>NC_059117.1:26571710-26881710 GCF_020740685.1 Jaculus jaculus | reverse complement strand
GGTGCTACAAAGTTCTAGATTACAGAAGACTACCAAGCTACTGAACGTGCCAATGATGGAAGTAGGAAAGTGTGGGCATTTGAAACTAAAGCCTACCCCACCCCCGTAGACTCATTTGCTTGATCCCCAACTTCTGGGGCTACTGTGGAAGGGAGGTGGAGCTTGGCTGGAAGAAGTGTGGCAGTGGGGTGGGCCTTGAGAACACACAGTTCATCACTCCTCTTGTTCCCGCATCTCTGCCTGCGCCCTTCTGTAGATGATGTGAGGCAGGCTGTGTGGCCCGCCTGCAGGGCCTTGTGTATTTTAATGCACTCTGTGACTGTAAGCTGAAGCAAGCTTTCTACTTTCCTAAGATGCTTTGCTTGGGTGTTTGGTCCCACCAGCATGTAAGTAGCTCATACAGAAAGGAAAGAGAAAATTCATGTACTGTCAAAATGCCACAATGAAATACCACGTCAAGTATTTTTTTTTTTAAATTTCAATGAGGAAAATTCCACTTTTATGTGAAGGAAATTAATCTGACACTACCCTAACCAGTGGATACCTACTGATTCAATATACATCAATCTTGAAAGTCTCTTGAGGGGAAGAAATGCTGTTTCCAACATTAGTTGTGATACATTCTTAACAACACTGTTGAACTTAAGTCTGATGAAGACTTTAAATCAAACATCAAAAGTACAGAAGGTAAGGAACTCCATCCTCAGAAAGCATCAATTTTAAATCATGGCACAACTGTTACTTTATCCAGATAGCTGATATCATGAACATAAGTTTTCTCTAGATTAAAAGGAATTGAGGAAAATAAAACCCAGTGTAATATATTGTTCTGGAATAGCCAGTAATTTAGATGTTAAATGTAAGCTAGACAAACCTGACCATGAGCTAGGTACATATTGCTATAATAAGACTGTGAAATATGTTACATGTTCTTTTATCCAGGATTCTTCAGAGGAGAATCACCAGGAGTCCTGTCAACCTATCTCTCTAACTATCTACAATTGATGTATCTATCTATACCTAATAATCATCCATTTATTCATCCATCCATTTGTTGTCATGGATAGAGATTTTTTTTTCTTCTAAAAGAAGTGACTCATGATTATGGGCTGGAAAGTATGAATTTTGTAGGAGGGTAAGCTGGTAAACTGATATACTTGGAAGAATTGATACTGTAACCTTCAGTCTAAACTTTTCAGGGAACACCAGCAGGATAGAACTTGATTAGGGTTTCTATGTTGAAATCTTGAGCCTTCTAATTCACAGAACATGCATTAACTCTTAAGGCTTTCTTACATTGAGAGCTTTGTGTTTAATCAATTGAGCTTATAGCTTTGTTACCTGTCTATGTCTTTGTTAATGTTTGCTTTACTAAGTCTATTAAGGGCCATAAGAAATATGCTGAAATCTCTCTTCTTAATAATTAATTTTTAATTTTCATCTTATAATTGTTTCAATTTGTGTCTGTATTTCTTAGATGCTTTCAATGTTAGAATATGATCATAGCATTAGTAAATCAAACCCTTTACATAAAGTGACTCTGGAAATAATAGTAAGTTTAAATAAGAGAACACTATTATATGCAAAAAGTCACTATGTAAAAGGACACAGATTTTTCCATGTAAGAAATACTTTCTCATTGTTATCTTCAAGCCAATGTTTCTACTAAGATATTATTACATTTTCTATTTGAAGATATTTTTAGACTTGCTTCAGGCACACCGTGATTAGAAATATAGCTGGATTTTTATGTTAAAGTTCTAATATTCATTCTGTATTAAAATTGACTTTCTTATACGTCTTAGGAGGTAAGTTTTAAAATTGGGTTCATTTTATGTAAGGTTTATTATTATCTATTAAAATTTGGAAGGAACATTTTAGGACACTAATATTTTCTTGAAGCTACCTTTTAAAAACTTGCTTTATTTTAAAATCCTCTCTCAGTCTCTCTTCTGTAAAAATACGTGTTGCAATATTAATCCAAGATAAGTGAATGTTACTCATGTAAGCCTCAGTTTCAATGTCTACATTATCTTAAATCTTTTTATTGAAAATTTTAATATATAAACATATAGTAATTTGATCATGTTCCTGTACATTTATCATTTTTGCCCCCTTGCTTCTGCCCCTAGCCCCTGAAGTCACTCCTATTTCAAGGCCATCCATCTTTCCTGTGTTTTTTTCCCCTTGTCTCCTTTCTTTTGTCCTTATCTGTCTGCCATATCAATATGTATATGGGCTCAGAAATGTGCTGGTCTTCTATGGGTATTGGTAACCACTTTGGGTTCATGGATGTACCTGTTGGTTCATATTGGGAGGAGAGTGCTCCACAGTATGCCTACATATCCTGTGATTCATATGATTTTGGTACCCATTTAAGTATATTTCTCAAACCTTGGAGGGCTTGGTAGAAATTTCCTTTAGTGTTTAGCTCCTTACTATTAAATCTTATTTAAAAAATTTTATTATTATTATTATTATTATTATTATCATAATCATCATCATCATTGATTTTCAGAGGAAAGGTCTCACTCTAGCCTATGGTAGCCTCAAATTCACTATCTAGTCTCAGAGTGGCCTTGAACTCATGGTGATCCTCCTACCTCAGCCTCCCAAGTGCTGGAATTAAAAGGTGTGTGTCACCATGCCAGGCTTCTACTATTACATCTTAATTGAAACATAAAATTACAACATGATAAGATTCTTCCAGAACATGTAGGGATGTCCTAGACCTTTGATCCCAGAAGAATTTAATAACACAAGAGACTACTGTTCTTAAAGGTTCTTACAAAATTGCTAGGTACTTCACTTTGGAATTTCTGTAACTAAATAAATTGTTTTCTATTTTTGTAGCATCTAATTCATCCAGGGAAGATGTATTAGGATATTGATACTAAGAACTATGATTATTTCTGTTTTGCATCCTTCAGTGTTCTGTGTCTTCCTATGAGTGGAAGTACACTAATGTGCTAGCGTACCTTCCCTGAGAATGGTCATTACTAGTGGACTGCTTTTCTAGGCATCTGGATCCTAAGAGTCACCATGTAGTATTTCCTTGTTAATGAAAGGTTAAAATGATCATGAGGATACCTTATGTGTGTGAGTTAATGTGTACATGGGTAAATGAATGTATTTAAAAGTATTTTTTGTTGAGAACTTTAAAATATGAACATATTACAAATTTTATATTCTTCCCAGTGGGTTATGCTCTTGTTTCCTCTTCCTCCACCCCCATTCCACTGAGGGCTCTCTTCAGTGGAGTTTCTGGTATTCTCTATGGGGTCATGAATGCACCAGTCAGTCTGTGTGTGTGTATTGGGGCATGGCAATGGAGTATGCCTTCCTACACTGAGCTTTGGAAGGCATGTTATATGTCCTTTACTGGTGAAATCTTGGCAGTGTCTGATATTCTGTTTTGATGAGTTTAGAGTTTCCCTTGTGGCTACTACCATTGCCCTGAAGGAGTTTATCAGACAATGAGAATGGCATGACTATTTAATCAACCTTCTCCTCTGTAGTGTTCCCCGGGCCTTGGTAGGTATGATAGAGATGAACTCATGTCATGCTAGGCTATTGGCTTGCTTTTATTGCTCTACTGATGGGTCTTGGTTCTCCACAGTAAGCACTTCAATCTTTAAGAAGCAAATTCTATAACCAAGGATGAGAACAACATAAATCAAAAGGGATACATATATATATTCAGAAAAATTTTAATGGGCATACCTCTGCCTTTAGTCAAAGAACAGTGGAAGTTTCCCATTAGGTTCTATAACCTTCCTAGACCATGGGCTTCTGACTAGGTTTCCCATATGTACCAAGTATGAATTACCTCCCTTTGAGCAGGCTTCATATCTAATCAGAGAGCAGTTGATGACATTCAGAGCATTGCACTACTGTGTACATCTTGCCTGGCTGGTTGATTTTGTAGCTTTTAGGATACACTGTTTATTCATGCTGAAAACACTTTTTTGATGTGGAAAACAACTTCAGTGTGTTGTTCTTGTTTATTAAAGATGCAGTTTTCTTACAGTTCTTGTAAATATATAACATATACCCTCTCTATCAATGTAGGCCTTGGGAGGTTATGTAGGTTATTTAATGCAGCATTTTTGTTAGATAATTTATTTTCTTTGATACATATTACTTATAAATTTAAATTAGATCATTTATTAATTTTAAAAAAAGGTAAACACATATTCCCTGGCTTCTACTTCAACTCCAGGTACTGCTCAAGAGCATATAGTATATATTTGAAATCCTCGAAGAATAAAATGTTATTTCCCACATAATCACATGGGCAAGAAGCAGATCATTCTCTTGGACCTACCATTCTCTGCTAAATAGCTTACACACTCTTTCATCATATTGGTAGTGCTATATACAAAGTTAATACAACTTTGTAAATATGCTTATTTTGACACAAATAATGTGATCTAAAATTCTATCATAAGAATTCCATCAATTCAGCATATTAAACACATTTTGAAAGTTTTTATTATAAATTAAAATGTAACCATTATGGTCTTATGTAATGTTATTTTGTGTATGAGGTAATAGTGAGATAAATTGTGAAGATAAAAATGTGATCAGGGATTAAACGTGTGCAACTATGTTCAATAGCATTTTCATTAATGTAAAGGCTCTCACTCTGTTTATTAAGATGATACAAAAGAGGGGAAGATAGCCTGCCATGCCAGTGTTTGCCTGAGACCCTGGTGCTTGATGCAGGAGAACCATCGGCCTAGTTGATATAGTTAGTGCCAGACCAACATGGCCTGCAGGGTAGGTGGAGCCCCCAGTCTCAGAAAACAAGCAAAGAGTCATCAGGTATAAGAAAAAGTAACGTACACACACACACACACACACACACACACACACGCACGCACACACACTGGCAAATGCAGCAGTCATAGATAAATTGTTCAGTGAATAGAGGGGGGTGTTGTTAGATATAAATTGTTAGACATAAAAGAACAGAAAAACTTCAAAGGATTTCCAATAACATTTGTCATACAGTGCATTAATGATCATGTTCGGGTGTACATATAGACGTGAGAAATAAAAGTGATGCATATTCTGGGATTTTTATAGTGAGTAGAATTGAAAGTTAAGTTGAATGTGCTTATTTTTGCTCTGTAAACAGCATCTAACTGTTCTCACTTTCACTCATAAATCATTCCAATGAAAGTGAACACTTTCTGCAGTCAAATCTCAAGCCGAGGAGTTGTTTCTCCTGCTGGCATTCTGCTATTTTCCTTAGAAGTAGCTAATGATAAGGTGCAGCAGTTTGGATATATGCTGAAACTTGTTAGCGTAATTATGAAGGGTGAGTATTCAATGCTCACAGCTGTAAGGAACACTCCTTAGGTTCTTAACCTTGAAAGTGGCATGTTGTTTCTAGACAAAGGAGCCATAGCCTGGTTGATTGTTCAGATGGCTTGCATTTCAAATTCTATGGAAATCGAACAAAACTTGATTCTGTTTGTGATATCTGTGTAAGCCTATCTCCTTTTAAGAACTTGAATCTTGGGGTACAATAAAGAGGACATAGAACTATAAATTTTGTATCTTCTTGTTTTCCATGGAAAGGGTAAATTGCTGGGAGTTCTCATGCAATGTATGGTATTCTGTACTTCACACAGAGCAATCTAAATTCCCCAAAACTAAAGGATCATAATGCAGAATAATGACTCTCATTAGTGAAATTTGATTTTTTTTCATAAAACAGATAAGAAGTCTTAAGACCAAAAGGATTACTTCATAATTGTCTATTTTATTACTGAACAATTTTGATAGGCTATTGAATGCTCTTTGAAAGAACAAAACCTGAAATTTGGACAATTCAGTGTATTTAAGTTAATTTATATGAGCAACTTTACAACCCTCTTGATACAGGGCAATGTAGAATACTCTTTTTTAAAAAATATTAATTCCTTAACTTATTTGAGGGAGGGGGAGATTGTTAGGAGAGGGAGAGCCAAGAAAGAGGAGAGTTAGAGAAAAAGAGAGAGAGAGGGAGAAAGAGAGAGAGAGAAAGAATGGCCACACCAGGCCCTCCTGCCAATGCAAACTCCAGACACATGTGCCACTTTGTGTATCTAGCTTTCCATGGGAAATCTAAGGGAATCTAAGCCACCCCACTAAGGCTGTGCAAGCCATTTCTCCAGCCTCAGATGTTCTTAATAAGAAACCTTTAGCATCATTAACTGAGAAGAGTAATGAAAACCAAAATGGCAAGCTGAGTTGATACTTTAGAAGATCCTGAGAAATGTAGACAGTCATTAAATTTTCCTTTTAAAGTGCTGGTGACCAAATCCATGGTTTTGGGTGGTGCTGAGGTTATTCTCACACCTCCACCCTTGGCCCTGCGGCACTCGTGCTCAGTACAAATAAATCATACATGTACACGCACATGTCTAACGTGACCCAAGCTAGACAACCGCTCTACCACTGAGCACAACCCCAGTGAGTTAGATAAGGTCTGGCTCAGCCTGGAGCTGATGATGTGCAGGGGTGGTGCTCAGCCTCCTGGCAGTGGGGCATGGAAAGGGGACTGCATTAGAGGGTAAGTTGTAGTGCAAGCTGTCTGGTTAAAGCAGTGCCAACCTCTACTGCTACTTTTCCATGTCACTCATTTCCACCTAATAATGCTTTATTTCAGTGTTGCCTTTATATATAGATATATAACTATGTGGAAACATGTGTGACTTCAGTGGCTTGTGGAGGAATATTATAAGAGGGTAAGTAGAAGAGAAAGTTATCTTTTCCTATTCAATTCCTATTTAAGACAATATTGATAAATATTTTTGGTTCTTCTAAATGTCGTGAGAAATAACTTGTGAGACCATTACTTTTCTTTTTCTTATGTTATTATAAGAGTCTATGCCTGAAAATGATGACTGGAAGAATGTAATATAACATACTAGCTGTGGTTTACTTCTAAGTGGGGAGAGGGCTATTGTAAGGAAAGGTTATATTCAGAAGAAAGGGTTATTCTTTGTGTACATCATTATTTCTTACATATCCAGCAAAAGAATATATTCCTTGTTATTTGTATTATGCAAACAAAAGCATATAACTATCATACACTCAAATCACAACTTATTAAATCTTTTGTTACTTATCATTCTAGAAAATTGAAAATGTCTATAAGAAGTAGAAACAAGATTATCCTACAGACTAAAGAATTGTAAGGCTGGAGAGATGGCTCTGTAGTTAAGGTACTGCTTGCAAAGCTTGATGGTCTAAATTTGTTTCTCCAATATTCACATAAAGTGGGCTGGAGAGATGGCTTGGCAGTTAAGCACTTGCCTGTGAAGCCTAAGGACCCTGGTTCAAGGCTCGATTTCCCAGGACCCACATTAGCCAGATGCACAAGGGGTGGCATGCATCTGGAGTTCGTTTGCAGTGGCTGGTGGCCCTGGCGTGCCCATTCTCTCTCTCTCTGTCTCTTTCTCTCTGTCTGTCGCTCTCAAATAAATAAATTTAAAAAAAATATTCACATAAAGTGAGATATACAAAGTGGCACATTCATCTAGACTTTGTCTGAAATGGTAAAAGGCCCTGGCATGTCTACACACACACATACACACACTCTCTCTCTGTTTCTTTCTGTCTCTTTTCCTCTCAAACACATAAATAAAATCTTTAAGAAAAGGAATTGTGGGGCTGGAGAGATGGCTTAGCAGTTAAAGTGTTTACCTGCAAAGCCAAAGGAACTTGGTTCAATTCCCCAGGAACCACATAAACAAGATGCACAAGGTGGTGTAGACATTTGGAGTTCATTTGTGGTGGCTGGAGGCCCTGGTGCACCCATTCTGTCTCTCTCTCTCTCTTTCTCTCTCTATCCCTCTCTCTCTGTCTGCCTCTCTCTCTTACACTCTTTCTCTCTCAAATAAGTAAATAAATAAAAAAAATTATGAAAACAAAATTAACGAAGCTAAACAAATTGTGTGTGTGTGTGTGTGTGTGTGTGTGTGTGTGTGTGTATGTATCTATATGTGTGGATGTGTGTGATATACATGTACTGAGGATGGTTACCACAGTGCCAAGGGTTGAGTTATGAGAACAACCTCAGGATGCCTGATCTCTCCATCCACATTGTTTAAGGCTAGGTCTCATTTTTTTCCCCCACTGCATATGTTCCAGTTCAGTTGGTCTGGAATTTGGATCCTCCTGGCTCTGCCTCCCATTTTAAGATTACAGATGCATGTACCACTTTATATGTGGGAGCTGGGGAATCAAACTTTGGCCAATAGGTTTACAAATAAGCTCCTCTAACTGCTAAGCCATCTCCATAGGTCGCAAATACAATAGTTTTTAGAAATATACTTATTGTTTTTGCAAGCAGAGATAGAAAATAAAAAGGCATGAATCTACTCACTAGTGCATCCTGAATCCAGAGAAACCCTGTCTTAAATAGTTTTTAAAGAGTGTGAGTTGTTGTTTTCCTCCTTTGTTTCAATTAATGCTTAAAGATTCATGATTTATTAACTGCAATTTTAACAAATTTTGGGACATCTTATATTTTTTGACAGCACATCAAATAAAATAAATTAATTGTCATGTTGTTTATCCTTTATCTTCTATAAAACAGAGTTTTTTTCAGTTAGTCAAGCTACTTCTTCAACTTGGCTGTAAAGTGTGACAAGGTTCTCAATGCATTTATTGTTTTTCTTAGGCAAGATAGAAGAGACACATTGGTCATGATAACCCTGAAAGTTTAAAATGTCATTTACACTTGCCAAATATCTGAAATTAAGGCTTCATATTCCTTTGAAAAGCAATGACATTGAGACTGAGACCCAATGTTTCTTTTAATCTTGTGTCCTTGGAAACCAGAAAATCTTGGCAATTCTGCTATGAAGTTGTGCTAGAAACCGTGACAAGTCACTCAATGCAGAGAGGGCCAGGAATGCTGAGTGACAGTCATCCACTCTCCCTAGAAAGAAAGGCACAGTCCAAGGAGCACTGGCAGCAAGGGAGCTGAGGATGTGGTTTCTGTAGGCTGGCTCCATCATCTATCAGCTCAGAGAGGGGAGATGGCAGGAAATTACATATTCTTGGTAAAGGATCCTGAGTGAGTGACCTCATGTAAAACCTATAGTCTATATTCTAGGGAGAAGGTTCCTGCTTTTTGACTATAGAAAGTAAATGTATAAGATTAAGGGAATGATTTCAAATGTTATCACAGTCAACTCACTTCTTAAAGGATGACTCCATGATATATGCCTCTGTAATTACACAAAGTATACATGGGAAAAGCTGACTCTATTACTAAGTGACCAAAGCTGAGTTAGTCTTTTGAGTTGAATATGCTAAATTTGGTTTACAATGGGCTGTCCCTTTTTAAAAAGTTTATTTTTTAAATATACATATATATGTATAATTTATTATATATTATTAATTGTTATATGTTATATTATATAATATAACATATAACAATTAATAATATATAATTATTATTTATAATATTATATATAATATATTATATAAATATAATATTCTATATGATATATAATATATATTATATTAATATGATATTATAATATTACAATCATATAATATTACATATATTATATACAATATTATTTTATTATAATATTCTTATATATATTATTAATCATATATATAATTGGCAACCTCTATACTTAAGAAAAGCATGGTATTTCCCTCCCCTGCCCCACTTTCCCCTTCATAACTCTGCTCTCTGTCATATCCCCTCCCTCTCTCCATTAGTCTCTCTTTTATTTTGATATCATCATCTTTTACTCCTATTATGAGGGTCTTGTGTAGGTATTGCTGGGCATTGAGAGGTCTTGGATATCGAGGCCAATTTCTGTCTGGAAAGTTTTATGTAAGGAGTGATACCCTTCCTTTGGCTCTTAGATTATTTTCTGCCACCTCTTCCGCAATGACCCTTTTTATAGGCATTGAGGATACAGAGGATATTAGTGTGTTTTTTTTTAAGTTTTATTTATTTATTTATTTGAGAGTGACAGAGAGAAAGAAGCAGACACAGAGAGAGAATGGGCGCATCAGAGCTTCCAGCCACTGCACTTCCAGACGTGTGCAACCCCTTGTGTATCTGGCTAATGTGGGTCCTGGGGTATTGATCCTCAAACCGGGGTCCTTAGGCTTCACAGGCAAGCGCTTAACCACTAAGCCATCTGTCCAGCCCAATATTGGTGTTTTGACCAGGTGCTGGGAATCTCTTTCAAATGGGCCACTGAACTTGCTATACACTAGGGACAAGTACTTTGGCTCTCGAGGTATAATTGATACACAATGTGGGGATCATTAAAGCATCCTGGGATAGTGGACACCATAGGAGAAACAAAGATTGAGTTCGACCTAACAGTTCCCAAACTATCAGACTCCTTGATCCCAAGCCAGTTAAGAGAGAAGAAGGTATCTTGAGAAGTGGGAATAGCAGGATTACATATTCTTAATGTATCAAACAGCCACCAGGTTGCCAAAAAGCAAAATACTAGGCAAAATTTGTTGTAAGATAAGGATTCATTGGTAATCTTGAGTTAGGTGAGAGAGAAAATCAAACAATTCACATCAGTTGTGGTAAATAAAAGAATCAGAATGGTTGAAAGGCCTTGTCTCTTGGAAATCCAGCTCCCAGACACCTGGAGCATCATATCCTACCTGATTGTTGTCAAACAGTTGCATGGAAATTGATTTTCTTAATATTAGAGCTAAGGGAATTGAAATAGGAAATAACACTTAGTTTTGGCTGATAAAACAGGAAAGAGCAAGATAGGAGCAGGATTCAAAGGACAGATCTGTTTGTCATTCCCATATTGGTTACCAGCAAGTCTAGTTCCCTAAAGTCCTTAGATAGCAATTCAGATTTTATGAATTTCTAAAGTTTTATACACTTGAAAAGAGCAGATCTACAACTCTTCCTAGATGATCAAAAATTATTTAAACATTATATAACCTAAATCATGATATTCAATATAAAGTAGGTGCTTGGGGAGTGAGCTTTCCCTCTCTCCCTTTCTATTCTTCTCTTTCTCCTATCTGTTTTTCTCTTTCTTTCTAATTAGGGATCGTTCTCCACACACACTAGACAAATTTCCTTACCATTGAACGCCCCAGCCCAGGTAGTAATTGTTGATAAATGAATAAATGAATTAATTAAAGACTTTCTAAATATAGTCATGTTGATATTGATGAATAAATATGAGATAATTTGGTCTCTGTGAAGTAGTAAAACAAAGGGAAATGCTTGGAGGTGGTGGATAATAACTTATTAAAAGAATTAAGAGACCAGCTAGTTTCAGTGGTCTGGGTCATGTTAGGAGAGGGTACTCTATTTGAAATAAACCCTTCTAAGAGAGTAAAGAGGTTCACTAGGGTGGAGATCAGGTGTGACAGTACCAGGCCAGTATCATACCACTGCAGAAGATAATGCGTACATACAAGAACAAGTCCTGGTAGATGTGCAACAGCCAGTGAGGCGGAGATGGGGTAGAAGGCCATTTTCAAAGGTTTAAAATAATGCTACCTCATTTCAAAGTTCTAAAAACTCTAATCAGAATCATTTAGATGTGAACCTATGAGAACAGCATATGGTAGACTGCTGGAATTCTAAAATAATTCAACCGAAAAAAATCAAGTGCTTCAATTTATACAGAATATATTTTAGAAGATTATTAAAGAATTTAATGAAAGATTTTCTTGTAACTTGACTTCACTCATTTATTCTCCTCTTCAAAGATATTTATTAAAATAAATTAGTTTATTTATGCATTGTACAGCGAGGGGGGGGATTCATATGCAAGTGAGCGTGGGATGAATTGGCCTATGGCCTTCAGACTCCTAGCATTTTCTAGCTTTATGTGGATGGTGGGGAAGATTGACCTCAAGTTGGCAGGCTTTGCAAACAAGTACTTTTGCCTGCTGAAATGCCTCCCTATCCCCATTCATTCTTTTATAATCAGTGACCTTCCCCTGCAATAGAAGATAGATATTTTCTTGAAAAGAATCAGAATATTATTGGTTACAGCCCCTATAACACCAGAAGGCATAAGTGTCTCTGAATATAATTATTCAAGTTAAACTGTTTAAATTTTGAAGATATTATTTTATATGCTGTGAAAAGATACAAAGAATTCGTATTAGGATTTTATACCTTTCCTATCTCACTGTGCTTGTACTTTGATAATTTTGAAAAATGGCCTATTCACGTCATAAGATGTAATAGTGATTTAATCATTTGTATAGCAGAGAAATATAGCTTGATCGATACTAGAAATATAGAATTTACTGAAGCAACGTTTTGGTAAGTACACATTGAAAACCTCCTTTTATGAAGTGAGTCATATTTCTTAAAGCATTAAACTAATAAGCATTAGATCTGGTTTGGAATAAGAGTGAGCTCAGAAACACATTTGACCAGCACAACCCAAAGCATGCCCATCTATACATCCATATCTATGCAATAAACCCATCTAATACATTATTAACATAGGTTGCAAATAATAATGGACCAAGAATTAATTTTTTATGTGCAATATGAGTCCTCAATCTTGTCCCTACCAAGAAGTAAATGAATTTTCCTAAGTCAGCTGAGTTTGGAGGCAAACTTACGATAAAAAAATAAAGTATAATCTAATTTCAAGTATTTCATTGGTGAGGTCAAATTGCTAAAATGGTTCAGAATAGTAATGGATTTGACAAATGTGGAGCAGACTGTACCATGAGCACTAAGACATCATCACACCAACACTGGCTGGCTTTTGGAGTTTACTATACTGTGCTATGTTGAGTCCTGGCTTTCTTGAAAGGATGCTCAAATATTTACAAGCAGTTAGTTGTCTGTCATATGGAAATCTTATTTTGACCAAAAGAGTGGTTAGGGCTGGAGAAATGGCTCAGCACCTAAGGCACTTGCCCGCAAAGCCTAATGATTCCCCAGTACTCACGTAAAGCCAGATGCACAAAGTGGCAAGTGAATCTGGAGCTCTTTGCAGTAGATAGAGGTCCTGGAGTGCCCATTCTCTCACTTTCTCTCTCTCCCTCCCTCTTACTCTGCTTGTAAATAAAAAATATTTAAATAAAAAGGTTAATGCATTACAGTATTTGATAACTCTGGTCTCCTATATTTTTTTTTTTAGCCTTAAGGAAACACATGGGCATATACAACAGACCTAAACCCACCACAGTGGGTCATTTCTTTGTTGAGGAGAAAATTACCTCCATTTTCCAACAGACACACCCACACATACCTATGAACAAGGAAAAAAAATCCAATGTGCACATATGCAAATGAGTCGTAGCGGTAGCCCACAAGTGTTTCCAAACACAAACTTTAACTTCGTACACTACAGCAAGGACGGTAAGAACCGTACGGCAGAGAAGCTTTGCCACCAGGAAGGAGGAGAACAATGGGAACCTTTCCTAAGGACTTGGTGAGCATTCATGCAAATTTCTTCATTTGATTGTAAATAGCTGGAAAGTAAAGCACACCACAAGCCATCATCTTTCCTTGACCTTGTTTACAAAAGCCGATTTAGCCTCCTTTGGGGGAGTGCACTTATGTTAAATAGCACATACAAGAAATACACAAGAAACGGAATTCTTATACTTTGTGAGTAGGTGGGAAATGCACCTCTCAAGACTCTTGGATACTAAGGGCAATTTTAATCATTTGTATGCGTGCAGAGCTTTAGGAATCATTAAGATATGTTCAAATGCAGCTCGTTTTACTGGGTTTCCCCCACAACCTCCTCCCAACAAGGGGGATGCAGGTAGGGAAATGGGAGCTCAGTGCATGTTTTTGCTTGACTCAACCCTTCATTTTAAGGTGGCTCTGTCACTTGCAAGTAACATTTTCTGTTTGGCCATACGCGAGGCTGGATTTTCTGGGCCATCTTCCTGACTAAGTCATACTCTTGGCCTATACAGACTTGAAAAAAACTTCAACGTAATTTAAACAGCTACAGACCACATCTCTAGGTTAACCATCACCCTTCCCCCCCCTTACAATGCCTGCCTGAGAATACTCAAGGCTGCCAAAATTTACTGTTGGTTCCAGCCAACTCCTGAAGAAGGGCGCCTGCTGCCCAGTCTCACTGTGATAATTGCCAGCTAGCAGGCACAGCTGGCCTAATCCCATTTACATTGACTAAACCTTTGCAATTTTTCATTTCCCTGAATCTGCTGAGCCCCCACGTCCCCCTCCCTACCCTTCCTTTGGAAGCAGTCACCTCTGCGCGAATTGAAGCTGAGTTCAGTTCACACTCCACCCTTTCCCTTCCTACTTAACTAGTGTATGACCTTGTTTATTTTTGACACAAGCTACTTTAATATCTTGGAGCCTTTATTTCCTAATGAAATGTAGACACTAGTTGTTAGCATCTATTTACAGGATTGCTGAGAAGGTAAAACAATATATGCCTTTTACCTTCCATCATTTTAAAAGATAAACTATTACTTTCAATTTGTACTACTTTTTTGTCTATAGTGGTGAATTTTTGTAAAACCACTGTGTAAGCAGTATGTCAACTGTCTTTCAGAATACCGAAACAATGCATCAGGCACATTTATACCATTGCGGCAACATTTTACGTTTTGTTGTTAATGAAGTTAAGTTCAATTGTTCACCTTTATGTCTAGTAATAGTATTTTACATTTTAAAGTTTCACCTTCTAAGTATAATGCTTTCTTTTCATGTGCAATAAAATCAACACTCAGGAACAAGGAGTCTGCCTGGCCTTCTTAAAGCATCCAAACATAGCTTTCCCAAAGACAAGGTCACGTAGGTGTTCTGAGCCCGAGTCCTTGACTGATACCTTGGCAGAATGAGTATGCTAGCTCTGTGCCTCCTATGTATCGACCTCCACCTAACGGACATCTCAGACACATGGACTGCACCTGGAAGTGCTCATAGTAGACCCACTGTGTGCTCACTCGGGTCACTTCTTATATTGCTGACTCTGTCCTAGGTTTTAACATGTGTGTGTGGGGGGGGGGAAGGTGCACCAGTGTTTCTTGCCTCTTCAAATGAATACCTGTCTGGCTTTATATGGGTGACTGGAGAACTGAACTTGGCCCAGCAAGTTTTTATGAGCAAGCTCCTATAAGAGCTAAGCTATCTCCCCAACCCCTTAATTTTAATTTCTGATTCAAAGTTTTGACTTCATGGGTTGGGGAGACAGCTCAGCAGGTAAAAGTGTTTGCTGCATAAGCATGCTGACTGGAATTCATATCCTCAGAAACTTCACAAAGCCATACTCAGGAACCCACAGTGAGATGGAAGGTGGAGACAGGAGAATCGCTAGAGGACTGTGAGGTCAGCTAGCCCAGCTTTCCGGTGAGACGGGAAGTGGACAGAGGAGGCTCACTAGGTAACTATGCGTTCAGCTGGCCTGTGAACAAAAGGGAGCCTGCCTCAAACAAGGTAGAAGGTAAAAACCAAAATGTACAAAATATTCTCTGACCTCCATGCACACCTGCACACACACACACACACACACACACACATACACACACATGCACATTTTTATTTAAGTTTTAACTTCAAATCTACTTCCCTTTCTTCTCTACTAGGAGTTTCCTACAGCCTTTGGCATGGTGTGCGCTGCTGAGACTGATGCTCATGGTACAGAGATGAGAGACAGATGCCCATCATCATACCTTGGCTTCCATTCAAGAAGGAAAACCTGAGAGAGGAGCAAGTGGAGCACTGTGGTGGCCAAATAAGTTGTCTGTGGCAACTTCTCTGAGTTCAGATAATAATAATCTGGAGAAAGATCAGATAAAATAAAAGCATGAGTAAGGACATGGATAATATTCTATAAATGTGACAATGACATGACTTCCTGATTGCCCAAAATGTAGCAAAGGGGTGACATGGTGTCATACACCTGTAATCCCAGTGCCAGGGAGCCATAGATAGGAGGATCCTGTGGACTGGCAGTCCAATGAGTCTGGTTGACTCTGTGAGCTCCAAATTCAGTAACAGAGCCTGTGTCAAAAGATATGGTAGAAAGCAATTATGGTAGACACCTGACATTGGCTTCTTGACTTGATATTATACATGTACACACAAGAAAAGAAGGAAGGAAAGAAAGAAAGAAAGAAAGAAAGAAAGAAAGAAAGGAAGGAAGGAAGGAAGGAAGGAAGGAAGGAAGGAAGACAACACAAGATAAAAAATGAAGAAAAGGCCACACTTTCAAACAGGTTTGATAATTACATTGTAATTATGAATAGTATAATAAGTTTAAGGACTTCCTGAATGTTACATTTGGCTTCTGTTCTGATTGGTCAGTGTTTTGTCTCCATATATTTTTTTCCATGTTCATAGGTTATTCAAACATTGATTCAGACATTGTGAACCAGGTGGCTTCTCACTATAAACTAGGTAGAAGAAGGGAAATAATCTCTTGCAAACATGTAGATTTTTGTTGATATGAGCACTAAAGATCAAATTTTAAGACTCTTCAGTGGGTATGTTTGGGTTCTATGTACTATGCTGCGGTTCCTTGATTCTTACTGAATTTGAGGGGTTGGTAAAACAGCTTTGGATAAGCTTTACTGGACTAAGAAAAGATCTAGAATATGTCAGTAAACTTAGTGTGATTTTAACACCATTGTAAACATGGACTAATTTTGATACAAATATAGAAAATCCTATCTATTTTCTGTAAAATAAGAAAGTAAATTATGAAAAGCATTAAAATCATGATTAGAGTTTTTTTTTTCTGTTAGTTCATGGGATATGTTGGTAAAATTGCATGAAATATTTTGATTTAATTTTTGCTTTTTAACTTAAGGAAATATACAAAACAATTACTAAGAAGAAAAGAATATAAACAAACTGGGTTCAAGATACTAATAAGATAAAATATTTTTAAAAAATGTAGGTTGAGGAACTGGAGAGATGGCTGAGCAGTTAAGGCATTTGCCTGCACAGCCAAAGGATCTCAGTTTGATTCTCTAGGATCCACCTAAGCCAGATGCAGAAAGGGGCATGTGCATCTGGAGTTTGTTTGCAGTGGCTGGAGGCCCTGGTGAGCCCAGTTTCTCTCTCTCTCTTTCTCTCTCTCTCTCTCTCTCTGTGCCTCTTTCACTCTAATAAATAAATAAATAAATAAATATTTTTTTAAAAAAACCTGTAGGTTGAAAAATAAGAAAAAAACCACAACTCTGGATTTTTAATGTAAGAGCATTAAAAATGAAAAATTAAATAAAACTAAGGTATCTTAACTGTCAAGGTTTCTCTGTGTTATTTTCCATTTAAATATTACCACTTATATTCTTAATAAAATTCATAACATATTAGATTCATACTAATTTCAATAGGACAGGGATCAAAATATAAACTGTCAAAAGGTAGAAAAAAAGTATCTTTAAGAAAAAAAAGCAGATCTGGGGATAAAAGAACTTAGGATGTTAGCTTTATTCAGCTTTTGTTGTTGTTTTGTTTTTGTTGTTGTTTGTTTTTTCGAGGTAGGGTCTTACTCTAGCTCAGGCTGACCTGGAATTTACTGTGTAGTCTCAGGGTGGCCTCGAACTCTTGGCGATCCTTGAATCTCTGCCTCCCGAGTGCTAGGATTAAAGGCGTGTGCCACCACACCCGGTTTCTATTCAGCTTTTTTTTTAAAAAAAATTATTAATTTAGTTATTTGAGAGCAACAGACACAGAGAGAAAGACAGATAGAGGGAGAGAGAGAGAGAGTGGGCGTGCCAGGGCTTCCAGCCTCTGCAAATGAACTCCAGACGCGTGCGCCCCCTTGTGCATCTGGCTAGCGTGGTACCTGAGGAACCGAGCCTCGAACTGGGGTCCTTAGGCTTCACAGGCAAGCGCTTAACCACTAAGCCATCTCTCCAGCCCCTATTCAGCTTTTTAATATTGCCATCAAATCTTCCAAAACGGCTGTGTTTTCTAAGTGTGGAGAGCAGCATTGCTCGGCAGCACCTGGGACTGTATAAAAGTAGGCTGAGCAACGACAGGTCTCTTGTGTCCTGAGCACAGGCGCATTGTGACCAGCGGCTTCATGGTCAATGCTTCCGTGTCTTCCCGCCGTGACTCGCTGTATCCCAGGCTGGCCTTGAACTCCCAGCAAACATCTTACCTCTGCTTCCCAAGTGCTGGTATTAAAGATGTATGTACACCACTATGCCTGACTTTTCAATCTTCTTTTTATTATTCAGACTTGTTATTTATTCATGATCTATTCCTTTAATGGGTTACATGTTCTAAGTACTTATCTTTTTCTTTTAGAATTTCTGTCAGAATATAATTGTTCACAGTAGCCTCATATTTCTAGTTACATGCATATACTGTATGCCTTTTTAAAATTTTTAATTATCTTAATTTATTGATTATTCTATTTTCCAATTTTGTTGACCCTTTGAAAATAAAATGATCTTTCATCATAATCTTTTCATTTTCTTGCATTTATTTTTATACTAATTTTATTCTTTCCTTCTGCTGAATTTGGTCTTAACTAGCTCTTTCTCTCGTTCCCTTAAACGTACTGTTAGAGTGTGTGTTGCTTAGAATATATATGACAGTTGTTTCTTAGCAGAGATTTAACATATACAGTTTGTTTATCTGCATTCTGAATTAGCCTGTTTTACATTTCTATTTTTGTTTTGTCCTAAGACTTTTTTTTTTTCTGATCCATAGGTATTTGATACTATGACTTAAATTTCCCATTGTGTGAATTTTCCAAAATCTGTCCTATTGTTGATTTCTGGTTTTGCACCTTGTGGTCAGAGAAGATAATTTTATCTTCTAAAATTTGTCAGGCTTGTTCTGTGACTTACTACCTGACAGACCTGAAAAATGTTTTCTATGTAGGTGACAATATGCACACTCTCCTTTTGTGGAATGGGATGTTCTTTGTGTGCCAGATAGTTTTGTTATATAAATGTATTTAAGTCTGCTCTTTCCTGATTTTTCAGTCTAATATCTACTATGCCCAGTAAAACTGTCTGTTAGAAGGAAGCAAAGCCCCTCCCAGTCAAATATACCTGAGGTAATTTATCCCCACTCAGTGCCTTTTGAGACATGCAAAAGAGGATTATTGGAATTGAAACAAAAGATTGCCAAGTAACAATATAAAATTAAAGCACTCACTAGTGAAATATTCAGTCAATATCAGAATACTGTACTACTGTAATGGTGGTATAAGAAGCACTTTTAATCATAGTAAAAATATTAAAATAAAGTGCTGAAATAGTTCATCAAGTGACACACAAAAAGAAAAAAATAAAGTATGACATTAATAGCATAAAGTGTTGTGGAAGATAGAAATAAAAATATAAGTTTTTATATAAAATTGAAGCCATTGCCTCTAAATGTAACATATAAATAAAATATTTTTTGTAAACCCACTGTTAGCTAGAATGAAAAAAACTTCCAATATATATATAAAAGAGAAAAAGAAGTAATTTAAAATATTTCACAAATTTAACAAGTCACATGAGGAGACAGGATATTGGATGAAAGAGAAAATAGAACAAAAATATAGTCAGTAATTAATTATACCAATGAATTATACCATCAAAGGATACAATAGCTACACAGATTTCTTTAAACAAGAGACAGACAGAGAGAGAGGAGAGAGAGATTAAATTGGTGTGCCAGGGCCCCAGTCACTGAAATCAAAGTGCAGACACTTGTGCCACCTAGTGGGCATGTGCAACCTTGCGCTTGCCTCATCTTTTTGTATCTGGCTTATGTGGGATCTAAAGAGAGATGGAACATGGGTCCTTTGGCTTTGCAGACAACCCCCTTAACTGCTAAGCCATCTCTTCAGCCCACACAGATTTTTTTAAAACTTTTAAAAAAACTGCTTACAAGAGATACTCGTTTATAAAATTACGGATATACATACATTGAAAATGAAAGGCTGGGACGTTATTCCCTAAAAATGTTAATCAACGTATACCAGAGGCAATTATACTTACACATAGAAAAGTTAAAAAATAGTTTTGTTGAAAACCTGCCCCAAGAAACAGAGGGCATGCTATCTGATGGTGAGGCATCTGATCATGATGAGACACCATAGCAGCTACCAGAATGTAGGCCCTTAGCTTCAGAGCACCTGTCCACATAAAGCAAACTTAGGAAGAAACAGGTCAAACCCCAACGTGTCATCCTTGTTTATTTTTAACTACCATCTCTTTCTCCTATGGTACCAGAATGAATAGGAACTGTAGATTCAGCCACATTCTCCCAGCTTAGATTCAGGATTTTTTCAACCTATGAAATGCATTGCCAAATTTCACAGAGATATTTATGTAGTTATTATTCAAGTGATTGTGTATTATATGGTGGTCTCTTGAATAGCTCAAAGGGCTTGAGATGATAACATATGCTTCTTAATACCTTATTGTATTGATTTTTCTAAGGCAATTAAACTCCATGTGGTCTAGCTGAAATGACCATTATGTTTGCACTTGTAAATCTGAATATGCATATCCCAATTAGTTTGATGTTTAATAAGAGGTATTGGCTTTATATAGTTTTAGATTTGGATTTATTTCCTTTCTGTGAACTGCCTTGTGTCTACTTTCTAATGAAAGTTTTGTCATTAAAATGTAATGAGATGGACAATGCCATTTATAGGCAAAACATAGTCAAATCAAATAGAAAAGCACCAAAAACTCAATCCTATTTTTCAGAACAACAACAACAAAATTCAAAATAAAATAAAAACAAAACAAAGTGAAGACTTTCAGTAATTTGTAAAATGTTCAAAGATTCACAACTGAAATTAAGAATAATCTTTTATCTAATAAATGAAATATGACATAAAAATTTTACCAGATTACAGCACTCACTATGGAACAACTATACTGAAAATTTATTATTTATTGTGATATAAACTTAATTTTTCATGATTAGGCTTGCTATCTGGGAATCCAAATTGTCTTATGCATTTTCCTCTACTTTCTTTCTTTCCTTTCTTTCATTTATTTATTTATTTAGTTAGTTAGTTAGTTAATTAGTTAGTTAAAGAAAAGCATATCTGTATGGTATCTCCCAACTCTAATCCTAGCACGTGGGAGCCTGAGGCATGAGGATTAATATGAGTCTGAGGCCATCATGTGCTACAAGATGAGTTCCTGGTCAGCCTGCACTACAGAATAAAACCCTGACTCAATCAATCATAACTCAATCAATCAATCAATATATAACTAAAAAGAAATTTAGAATATCATAGAAAAAAAAAGAAAGTCTTAATCAGAGCATCCTTTAAAGCTGGCTATATATTCTATATGGAGATTGTCTAATTAAATATGTATATATATATACATGCTAAAATTTTTTTTACCATATTCCCTTTTAAAATATAATGTCTATCACAAATACTTTGTATTTTTAACTATCAGTCTGAAGTATGACAGTGCATGGGCATTATTTTATGCTAATACTGCTAAAACTCATTTCTAATCTGTGAGACAAGGAGAGTACTATAGTTCTACTCCATAACAATGTGATTTGTCATTGTCTCTTGATTGCTATGACATACTTAAAAATGAACAAAATAGATAATCAAAACTTTAGCCAGTTGTGGTGGTGCACACCTTTAATCCCAGCACTTGGGAGGCAGAGGTAGGAGGATCTCCGTGAGTTCAAGGCCTACATGAGACTACATAGTGAATTCCAGGTCACCCTGGGCTAGGGTGAGACCCTACCTTGAAAAAAAAAAAAAAACTTTAGTAAAAAGTTATCAACAATCAAGATATCTTGCTAAATTTTTTTTTTTTCAGGTAGTTTTTCAGCCTAGCCCAGGCTAACCTGGAATCCACTGTGTAGTCTGAGGGTGCCCTTGAAATCATGGCAATCCTCATACCTCTGTCTCCCGAGTGCTAGGATTAAAGGTATGTGCCACCATACCTGGCTCTATATTTGTCTCTTTTTATCTTTTATCCCTTCATTAGTTTCTTAAAACCAATATTCTAGTCTCTACTTTTATGAAATAAACTTTTATTCAGAATCCACATGGGAGTGAGATCATGCAATATGTGTGTTTCTGTATCAGGCTAATTTCATTTGACATAATGTCTTCCCCATTTATTCAGGTTGATTCAAATGACAGGACTTCCTTTTTCCAAAAGGTTATGTAGTATTTCATCATGCAAATCTACCCCATTTTCTTTATTCATTTATCCATCAATAGACACTTAAATTGATTCCGTTGTTTGGCTATTGTGAATAGTGGTACAAAGAATATGACAATATCTCTTGCACCTACTGATTTCATTTCCTCTGTGTATATACCATCTATGGGATTTCTGGCTATATGGTAATTGTAAAGTTATCTTTTGATTTTGAGAAACATCAATAGGGTTTATAATGGCTGAACTAATTTACTTCCCCATCAACAGTTTGAAAGAATTTCCATTTTACCATATTCTAACCAATGCTTGCTTTTAAAGTTTTTGTAACAGCTATTTTAACCTGAGTTCTATCTTTGTTTTGCCCTAGATCTAGCTTGTGAATGGTTTGAATTTGCATTTATATGATTACTGGAAATATTTTCACATATTTTTTACATGTGTGTCTGTGGATGCTCAAATTAAATATTAAGTATTTCTTATGAATATTTCAGATAATACGTTTTTAAGATATAACATGCATGTGTATATGTTAGTGGCATTTTAAAAATGCTTGTTAAGTATAGTTTCTAATTCTCTTTGTTTTTGTCATGGTCAAAAATATTTAAGTCTATTGTAGTTTGAAGATAACCCCCACACCCCCCGAATAACCTCATAGGCTTGAATACTTCATCTCCAGTTAGTGATGCTCTTTGGAAAGATTTTGGATCCTCTGCGAAGTGGAAGCTTGCGGTAGGAAGTAAATTCTGGCAGGTGGACATTTAAGTCACACGCACACACACATATACACACACATACATACATACGCATATAGATATATACACATATATATGTGCATGTATATATATATATGTGTGTGTGTATATATGTAGATAGATAGACAGGTAGATAGATACATAGATACATAGATAGATACATAGATAGATTGCCAAGTCCTACATCCTGTTTACCCTCTATCAGCTTCCTGATTGTGGCTGCAATGTGATTATCTGGCCTCCTTCACCTTTTGCCATACCTTCCCAGTCGTGATGAAATGTGTCCCCTGAATAGCTTCTCGTAGGTATTTGGTCACAGTAAAAGGAAGAGCAATGAACACAGTGATGAAACATGAATATATTTTATGTTGCTTTCTGCTTCTGTTGTCTTATACCATGTCTGTATTTATTGTTATATATAGAAGGCACTCCCTGTCTTACCCAGGGTACTTAAGTAGTCAATTTACTTGCTAGTGTGCTTAATGGCTGAGTTAAAGTATTTAAACACCTATCTAAATCTAAAACAGTCTTTGGTATGAATATGACTAGTTTTAAAATTATAAATAATTCCTCTACTGCCATGTTAAAACCAGATGTTCCAATAAGCATGGACAAGACTTTGAACTTACATCTAATTTTATAATTTAGAAATGTGTTCTTTTACTCTATGTTTATAGGGTATGCTGAGGCTATGACACTTCTCAGCCTCCCTCAGACTTTACTGGACACTTTAACAGTTCCTTCCCCTTACCCCAGGTACATTGGAAATTTGTCTAATATACTTCAACCAATCACATTTTTAGCTAGCATCATATTCATATTATAATCTTATTATAATATAATGCTTATATTATGCATCCTCTAAAAGGAAGGGGTTAATCATGTTTCTCTTAAACATATGCTACCAATAAGATATTGGTTAATTAGTATTAAATAGTATTATTAATTAGTATCTTAAATAGTATTGGAATAATCCTTAGAGCAGGATATATTTTTGGCTTATGTACATTTAAAAGCCTGTTCACCATGACCCTTAATACTAGATTTAGTAAAATTTGGTTCCAAACAGCAACCTGCTACAAAGCAAAAACCATGCCCTATTTCTTAAGGAATATAATTGCTTCTCTACAATTAGTGAAACCAATATGAATTAATAAAATGAATTCAAGAATTTAAAAGTTGTTAAGAAAAGAGTGAATTGATTCATAAATAATGTTTAAAATCTCTCACATAATTATTATCTAATATTACAAAAAAAATTAGATCCTTGTTCTAGGGGAAAGTAAAGTAGCAGACATAAATTTGTGTTATTTAAGATATGTTCTCCAGGCCTTTTCTCCCTATTCATTCGAGAATAGGCCCAGAGAGCTGGAGAGATGGATTAGCAGTTAGGGCACTTGCCTGTGAAGTCTAAGAACCCAAGTTTGATTCTCTAGGTCCCACATAAGCCAGATGTGTCTAGTTTCTTTGGAGTGGCTAGAAACCTTGGCATGCCCATTCTCTCTCTCTCTCTCCCCCTCTCTCTGTCTCTAATAAATAAATAAAAATAAATTTAAAAAATAATAGGCCTAGAATTAACTCAAGAATGAGCTAGAATGATGTTGTGTCTAGCCTTTTCAGTATGATTGATACCCATGATCTTTATCTTTTCATTTTAGAGAGAAGAGAGAGAGAGAGAGAGAGAAAGAGAATTGGTACACCAGGACCTTAGCCAATGAAATTGCACTCCAGACACTTGCACCACCTACTGGGCATGTGTGACCTTTGTGTGTCTGGCTTACATAGGTTCTGGAGAGTCAAACATGGGTCCATCAGCATCACAGGCAAGCAAGCGCTTTAACTGCTAAGCCATATCTCCAGCCCAATACTAATGATCTTTCAGTAAATGCTACCTGTAGTAAGAAAAGCCTCCTTAGATAATAAAAGGTGAGAATTCTTTCAGTGGAAAGTTATAATCTAAATAATTCACCAGTGGTTTTATCATAGAATATTTCAAGTGTTTGTGTCATTGATTCTTGTGGTAGTTTGAATTGATGGCCCCCAATATATTCAATGTTTTATTAGTTTGTTGTTTAGATCTGCAGCCAACTGGCTAGAGGTGGTGGATCTTAGGGTCCAGCCCTATAGTATGGTGGGTTTAAAATACCAATCTAAAGATATTCAAAATGCCTAATTCCACCTGGAGTTCCTAAAGTGTGCTGTGTGGGTACTTGCTTTGCATAAACAATTTGCAAGTGCTGAACCATGTATATATATACGTGTGTGTGTGTGTGTGTGTATTTGATTCAGTGTGGATAACTGATGACTTTGAATTTCCAGAGGAAATAAACTGCTAGACTCATGAAACTATCCTTCCCAAATTGTATGGAAACTGCTTTGTACCAAAATTTTCCAGATGTTTTGCTCTGTTATTTATTTCTCCTTGCAATTATTTCTTAAAATTATTTGAAAAGACATTAAATGAAAAACAAAACTAAGGTATCCTACATTATTCTGCTTCAAGTTTCATTTTACAAGTCTTCTATTGGAGATCAATCTCAAGTAGGTATAACCAACAACATTTGAAGCATTTTGACCAATTCTAAGTCTCTTTTTTATGTATATTTCAAAGGGCTATAGAAGTACTTTTTTCTTGCTATAGATTTTGAATTCACAGACTGATGAGTTTCAGTACAGAGAACTTGCATGATAACTTCATAAAACTCACTTGGCTTGATCATTCCAGTAAAGATATGATAAAGCTGTTTATCAGTAGGTAATAAGACAGATAATTTAACTGTACAAGCTCTAATTGGTCTAATTCACTAACTGACCTCTCACCACTTGATTCACTAGTACAATTGAGCTCTGATAAAGCCTTTAATTGTAAATTGCACACAGCTGTGAGCTGCTTCTCACGCTGGCACAAAAACACTATCATCGACTGTTTCATCTCTGCGACCTGCTAATTTGGAGCATATGTAACTGTTTTTAATGCTGAAGGCTTGACATACCACAAACAGCAGATGTTGCAGCTGCCCCTGAGACGCTTTATTTAATTCAATTACGTCTTTTGGAGATATGTAAAAAAGCTAGGCAAGATGAGAGAGGGCAGGAGAATGTTAAAAATGGAGCCCCTGGTTGAGGCCCAGGTGGCTCGATAGGCAAATGATTGGGTGAATGTCTAAATGATCTTTTTAATTGAGTAGACTGACGGCTAATCAGGGTCATGAAGTGTTATCACACTGATGAGCTGAGTGGAGCCCTGGGCTGCTCTGCAATTAATGCTGCTTTTGTGAAAGGAGAAAAGAGAAAGATAATGTATACCATCTGGCAATTGTTTATGATAAAAGCAGCAGTTTGCTGCAAATTCAAGTTAAATGCTATTCATAACATTATTTCTGCTGCAGCAGAGGGCAAGGACACAAGTCCCAGGCCTTTGTCTTACTTCTCCTTCTTCACAACCTAAACACTCATTTTCTTCCACGTGTGTTATTATTAACTACTCGGGTACTTGATAATGTATGGCCTGAATGACTCTGTCTGATATGCCAATGAAAAGCCCAGCATATACTTCTTGGGCTCTACTTTGACTTTCATGCCAATGTATCCGATTATAATAAAACAAAGCAACAGCTAGTCACTGCCAAAAACCAAAGAAAACAAGTCAGTTTCTCTCATTGTCCCCAAAGCTTTCCTCTTGGCATATTTGGGATTAAACAGAAGGGAACTAGAGTTCTTCACAGTGACTAAATGTTTGTGTGAAGTGATTTTTTCCCCCAAATCATCACCACTTGCAATTTTAAAGAAATTATTTTAAAATGCCAAGTAATTTTCACTGTTCTCACTTAAGACCTATTTATGGGAGAAGAGTATCACAACGAACAATATTAGGCCAAAGAAAACTGTTTCCATTATTAATATGAGAGGTTGTACAGGATTATAGGATTTGTGTGACACAATTGCATATATATGTGTGTGTGTGTGTACTTTAAATATTAAATAATTGATAAGATCAAAAATAAGCATATAAACCACAAATACTTATATATATTTACATGTGATATACAAGTATACTTTAACTCTTAAATAATGGATAAAGCCAAAATATAATTAAGCAAAAAGAATTTTTTTAACAAACTTAAATCTTGACAAAGCTCAAACAGACTTTAGAAAGGGAAGAAAAGAATCATTCTACACACAAATACATATAACACTTACCTTAAAATATCAAGAGCAGGGCTGGAGTGATGGCTTACTAGTTAAGGTGCTTGACTGCAAAGCCAAAGGACCTATGTTCAATTCCCCAGGACCCATGCAAACCAGGTGTGCAAGGGTGGCACATGCATCTGGAGTTTGTTTGTAGCAGCTGGAGGCCCTGGTGTGCCCATTCTCTCTCTCTCTCTCTCTCTCTCTCTCTCTCTCTCTCTCTCTCTCTCTCCCTCTCTCGCTCTCTGCTTATTTCTCTTGTTCAAATAGATAAAATATTTAAAAAATCAAGAGGATGCAGATTCAGAAATATAGAATGAAAAACATGAAACAATTCAAATTAATATATTAACTTCAAAATGGTAAAGCAGAGTCAAAATTCAGACATAAATATTAGAATTTATGAAGCCAGAACAGGTCATCTGAATGATTTTTTGGTGATTTTAGATGTGATTGAAATGAATGTTGGATTTAACTATAATATGCTAGTTGAAAGACCAAGATCCTGCTTTCAAGAAGACAACTTACCAAATTTAATTTATTAAGAACTCTTGGTTGGTGTGACAAGCATCTTGCCTGTAATGGAAAATGTTGGAACTTAGAGGTGGGTCAGCCAGATTGAACAAGTGAAAGACAGGTAGCTTTTGTGAGAGAGTAACACATCCAAGCTAAATGTAAACTGTTCATTTCTACAGAGGATTTACTCTTTTATATACCTCATGAGAGATGGAAAAATAAGAAGTTGCTATTAATAAATATGGTGCATCAGGTTGACAGGAAAGTCCCCATGGAGATTTCCTAGATTCAGTTATTATTTACTAAATAAGCACATGGATACATTTCTATAAGAATACTGTAAAAACTATAATTTTCAGAAAAAAAAATATAATAACAGCAACAAGCAATTAACATGTATTGTTTGCCAGGACCGGTGGTAAATGCTTTAGCAGTATCAGCTGATTTGATTTTAAAAATATTTTATTTATTTATTTATTTGACAGAGAGAGGAAAAAGGAGAAGTGGGGAGAGAGGGGGGTACAGACAGAGAGAATGAGCATGTCAGGGTCTCCAACCACTGCAAACAAACTCCAGATATATGTGCCACCTTGTGCATCTGGCTTATGTGGGTCCTAGGAAGTTGAATCTGGGTCCTTTGGCTTTGCAGGTAAGTGCCTTAACTGTTAAACCATCTCCCCAGGCCCTGAGTTGATTGCAGCACAGCTCGTCAGATGAATGGTAGGTATTATTTCTATATTTTTTTCTACAGAAACAGGAACATAGGACAATCCTAGTACTAAGCAGGTTTGTACAGTTACTAAGGAAAAGAGCCCAGATTTAAAATCGTCTGTAACTTCATAACCCATACGCTTTAACATTCTGCTTTCCCACTTATAAAAGTAAGGTTATATTCGATTAGAGAATCATTCCTGAGCAAGAAAATGTGTTTTGTTTACTTTATATTGACCTAAGTAATATTTCAAAATTATTTCACTGGTGTACTCCATAATGTCATTTAAATATAATTCTGATAGCTTAGGTTAATCATATTTATTTATCTAATGCAAAAATGAGTGTTCTTGCACACGAACACTTCCAAACAAGGAAATCTGAAGATGGATCAATATATTCAACTTCATCAGTTTGCAAGAATATATGGTTTCAAAAGAGAAAAAGAAAAGAAATTTCTTTTACATTTTTGGTTTTTTTTTTTTATTATTTTGTAACACTTTTTGGGTCTATTGCACTGAGTTTTTCACACCATCGCACAGCTACACAGAGAATACAAGAGATACAGAGAATGCAAGGAGATATTTGAAGTGGCATTCTTTCTTTTTTTCTTTCCCTGTTTTTGAAGTGGCTGAGGAATCAGATTCCTGAAGTAATACCAATAATGTGAAGGTAGCCAGGCTCCTCCTTCAACTTGTCTCAGATCTTTGGGACAATTGATTCCCCCATGAGCTCTCAGGTCTTGGGGCTCCAGGAAAGTTCCTGAGCGTGGCTTGAGGAATCAGCGTTCTGGGCAAAGTGAGAATCTGGCCATGAAGGACACGTAGTGAAAGAGGCTGTGCTGGAGACTAGATCCAGATAAGCATCCAGGAGTAAACAAAGGGCCAACCTAACGACACCTCTCTGGGAAAGGAGCATGAAAATAGGTTTCATAAATCTCATTGCCAGTCAACCAGGTGACAGAATGAGGGAGGAAGTGGAAAGATAAAATTTACACAACATTTTCATGATATAGTTCACTGCATAGGGTTGACATAGGAGCACAATTATAAATGCTGCAAGGGCATGTCACAGTAACAATGGACACTCTATGAGAAAATCATTCAGAGTAGGATCCAGTGACAAGAAGCCTCATCCTACACTTAAATTACCTTCTTGGCATTTGAGTAGAAGAACTGAAGATCAATAGTGCCTTGTGTTCAAACAGTACAAAGTCTCTCTCTCTCACACTGTCTGTCTATTATCTATCTATCTATCTATCTATCTATCTATTTATCTATCTATCTATCTATCAATTGATCTATCATCTATTTATCTATCTATCATATATCTATCTATATGCATAGAGAGAGAGAGAAAGAGAGAGAGAGAGAGACAGAGAGACAGAGAGAAGATTTAAATATAGATAATATATACAGATAGGTTAGATATGTTGATAGATTTGTTCATTAACTTTTGTGTACACTTGAGGTGGTTCTTCAAAGCTTATATTTTCTACCCACAACTAGTACAACGGGAATTAACACTCAAGCTCTGGTGTACTAGTATTAATAGACCAGAAAGTAGGTGATTATTTTTAGACTATATGACACACATACACACACGCACACAACCCAGTGACAGTGGGAAAGAAGATGAATCAGGGCAGCTATGCTAGGTAGATTAAAGCTCAATGAAAGGTGGGCTTTTGATTGATCTTTGAAAGTTGATAGCACACCGAAGAATGAAGCCTTTATAGTTTATTCTGCCTCAGTTCCCATTAGGTCTGCCACCTACTTGCCGGGTAACCTGGTACTACTTATCAAATCTCTTTGATATGAATTTTATGATCAGTAAAGCAGAAAACAATAAGAGCAAAACACCAACCTCATAGCATTGTTTTAAGGATTTAAAATGTTGAGGTATTAAGGCTCTGACCACCCGGCAGGGAAAGGTACAAATCCTCCCTAAGCATTCCTTGTTGTCATCCTTAAGCTAGTTCAGGTGGCATGAACTGTATGTATGAAATGGTGTACAATGAAAATGTGATCATTACTGGCAGAGGAGACAAGATAGGTAAGTAGAGTGCCCATATTGACACTGATAAGAAAAGGAAGCATCCTGAGATTACCTTCCAAGTAATCTGAGGATCACAAAAGTATCAGTCAGAATGAGTGTGTCATTGCTGGCATGAGTGTGTCTGTTATATGCACGGAAGTGGATGAGTGAATGAAGCACACTGATCATGCACTCTGCATGGAGCCTTTAGAGGTGAGGAGAAGCTAGAGGCCCTGGGAGAAAACGTGGAGAGCCTTTGTCCACAGAAACACTTGGCAAAGTGGCAATTTATCTTTCAAATTTTAAACCTCTCAAATGTGATGCTTTAAAAGGTAGGCTAGGGGCTGGAGAGATGGCTTAGTGGTTAAGCGCTTGCCTGTGAAGCCTAAGGACCCCAGTTCGAGGCTCAATTCCCCAGGACCCACGTTAGCCAGATGCACAAGGGGGCGCACGCATCTGGAAATCATCTGCAGTGGCTGGAAGCCCTGGTGCCCCCATTCTCTCTCTCTCTCTGCCTCTTGCTCTGTCTGTCACTCTCAAATAAATAAATAAAAATAAACCAAAATAATTAAAAAAAAAAAAAAGGTAAGCTAACCAAGAACAATCACCCTTCAGTGACCACGCATCCAGGCTGTCATGGTACCTGCTGCAAGTAAGATCACAGTAACTATGTGTATAGAAAAGGATAACAACAGTCACCAACTGTAAGTATTTTCATGACTAAGAGAGGACACTGAAGCCAAAATATATGCCAAGGAAGTAAGAACAGAGATAAAGAATTAAAATAAGGGATGGAGAAAATGCCTAGTGGTTGAAGCAAAGCCAAAAGACCCAGGTTTGAATCCTCAGTACCCACTTCAAGCCAGATCCTCGAGGCAGCACATGCATCTGGAGTTCCAGTGGCTCAAGGCCCTGGTGTATTCTCAGTCTCTTTCTCTCCCTCTCTCTCGCTCATAAATAAAAAAAAAAAAACAAATTAAAATAAATATCCAACTGTATGCTTATTTGAGAAATGCAAAAAATAGGAGAAGTCAATAGAGAAATTTGTCACAAGGAAGAATCAGGATTGCACAAGTTCATTAAAAGTAATAAAAATTATTCAATGATGAAGAGGGAGAATGAAATCAAATGAAGAGAGGACCAAAGTGAATGATTACTGCATCTGGAAATAATGGGAGGAAACTATGAAGTTTGTGATAATGTTTCAGGAGCATGATGCCACGGAAGCTGCTAACTGCATAACTAATAGCAGCAATTTGTAACTTTGCGTTTGAAGGATATCCTCCTCATTCCTGGTAGAATTTATAGCAATACATGAGTTTCCTCCTTTTCTGTTTTGCCCAGTCTCCTTACTCATTTCCCCATTGTGACAAAGAAGCACCTACCAGAGATTTTATTTACTCATTACACCCGGTGCATGTATTGGACACTCAACCTGGTCAATAACTCAACTAAAAGGAAATCTTACCATGCAGAATACTCTTTCATGATCTTGCATGTACCACTTAGCATTATGAAGGTGACCATTCACATTGATGATACAAAACCTACCAAAGTGCAGTCTATTGACCAGCTATAATTGTGAGGGGAATAAATGTAGGCAACATGTTTTCCAGATGCTGGAAAAGCAGTATAGGATCTGTGTCCTACAAAAGATATCACATGACTGGATTTGCTCTTGTTACCATTCTTTGTTAACTATTAAACTCCATAAGAGTACAACTTCTCCCATGCTGGTTTCACTCATGAGTTAGGACAGCCCAGCCTTTTATTTTATTTTATTTTATTTGTTGTTCATTTTTTATTTATTTATTTGAGAGCAACAGACAGGGAGAAAGACAGATAGAGGGAGAGAGAGAGAATGGGCACACCAGGGCTTCCAGCCACTGCAAACGAACTCCAGACGCGTGCGCCCCCTTGTGCATCTGGCTAACATGGGACCTGGGGAACCGAGCCTCGAACTGGGGGTCCTTAGGCTTCACAGGCAAGCGCTTAACCACTAAGCCATCTCTCCAGCCCCAGCCCAGCCTTTTTACTCATTCCCTTACATTGGAGGACATAGATAATACCACACAAATTTCTTTTTCTGACATTGTGGCATAACCCCAGGAATAACAAGTTGGTGTCTTAGCAAAATTGAGCTTTCTATATACTGTGAGACCCTACTTTGCTATAAGTAACTATACGTAAGCTTGGCTGAACAATTACAGATCAAGACAAATTCAAGAACACACATTCCATTTTTTTCTAGCCATGTTCATTCACACTTCCTGATACCCAAATCCTTGTGGGCATTGTGCTTGGTGCAACATGGGACTTATTTGGCCAGTGAGCAGTTGCAATGTCAACAGAGGCTTCCGCATTTGAGCTTGCAGTAGCTGAATGCCACCAGCTCCTTTATGGAGGAATCTGGGCAGCCTTGTTAGAGAAGGAAGCCTCATCAATGATCATATCTAATGCACTTTATGAGCTTATTAGAGCCAAACATTCCACCCATTTGAAGGCTTTCTTTTTGTCGTTGTTGTTTTAAACCACTAACTTTGAGAATCAATAAAAAAGTGGCTACTTCACCTGCAACAATATTTCATATTTCCAGCTAGTTAGACAGAATTTTCAGTGGCACGTGTATCTCATCTTTCCCCAGAAATATATAACCAACAGTGTGTGCTCCATTAGGTATCTGAATTAACTCTTGCATTAAAAAGAGGTATGTGGAGACTCTACAGTGTTTCAAGGTACCTCAATCCTCCACTCACTTGAGATGCTTTTCATAGCCAGCTGTTTTCGGTCACCTATTTCTGGAGGCATTGTGGTGACAACAGTGAATCAGTCCTTATGGTATATGTTGGGATACTGACATTTGGAAAATAAGTGAACATGATGATTTCAAATAATGATAACTGTTATAAAGGAAATTTAAAAGGTAATTGTTGGAGAGAGGGAGAGAGAGAAAGGGAGAGAGAATAGAGTTATTGTTGAAGAACCAACCATTGAATTCAACCATGAAAATGAGCAAGGAGCTGAGCACAGGGTTATTGGAAGTGAGCATTGCATTGAGAAGAAACAGTAAGAGCATAGCCACACGAGTTCTGTCATGTATCTGTCATACAATACCTGGGACAGTCCTAGTGTGCCCCTCTCACAGAGGAGGACAGCGAGCTAGAGCGAGGGTAAAGCCAGTGATCTGCAATCTCATGTTCATCTCAAAATCCATGTTTCAAGATTGTGTTTATCTGACTCAACCCATATAACAAACAGTAGCCCATCCTGTTGCGCTAGTTACACATGTTTAATTTGTTCGCTTCTGGAAGATTCCACAAGCTGTGTAAGCCAACAACTGTTGATGTGGTTGTGCTATGATTGTAGGGAACTCAGTAATACCACATATGTGTTTAAGGTCAATTTCAGTGATGTGCAAGCAACACCGTATCTACCCCAGAGGGGTCACCCCGGAGCACATGGACCTGTTCGCGTTAGAACTCTGAGCCCTGCCAGTTTCCCAAGAGGGTTTACTAACCTGATGGTCCAACATTATCTCTTATTCTTTTCATCAACAAGGAGTGAAGGAAGAGGGAGTTAATCCAATCTACACTCATCTATTTTGTCCAGCTGTATGTTCCTCCTGCTTCTAACTAGCCAGTGTCGTTATTTAAATTGTTTTCTCACTGAGATTCAGATGTGAGCTCTCTGTCTTGATTTGACTCAAGGTAATCGAGAGATAAGCACATTTTCTCTAACAGAATTGAATTGTCAATGTGGCTTTCTAAATAAGTATACAAACTACTATTATTATTGTGTTTTTCTGATGCTATATTCATCCTATTATTTATTCATTCACTATTTGTCAGGCACACTCTACTGCAGGTAACAGCTGAGTAAGACATTTGTGTGTGTGTGTGTGTGTGTGTTTATTATGGTATATGTGCAAATGCACAGGCCACATGTGTGTGTAGGCAGAACCAGAGGAGAATAGCAGTTCTTTTCCTCGACTACTCATGTGCATTTTCCTTGACATAGAGTCTAAATCCAGAGCTGTCATTTTTTTTTTTTTTTTTTTTTTTTTACTGGCTGTATTGGTGACTTTCAGGTTACTGGGACAAAAATATCTTTAAAAAGAAGAGTATAAACTGGGCATGATGGTGCACTCCTTTAATCCCAGCACTCAGGAAGCAGAGGTAGGAGGATCGCCATGAGTTCAAGGCCCCCCATGAGACTACAGAGTCAATACCAGGTCAGCCTGGGCTAGTGTGAGACCCTATCTCAAAAAACAAAACAAAACAAAAAAATGAGTATAAATGAGGAGGGGTTTATTTCAGGATTTTCCAGTTCCATGTCATCTTGGTGGGGAAGACATGGCAGCAAAAGCTTGGAGTAGCTTAAAGAAGCTCCTCACTGAGGAAGCAGAGACTGATGAGTGCTGCGGCTCAGCCAGCTTTATCCTTTTTCTACTGTCCAGGACTCTGCCTACAATTAAGGATATTTCTGTCTCAAAAATCTCTCACTGGTGGCTCTAGGTCCTGTCCAGTTGTCAATCAATGTGAACCAGCTGACCAGCCAGATCCCTCAATGCTGCATCTGCATCTTGGTTCCTCACAAGGTTGGGGTAGCTGGTATGCATGGCCATGCTCAGTTTTTGTCTTTTTTTTTTTTTTTTACATGGATGCTGTGAATCAAACTTATGTTCAATCAAATCCTTTCAGGCCCTTCTGCTTGAAAGTCAAGTGTTCCTACCCATTAGCTCTAACTGAGATATTTTTTAAACTCAAGGAAAGCCATGCATATACCGCCAAATTTATATTGTTTAATAAGTAAAGAAATGCAGGCATGCAAATTGATATGCATCTCCATTTCAATGATATGAGTTTATTAGTAGTTTATTTAAGCAAATCACCTAGGAAGCATAAAGAGAAGTGTGGAGCAGTAGGAAGGCCCTGAAGTTGGTGAGGAATATTTTATTTCCTCAGAGTGAATTTCCAAGCATCATTATTGTCTGGCTATGCTAAGATGTTGAGAAAATTAAACACAATGTGATATATCAAATAAAACCTGTCTGTCAAAACATCTGGCTTTATATTCTACAAATAATTAAGAATGTGCTATTCCCTGTTAACAGGTTTGTAGAAGTCAAATTAAAACAACAATAATAATATTAATAAAAGTAATATCTTTCAAAATCATTGTGCATTGTTTTCTATGAAGGAAATATAGTATTCTGTATTGTTAAGTCACACAGAGCTAGACCATGGGCATGGGCAGGACATCTGCGGAGTCAGAGGAAATTGAATGCTACATGATAAGTTGAAGTGTCATGACAGAGAACTGAAGAGAATTTGATCAAAGTCACATTGAAACATGCCTTTTATGAGAGGGAAGAATTAGGAGTGGCTGGAAAATGTGTAGAAGCAGACAGCTCAACCTGGTATTTGGCAATCAGTTATGGGTGACTGAGAACAAGAGCTCTGAAGAGAGCACAAGGCAAGAGACATAAATAGTGCCAGGATCTGCAAATAACAGCTGCAGCTGCAAGCCCACGTGCACTGTGTAGAAATGAATCTACGTCACATGTCAGTCTCACAAGCACACATGCCTTGGCCTCTGCCATTGTTAGCTCTTGCCATGCATCAATGGAATGCATGCATTCTTCTCCTTATGCACCAATGGCATTTTTGAGAATAACTTTTAATAATGTAATTAACATTGAATATTTTGGATAATAGTAAAGTTATGATTAAACTTCTTCTGGTGTATAGGGAATCAGGAAGATTTGTTTTTCTTTTTTAAATGAACCTATACCAATTCCATTTCTCTGATGAAAATATGGACATTAATTTGTGGGTGCACTGAATTATTCACATATACATGTTGAAGTATACAACACAATATATTGGTTGAGTCAACAACACAATACATTGGTTGAGTCAATAGATTAATGCTATTATATTTTGTATAAATAAAATAAAGATTACCTTGAATGAAACACAAAGAAACATTGATTTTCCAAGTTTCATTTTCATGAATCTCTATATGTTTCTGTTAAAGATTGGTGCTGGAAAGATGGCTTAGTTGGTAAAACATTTGTGGCACAGCTGTGAGGTCCTGAGTTCAGATCCACCCGAATCCATATAAAAGCCAGGCATGCATAGTGGCCTGCCTATTATCTTCGTGCCTGTGAGGCATAGATAGGTGATCTCTTGGGCAAGATGCCTAACTAGACTATCTGAATTGGAAAACTCTAGGTTCAAGTGAGGGAGCCTGTCTCAATATATAACATGAAAGTAATTTATGGAGATATCTGAGCTTAACATATGACCTTCAGATAAACTTGCACATGTTCACACACAGGCATGTGCCCATAAACATATGCACACACATGCATATTACACAATAAAAATAAAAGATATAAAGATGGATTTCTAGAATAATATATAGTATTGCCTTTATGAAAACAGCAAAATTAGGTTCTTGAAGTTTCATCACTTCTTTTGATATTTAGCACACTTAGATAGTATTCCCAAATATCTCTAAAGTGAGTTAGAAAATTAGTAAATTAAATGGATTCTACATTTCTTTCTGCTATGTTCAACATTTCATTTAACCATCCATCTTCCCCCTTAAATTTTTTGACTTATATATGTATATGACATTTGGTGTTGTGTTTTCCTGGTTTTCCTACATATGAAGCCTAAGATAAAATCTCCATCCTTATAATATTAGCTTCAATTATAAAGAACAAGTAGGAGAGAAAAAGTACATAAGGCAGTTAATGGTGCAAAGGAAAACCTGGAGGTACTCCATCCAATTAGTCACAGGTTGCTCTGACAGAGCTTATTGCCCAGCTCTGGGTATGTATCTGCAGGCTGGGCAGGAGTTCTCCATCATGGAGGAGTTCTTTGGCAGAGAGGGTATGCTGACATGCTATCCTGTTTCTCTTTTCATTTATAAAACTGTGTCTCCTAGTGTGGTGACTTGAATGTAACAAGTCTGCTATAGAGTAGTACATTTTAGTACTTAATTTGAGGAATGAACTATAGAAACACTTCTTGTGGACCTTACAGATAACTTTTTGGAGGATATTTCTGTGGGATTCCTTTTCTGTTAAATTCCTAACTAAGCTAAATTTATATTCTGAACTTAATTTACAACCATCTAATCAGCTTGCTTAGAACAATGTCCTTAGGTCTCCTATGCCTTAGACTGCCTATGCCCTCAACAACACAGATGATCACTATAGACAAGGAATGTTGGACATGATGATGTCACAGTAAGCTATACTCCTGGTTTTTCATACTCAGTGTCCTGGTGGGGGGGGGGCGTTGGAAGGAATGGGGGCAGAGCAATGTGTAAATGTCTGAAGTACATTGATCACTGTTGAAAGCAGTGGATATGGAAAACAACAAACTGCCAGCAAGAATGTGGAAAGAAACAGGTGTACTTAGAGTGATAATATCTGTGAATGAGAAACGGTGTATGTGCATGTTGTGGGTCCATAGAGTTCACTGGGCTTATCCCTAAGATTCTCTGTCTTTGAGCATATAATTTAAGAAAATTCTTTTGAAGTCAAAAAATTCTTATCCCTTGCTCATATGTTGCTTGCCCCTTGCTCCTGCCATGCTGATCCCCGCTTAACTTGTTCATATATTGCTGCTTTTCTGTTCAATAAAACACCAGATAAGTGTTTGCCTTAGCAGAATCTTCAAAAGCATCTGCAGCTAAGCAAGCAGGCTGGCTCACTCTTGATTCTAAATGATGGCAAGAGTCAGTATCTTTATTACAGGACACCACCACAATTGGGCATTTAATTCCCAGTCGGTGGTGGTGTTTGGAGAGTAGGTAAACTCATGTTGGAGGAAGAGAATCACTGGCAGGTGGGTCCTGAGGTTTTATAACCTGGCTTACTCGCTCACTCACTCTTTCTTTCTTTCTTTCTTTCTTTCTTTCTTTCTTTCTTTCTTTCTTTCTTTCTTTCTTTCTCACTTCCTTCCTCCCTCCCTTCCTTCCTTTCTCTCTCTCTTCTTCTTTCCTGTGATTGTGACAATATAATACTGGCTGGCTGTTCCTGCCATGGTTTCCCACAAATGATAGACTTCCCCTCAAATCAATAAGCAGAAATAAACCCTTTTCTTCCCTAAGTGCCTCTGTCCAGGTATTTTGTTCCAATAATGAGAAAGTAACACTCAGGAGCATTAAATTTTCCACATTTCTATATTTTGATCCTTCATTCTCTCTAGCATTAAACTTCACTGGAGCTCATACACCTGGGTCCAGAAGTGATGGAGGAAAAATCCAGTCAAATTAGGCCTTCAGAGGAGATGGCAACTTGAGCTGGATGACAAGCCAACCCACATCTTGGAGGAGGAAAAAATAGTAAATAATTTTAACACCAGCTGCTGGTGACAGCCAAGAACTAATTGAATCAATTGTCAGTATTTGAAAACATAAACAGATTTAATCACTAAGGCAGGATGGTAGGGAATTGCATACATTTAGTCTAATATACATATCTACTTTATATCTAAGAGGATTTTATCCTTTACATGGTTTAAACATTGCTACACACAAAAGAACCCAAGTAAACAACAATAGAAACAGTACAAATAAATTTTCAGAAATTTTAAGCTGCTTGAAATCTGTATCAGTATATTTCAACAACCTCTTAAATTTTGCCAATGTTTCAATATGTTAATCTGTGGATGGATACAATAACAACCTCAGAAATACCTTTAATATTGACTATTGACATTAACCCAATAGCAAATATTAAATGAGACAATGTGTATAGATCAATATGACCAGTGTCTTGGAATATTGCTGAGTGGTAGAGCACTTGTCTAGTATTGATGAAGCTGTAGGTTCGACAACCAGCAGGGGAAATAGCTCAGCTGGTAAAATGCTTGTTGAAATACTACATGAACCTGAATTTTATTTTATTTTATTTTATTTTATTTTATTTTATTTTATTTTATTTATTTGAACATGACAGAGAGAGAAAGAGGCAGATAGAGAGGGAGAGAATGGGCATGCTAGCGCCTCCAGCCACTGCAAACAAACTCCAGATGTATGTGCCCCCTTGTGCATCTGGCTAACGTGGGTCCTGGGGAATTGAGTCCGGAACTGGGGTCCATAGGCTTCACAGGCAAGGGCTTAACAGCTAAGCCATCTTTCCAGCCCCCAACCTGAGCTTTTATCCCCAATACCCATGTAAAGCTAGGTATGGCACAGCCTGCCTGTAATTCCTGTGTTAGGGATATGGAGAGTGGAGAATCACTGAATCTTGCTGGCTTGCTAAATCTAGCCAAATCGGTTGGTCCCAAGGTCAGTGTGAAACCCTATGCAGAGAAAAAAGTAGAAAAAGATGGAAGAGCAATTGAAGAAAACACCCAGCATTAACCTTTGGCCTCCACATACAAATGCATACATGTGCACATATACAAGCACACACACATGTGCACCTGCCTATATATGAACATGCTTTTATAATGCTCAAAAGGATAATAGCAACACATGAGGCACACAATATGAATTCAATGGATGAAAAATTTCTGCATACCCATTTTTCCTTCTTTGGAATATGTTATAATATTTATGAGACTTTTTAACTTCCATTTTTATTTAACATTTGATTCTATTTGTAACTAGTCAACACTGAAAAGAATTCCTTGCCTCTTAGCTTGAAAATTTAACCTGCTTGACCAATAAAACTCTGACTCTAATAGAAGAGGTGAGAAACAACACGTGCCTGGCACTGAGAGGAGTTCAGATTTTGCAGAGTGTTTGTATTTGAAAGCATCATAAATTTGCATAATTACTTACATGCTTATTACCCAAGAATCAAATGGAAAATGTTGAAAATGACACACAAACAAGAGCCGTAGCAAGTGTAACAAGACCAACTATATTCGTCATATTTAATGTGTATTAATAACAAACAAGTTTTTGTTAAGGTAAGTTATACATTTTGGCATTGTTGGTTGTTTGCTTCAGATATCACTGACCCAAAAACTGGTACTCGGGAGTTGATTCCATTGTAACAAAAGTTTGATGATTATGTATTGGATTCAGAATTAGATGGGAAGGGAAAGGAAACAATTATTGGGGCTGCAGGGTTAAGGTATTTTCTAAAGCTTTTTCTTGGAGGAATAATGATATATAATGGATCCTTGTACATGGTGTTTCTAGAGAAGGGTTGGGAAAGAGTATGCTACTGTGAGAGTTATTTCAATTTCATTTTCAGACAACACCAAAAGAAAGGGTTGAGTATAGATAGTTAAGAATAATTAGGATAGAAAAAAATAAGCTCTCTTGAAAATGTCAATAAAAGAAAGGGAGAATTCAGAAATTTCAAGAAAAATGGTCCTCACTTTCAAACTGAAAAAGGTTGACTAATATTCAGACTGGGAAAATTATTATGTATGTGTCAAACCTTTTAGTTTACTTTATTTAAAAAATTCTCACCCCCCCCCCATTGAAAATAAATAACATTTTTAAAAGGGGGTGGAGGGATGGCTCAGCTAGTAAAGATGTTTGCTTGCAAGCCCTGACAGCCCAGGTTCAATTCCCCAGTACCCACATAAAGCCAGATACACAAGGCAGCACATGCATCTGGAGTTCATTTGTAGTGGCAGAGGCCCCTTCTATATCCATATTAATTCTTTCTCTGTGTATATCAGTCTTCTCCCTCTCTCTTTGCAAATAAGTAATCAAAAAGACTTTTTAAATTTACATATTTATGCAATTGTGTGTGTGCACGTGCATGTACTCATGTGTATGCACACATACATGTTTGCACCAAGGTATTTTGCCACTGAAAACAAATACCAGATGCTTTCACCATTTTTTGCCTCTGTCTTTACTTGAGTATTTGAGGAATGGAGACTAGAACAGCTCGCTTTGCAAGAAAATGCCTTTAATCATGAAGCTATCTCTTCCCAACTCAAACCTTTCTTCAAATAATATTGTCATCATATTATAAATCTCTCATTCATTTAAAACTTATTTCTTCTCTAAACTGTTTACCATATAATAATGGACATTGGAAAACACTTAGCTCATAATTACAGTAAAAGTAATGTAGAATAACTCTGCAGGAGCATACATATCCTTAAATGATAGATGCTTGAATAGTGTTTGTCTCTTTGAGTCTTTTTTTTTTTTAAGAAAAATATATATACCCATCCCTTTCTATTGTTTTTCTAAATTCCAATATATACTTTTGCATGTTGTTTGCTTTTTCATTTGTCTTTTGCTATGTGGAACTCATCTACGAATCTTGCAAGGATTACTTTTGCTCACCTACATAATAATGCTGACAGTACACTGTAAACAGTGATTGAGGAAAATGAGAAAGATAAAATGAAGGAAAAAGAAGAATTTGAGGGAAAGTGGCTGCATAATTAAAGTGAGGATGAAGTTAAATATTAATGCTACATTATTATTTAAAAGAAGCAAAAACAAATGAAGAAAGGCAATTGAAAATATTTACAAACACCTGAAACTGGCTCACCGAAAAATTTCAGGACCTGAAGTTTCTTTTCTTTTTTTCAAGGTAGAATCTCACTCTGGCTCAGGCTGACCTGGAATTCACTATGGAGTCTCAGGGTGGCCTCGAACTCTCAGCTATCCTCCTACCTCTGCCTCCTGAGTGCTGGGATTAAAGGCGTGCGCCACCATGCCCGGCTCTCTGAAGTTTCTTATACACATTAGACAAATGAAAATCTTGACACAAAGCATAAGCAAAATCAATGAGATTCAGGAGTTAACATGTAACACTAATAATAAAATAATAAATATTCAATACTAATAATAAATATAAAATGGTCTAATATTTAAATAAGAGATAAAATAATAATAAGTACTCAACACTAATTATTAAAGTTCATACAATGTATTCCAGAAAATGGTAAAAGAGTATTGCATAATTTGTAAGTCTAACATTAATTTTAAAATCATTTGAAAATGAGGAAAAATAAGACTATGATGAAGTTGGAAGTTAAAATATAAATTACACACTAACAAAGTACAATACAAATCTTGCAATGAACTTAAAATGTAGTTAAATTACTAAATTTGAGCAGCAGTCAAAATTGACACACCATTAGAAATTTTTTTAATTTTTATTTTTTTAAAACATTTTTAATTTAGCCGGGCGTGGTGGTGCAAACCTTTAATCCCAGCACTAGGGAGGCAGAGGTAGGAGAATCACCATGAGTTCAAGGCCACCCTGAGACTACAGAGTTAATTCCAGGTCAGCCTGGACCAGAGTGAGACCCTACCTCGAAAAAAAAAATTAATTTATTTATTTGAGAATGACAGAGAGAGGAAGAGGCAGGGAGAAAGAGAGAGAGAGAGAGAGAGAGAGAGAGAGAGAGAGAGAGAGAGAGAGAGAGAGAAGAGAGAGAGAGAGAGAGAGAGAGAATGGGCATGCCAGGGCCTCCAGCCACTGCAAACGAACTCCAGACACGTGTGCTCCCTTGTGCATCTGGTTAACATGGGTCCTGGGGAGTCAAGCCTCGAACAGGGGTCCTTAGGCTTCACAGGCAAGCGCTTAACCACTGAGCAATCTCTCCAACCCTGGCCATTAGAAAATTTAATAATGTAGTTCATTTAACTAAAGAAGGAAAGCTATATCAATAGATAGAGAAGGGCTGGAGAGATGGCTTGGCGGTTAAGCGCTTGCCTGTGAAACCTAAGGACCCCGGTTCGAGGCTCGATTCCCCAGGACCCACGTTAGCCAGATGCACAAGGGGGCGCACACATCTGGAGTTCGTTTGCAGTGGCTGGAAGCCCTGGCGCGCCCATTCTCTCTCTATCCATCTCTCTCTCTTCCTCTCTCTCTCTGTCACTCTCAAATAAATAAATAAAAATGAACAAAAGATATTAAAAAAAATAAAAATAAAAAAAATAGATAGAGAAAATTTCTCAACCAAATTTGGTAATCATTTATTAAATATGAAAAAGAACTACCTTAAAGAGATAAATAAATAAAACATTAAATTGGAACATGTTTTAGGATCTGTCTTTTGTAGGAATTAGGATGCTTGTGAAGAAGTATAGACTTAGTCTGAACTTGAATATGATCTACCTGTCTATGACTAAGAGCCTGCCAATTCATTTTGTTTAGCTTGGTCAATATTTATCGACATAGAATGCTAAGATTATAGAGAAAATTATTGCATACTTTAGTCCTAACCAGTAAATTTAATATAATTTAATAAATTATGCGGCTTCTTATGTAACTCTCATTTCTCACAGTGATCATGCAACATTCTCATCAGACTAGAGTTCGTTAACCTTTTCCTATGCCTCTTCCATATTCAAGCTGGGAGACTGGGGGAGATCAACAAGAATGTTATATAATCTTGTGATACATGGGGGAGGGACTCTCAGCTTCCCACAGTGTTGTCTGGCTCATATCACCCCCATGGCCAAGGACAATTCCTGCCCAGATACCATCTGTTCTGTTGGCTCTAGAGGATGAAGTCAGCCAGCACATGCCAACAGTGACCCAGCCTTTGTAGAGCTGGGTATCTGCCTGGGTCTGGCTATGACTTCTGCTTGGCCTGGACTAGGATGCTTACTTCTATAACCAGAGCCATTCCAACCCTCTGCTGTAGCCTTCTTTAGTGCCATTGTCCATTTTGGTTTGATGTGCAAAGTTGTCCAGTCTCAGGCAAGTGAGAGAAGTCAGTTCTTGAGAGGCTAATTAAGTGTGCATGGCCATTGCTTCCTTTATAGTCTGTCACATGAATGCTGCTAAGCACCAGAATCATGATACCATACCAAGTGGGATAGAGAAACCAAGCCCCACTCCATTTGTTATACCTAAATTTTCCCCTGGAGATCCAGGTCTGCTCGCCTACACTAAGCTGAAACTTCTGGTGGTCGTCACTTTTTTCCTAAGCCAAAATTCTTTGATATCGGAGTACTAATTAGACAAATTCACAGGGTTAATTTCTAGCCTAAGTTAGAAACCTTACATAGTGCAACAACATCAATAGAGCAGCCCTAGAACCCTGCTGTCTCAGATCAAGCAATTAGGTGTATTTCTGATCACAAATTGTATTTGTAGAGGCTAACTCCAAGGACCCTGCACTTGTTCAATCAGTGGAAATTGTTATTGTGTATAGATGAATCCTAGTTTGTTTTTTTTTTTCTGCTTATTTTGAGCAATTCGCATGGAGGATAGTGTTGGTTGGCCACCTCATGGTAGAAAAATGGCACAATGCCTATGGTTTCAAGGATTTTGATTGGGTAATAATAGTGGCTTAGTCATCGTCATTGTTGCTGCTGTCTCGCAGTATATTATTGCTGACTTAATAAAATCTAGAAAACCAGTAAGCCAATGTTTAGTCTGAAAGGGGCATAGTAGTTAGCTTAACATTGTTCGGGTGAACTTCCAAACCAGGCACAAGCTATGGGAGTTATATCTTTAGCCAAGCACATCATTCCATTACCAATTTAACCTTGATCAAACAGTCTGGGCATGGGCAGCAGAATGCAGCCAGCCCTTATGTCAGAAGCCCAGTTCCAATAAAGATCTTTCTAGTATTCCCTTCCCCTTTGAAATTGCATTAGCAAAGCCTCCAAATACAATTCTCTCTGCCCTTAGCATTTTCAAATTCTAACCAGAATTGTCCATAAACCTTGGCTTAACACTCTGGAAGGCATGCCCAGTTGCAAGTACCAAGTCCAGGCCCTTTCCTTCAAAATAAAAGTTCCAAATGACCAAAATTCACACACATGGTCAGATTTATCATGTAGCAACACTCCACTCCGTGGTTCCAATTCTATCACAGTCAGCTTCAGGTTTCTGGGATGGACCTCCAAACCAGCACACTTTATGAGAGGAATGGGATTAACTGAAGCTTATAGATCCAGGGGAAGCTCCATAATGGTGACAGAGAGAGAAAGAGAGAGAGAGAGAGAGAGAGAGAGAGAGAGAGAGAGAGGGAGGGAGGGAGGGAGGGAGGGGGGAGAGAGAAAAAGAGGGAGAAAACCCACCACCAGCACCATAATCCAACACACTCTAGGAACCCTATGCAGGGCTCAAACACTGTGCATTTCTTTCTTTTGCCAGAATCCCAGAACTGCACCCCCGCCCAACACCTTAAGGCTGTGCCCTAGGATCCACCCACAGTGACATCAAGTTATAAACTTGAACAAAACTCTTGCCTCCATTGAGGAACATCCATTCAAACTATGACAAGGCATGTTACAGGTACTTACTTTTTGCTAGGAAAAATATCTGAAGGAAGGAAAAATTGATTTTCTCTTACAGTTTTGAGGGGAAGCTTCATCATGGCAGGGTAAAGCATTACATGATCACAGGATGGACATCACAATCTTGCCACAGCAGGTGAAAAATAGTAGCAAGAGAATGAATTGAGCTCTGCCAAGGGGAGAGCCCTCAGCAACATGCCTCCACCAAGAAGGCTCCACTTCCCAAACTGCCATCAGCTGAGGACCACAGCAGCCCTCTAGAGCAAGACTCTGAATCTCTCATCTAAGCACCAACCCTTTATGCTTCAAACGCATTCATCAAAGTTACTCAGTTGTTTAGATAATATCAGACCCCTAGTCTCACTGACTGCTACAGCTATCACTATGGAAAGAGAATGGGACTTTAGACAGGGACCTCATTTATCTATGTCAAGGATAGAGCACATTTCTCTAGTTCTCCAATTACTCCAAGATGGACTCAGAAGTGTAGAACTAAGAGGTGACTGCCCAACAGGCTGGCCATTGGATTAATTGCTTCATTTCACCCTATCAACAAGATCCAGGATAGAAGTTATCAGAAAACTGTAAACTGAAACTTGAGGTTATATGTGGCTAGAAAACCAAAACAGGAAAAGAAGGGATAGGGGGCTCATGGGGAAAGGCAGGGCATAGCAGCAGATGATATAAATTCCAATGACCCTTGGATCATGAGCTCAACTTTTACCCACTGTGTAATAAATAATACTTAGTTTTAATGCAACAAAGGGCCAACCTTTAACATTAAAGGGGGAAACAACCAGCATAACAACTGTGCCACTAAAAAGATTCTTTCAAAACTGACCTAGACCTTGAAATCTTTAAACTATCAAATTTTATGATATAGGACCCTAACCCTGAAGATAAACCTAACTGGAGGAAGAACATTCTGATTATAAAAGGAATGAACAGTCTGCCCTTAAGCATAATGTGTATAAGGGGATTGAGGAGAAAGAATGAAAAGAGAATTATATGCAGTAAGAGACGATAGAAAAAACAGAAGGGATACATAAAAATTCCAAAATTAAAATAGATTTAACTTAAATTTAAATTTGCATATCTTTAAAAAAGAGAATAGGCACCCAGCTGAAATAATTAATATGGTAGAATTAAGTTAAAACAGGGACTTCGAGGATTAAAAATTAATGCATATGACCTGACCAATGATCAGTCATCCTTATTTTTAAACACAAAAATTGTGAATAGTGCATCATAGTAGATTATGGCAATCTTAATACTACAATATTATGAATCTTATGCAGAAAGGGATCAAACCCTATTGTTAATATTTAAATTAGTAGTTCCACCCAATAACTAACCAAGAAGTACTCTTCTATTTTGCACATGTCTAACATGTTCTACTCAGTGTATTCTTCAACCATCTCTCAGCTTCAACTTGCCATAATTTATGGATATTTTCAGTCAATTTTTATTCGGGTATCCATGGGGTACTTCAGCATATTTACTTACCAGTTTGCATAGTCATTGTAGATAAGACATGAAGTGCATGGGCTCACCCTTCTGCAAGAGTACAAGTAGGAATTACATTGATAGCACCTTTTTCTCTCAGGAGATTCACTTGACAAACTTTCATTAAATTTTTCAACAACCTCAACATCTGTTTATCTTTTTTTTTTTTGGGGGGGGGATCTGGAAGGTAATATGCTTCTTTCTTTCTTTCTTTTTTTTTTTTTTTACAAATTTTACATGATCTCACCAATATTGATACTTAAAAACAATGGCTGATCTTAAATGAGCCCTTCCAACAAAAGACAGCAGCACCTATGCAAATGAAAATCTACATACACACTCCTACTCCTGCCCTCAGTGACTCCATCACTAGAGAGACTTTAGCACCATTTATGATGGTCCATTGATAAGGACCATAAATTACCCATGGGGTTATGATGAAAGAAACTATCCTGCTAAGTCCTGCGTTCTGTTCTACTAGACAGCAGCTGGCAAATACGTTGTAGGAATCTCGAAAATGAGCCGTTACCTGAGCCTCTAAACCTAGTTCATAAATGCAGCACCGCACCAGCCTGGTACAGCTAGTGAGCCGCACCTGGGATATTTCACCTGGAGGAGAAGATGGTCGTGATTCTGGAGAACATCATCTCTTCCCCAAACTCCTTGTACACCTGGGAATCTATGATGTAGGTTGATGGGCTTCATAAGAGATGTCTGTGCCAACATCATTCTGTAAACTCTACCTATGTGCTATTGATGAGACGTCGTGTTGCTATCAGCATGGGTGCATTTAGTTGTCATGGACTTGTCACGCTGCAGCTATAGGAAGAGATTTCTTTGAAATAAACTGATGACAAAGGCTATCAAAGCAGGGCCTGTGTCAACAGTGCACATTTAGTGTATTCTCTTTGGAGCAATCTTGAGATCTCCAAGCACATTATTGTACTCAAAATACTAGAAGTATCAAAAGTTCAGACCATATCCATATCAACTTTTCTATAATTAAATTTTTATACTCACTGAGTAATAATATTCCATCTGGAGACTGTCTACAGCAAATGTAATCAATCTGGTCACTGTCTTTCTTTACCCAAAAAACTACCACTCAGTGGTGAAAAAAAAGAATCAAGCTATCTAATCAACTTTCAGTATAAATAAAATATATTTTTAATAAACTGAATGCTGATTGCTCTTTTCACTAAAGCAGAAAAATAAAGATTATCATCGTATTAGCAAATCATAACATTTGTAAGCACTAAGTTCTTAAAGATATCCACTCAAAAATTTGGATCTTGGTACTATAATAAATCTCTTGTGTCTTCTATTCCAAATATTAAACACAGCATGAACTTAGTTTAAAATGTTAAAACATATCACAGGATGATTCTTTATAGATTCCTGGAAACAACCTGAATTTGTCTACCTATGTATATAAAATATGTCACAGTGGAAATAATAACCTAAGAAATCATGTTTATTTCTGAAATCTGTGGTTGCATCAGAGGTTTACATGAAGATGTGACTCTTTTGTAACTTATGTGGGATTATGTTGTAAGGCATTTCTAAAAAAAATATTTATACTACCACATGCTCTTCATAAATTTGCAAGGAAAATATCACATGACACTTAATAAAGATTAATATTAAAAGCTTTAGTTTCTAAATATACCTTAATTCTAAATTAAAATTTAAGATTGGGGAATAAATCAGATTTATCTGTGGTATCTTAGTGAAATAATCCCTGCTTATAAATTGAATTCACTGGTCTTTTATAAATTAGTTACTGATTATGCTATAAGCACCTCCATAACTAATTATCTTTAACTAAATAATTTGCAAATATTTATAACCAGTCACTCTGACTGGAAAATAAAGTTATGAGTTTAGAGTCCAATCTTTGGAATTCTGATTCAATATTGGAAAAGTTCTCATAGTACATAATAACCTCATTTATGGATATATTGTTTTCTTTCTTATTTCTAGGAGAAAATGCCTGATGAGAGCATCTTAAGGAAGGGAAAAATTTATATTCAGTTTACAATTCTGACAGGAAGTCCAACTGGGTGGGGTAGGATGGCAAAAATGGGAAGGCAGGGTCATATCATCTCAACAGCAGGGAGGAAGGCCAGCAGAGGAATGAATCTGGAATATTCAGGTAGATTTCTCCTTTTTATACACTCTAGGAACCCATACTAAGGGATGGTGCCACCCACAGTTAAGGTTGGTCTTTTCTCCTTAACTATTCTAATCTCGAAAATCCCTTACTGCATGACCCTGAGACTGGGCATCTGCTTGAGTGCTGATCTTAAATGCTAAATCAAAGGTCTACTCCTAAGGTATCAAGATCAATTCTGGTTTTAATTCTTCTTAGTCTATCTTCTTCTTATTATTATTTTTAGAGAGAGAGCAAGTGTGAGAGCGAAAATTGGCATGCCAGGGCCTCCAGTCACTGAAATTGAACCCAGTGGGCATGTGCGACCTTGCAGTTGACTCACCTTTGTGCGTCTGGCTTATGTGGGATCTGGAGAGTCAAACATGTGTCCTTATGCATCACAGGCAAGCGTGTTAACCACTAAGCCATCTCTCCAGCCCTTGTTAGTTCTATCTTCAATTTTACTATAATCTTAAAGAAGGGAAAGTCCAATTTTATGTTTGTTGTTTTTATTTGCCATTGGGAAAATTTATAACAGAAAATTTTTCTTTCACCAAAATATTTTTCCCTTGACTACAGAATGACTTTTGAATTTTTTTGGGGGGGGGGTAAATCCTGTTAAATTGACAACCATCACAAGTCCACCCCTAGGGTATCCAGATTAATTCTGCTTTGATTATTATTAGTCTACCTTAAATCTGGCTGTAATTTCATTTTTTTTTAATATTTTTATTTATTTATTTATTTCTTTGAGAGAGACAGACACAGAGAGAAAGACAGATAGAGGGAGAGAGAGAGAATGGGCGCACCAGGGCTTCCAGCCTCTGCAAACGAACTCCAGACGCGTGCGCCCCCTTGTGCATCTGGCTAACGTGGGACCTGGGGAACCGAGCCTCGAACTGGGGTCCTTAGGCTTCACAGGCAAGCGCTTAACTGCTACACCATCTCTCCAGCCCACTGGCTGTAATTTCAAAGAAGGAAGAGAAAAGTTTGATTTTATAATGTTTACTGTTTTTATTTGTCATTGAGAAAAAGTATGAGAAAAATTTTTTTCAGCAAAATATTTTTGCCCTTGAAAATAGAATATCTTTTAAAGTTTATTTATTTACTTATTTAGTTAGTTAGTTAGTTCATTATATAAGGGAGAGAGAGAAAAAGAGAGAGAGAGAGAATAGGCAGCCAGGGCCTCTAGCCACTAACTCCAGATGCATGAGCCACCTTGTACATCTGGCTTACATGGGTCCTAGGGAATTGAACTTGGGTCTTACAGCTTTGCAGAAAGTTTCTTAACTGGCAAGCCATCTCTCCAGACCTTAGAATGACTTTTAAACTTTGAGACAAGGTCTCATGTATCTTATCCTGACTTTGGTACCACTATGCAGCTATGGATGACCTTGAACTACCTATCTTCTGTCTCAATCTCCAAGGTGTTGGAATTATAGGCATGCACCACCATACTATTTTTGTGCAGCACAAGGGATCAAACCTTGTACATGCTAGGTACTCTACCAACAGATCTGTACCCCCATTTCTTAGACTGACTTTATTAAAAATAAAAACACCACTTCACTGCCTTTGGTTAATACAGCACATAAGCACATGTTGCTTCTATTGTTTTCAAGGTATACAATGAGACTATGAACAACTTTTACAGTCGTCATGAGCACAGAAGAATAAGCTGAGATAGAGATTCACATGTGCCAGCATTTGCAAACCACATTTTTTTGGATCCAATATCATAACTCAGGTTCTATAAACTGCAGTTTTACCTCTTTTGTCATATACTCTTAGGTTCTCCTCCTTGGCATTATGAAGTTTAAGAATACATTTTTAAAAGTTTTATTTAATTTAATTTTTTATTTATTTGCAATCAGAGAGAGAGAGAGAGAGAGAGAGAGAGAAAATGGGCATGCTAGGGCCTCTAGCCACTGCAAACAAACTCCAGATGCATGTGCCCTTTGTGCATTTTTCTTATGTGTGTCCTGGGGAATAAAACCTGGGTCCATTGTCTTCACAGGCAAATGCCTTAACTGCTAAGCCATTTCTCCAACTCAAGAATACAATTTTTAAGCAACAAGGGGCAATTTAAATGGTACTGCAAGAAGACAATTCAATTTAAACAAACTAAGATTTTTTTTTAAAATGACTATAACTATTGATTGTGTGAAGTATATTAAATATTAATTTCATATTATATACTTATAAAGAAATTGAAACTTGTAGGAAAAGAGAAAGCCAGATAATAAGAATGAAGGGAGACAGAGACAGAGAGAGGCCGAGGAGGATATGAGATAAAATGTTAACAGACTGTGAGGGCAATGATTTTTTTATACAATGCAATGGGGATGATTTGAATTTTATGGTTTTTATTCAATAAAAAGTACATTTTTAGTAAGAATAATATGTTAAAGTTCCACTTGAAATAAACACATGTGACATTGTATTCTATAGATGTAGAGTGAATATGTACATATATATCTATGTGGATAAATATGTGTATATCTTTATGCATATTAAAATTATGCTTGGAGCTGGGGAGGTGGCTCAGTGTGTAATGCTGCTTGAGTTCAGATTCCCCGAACAGGGGATCCAGGGCTGGATGCAAAACTCTTGTAATCTCAGTGTCCCTACAGAAAGATGAGGGACAAAGACAAGAGAATCCCCCAGGAGTTCATGGGCCAGCTACCTGGGCACATACACACCCTCTAAACAAGACATTCTGCCTCAGAAACAAAGTGGATGACAAGGACCAGGACCATCAGTTGTCCTCTCACCTCTACACATGCTTGTATTGTGGCATGCACACATCTAAACACACATGAACATAAACATGCGAACAATACATACCCCCATTCCACACATATTATGTTTAAGATACCTATAAAAATGTGGAGATATATATATATGTAAAATCCTTTTTGGCAGTATCTAGGATTGAATTATAAGTTGGTGACAGAACTCATAGAGATCTAGAGCAGCTAAGGATGCTTCGATGAGGCTTCCATCCTGTACATCATGGCTGCAAACATGGTCTTTTAACTTCTACTCAGTGCTGTGTCTCTACTCAGTTTATTTCTTGTTCTCAAATGTCACTTAAAGTTGTTATGAGGTTCATTCTTTTTCTACATATGTAACTGTCCATTTACATGATTGGAATGATTATATGCTAGTCAATTCATGGCCTGGTTATATAACCCATTAGGTACTCATATATATATAAGCTGTTCCCTACTATGTGATCCTTTTCTAGCAAAGAGAAGAAGTTGCCTTAAGTTTAACCTGAGCAATTCCTAAACAAGAAAACAAAATGTACTGAAACATTACAAACTTAAAAGGGAAGAGCATTATATTCCCATAGTTCATTTTTTTGTTTCTTAACTATCATTTTTTTATTCCTCTAGTAATTTAGGGTAGACAGTGTTGTTGGATAAAATATTTGATATTTTGTTCTGTTTAGAGTCAGAGTCTTGCTGTAGCTGTTTGACCTAAAACTCACTCTATAGATTCAGGCTGACCAGAAACTCACTGTGATCATCCTATTTCAGCCTCCCAAGTGCTAGGACTAAAATTGCACCACCATGCCCAGATTTAAAAATATTTGATTTTTTAAAATGATAAAATGGATGGATATTTTGTTTTCAGGTAAATTAAAAATACAAGTAGGTCCCTCTATCTGTCTTTCTCTCTGTGTCTGCCACTCTCAAATAAATAAATAAATAAAAATTTTAAAAAAATACAAGTAGGGTTTTTTCAATCCACTGGCAAATACTAGGACTTGATGAAAAATACTTTAAGGCAGCTAATGGGTTATAATTCAGATCTCCTAACATTTCAGTGAAAGAGAAATTTTTAAAAAATATGTTTTCTTTTAGGTATTCTTCTTTGTTTACTTTTTAAAAAATTTTTTTGTTTATTTTTATTTATTTATTTGAGATCGACAGACAGAGAGAGAAAGGCAGATAGGGAGAGAGAAAATGGGCACGCTAGGACCTCCATCCACTGCAAACAAACTTCAGACACATGTGCCTGTACATCTGGCTAAGGTGGGTTCTGGGGAATCGAGCCTCAAACCAGAGTCCTTAGGCTTCACAAGCAAGCGCTTAACCGCTAAGCCATCTCTCCAGCCCTTTTTGTTTACTTTTATTTATTTATTTGAGAGTGACAGAGAGAGAAAGAGGCAGAGAGAGAAAGAGAGAGAGATTGAAAGAGAGAGAGAGAGAGAGAGAGAGAATGGGCACTGCAAACAAACTCTAGACGTGTGTGTGCTCCCCCTTGTGCATCTGGTTAACGTGGGTCCTGGGGAATCAAGCCTCAAATTGGGCTCCTTAGGCTTCACAGGCAAGTGCTTAATTGCTAAGCCACCTCTCCAGCCCTAGGTATTATTCTTATATAGTGAATGAGATGGCTGATTGTAGGATCTGTGCCTGTGCATTGATACACACACACACACACACACATAAAATGCTTGTGCTCATTTTTGTAGCTGAGTTTCTCATAATTATTTATCTACTTATCTACATGTTCATACTAGTGAAACTATGAAAGGAAATTTCCTGACTTGAAAGAAATTAAAGGTGTTTTGAGACTAATATTTGAGAATTTTTTTCTCATTAGATATAAAATGATCACAATACATTTTGAAAATTTGCATAATACTCTGCATCTGAGTGAGAAAAATTATTACTTCCAAATGTCATGGATTTTAATTTTCAAACAGTAAAGTTATCCCTAGTGTTCAGGATATGAATATTGTCTGAAGATAGTCAAAATCACCTAGTCTCATATTAGTATCCATATTGGGAATTTAACCTTTTCTGTGAAACTCCTCACAACATAAAACACTTCTCATGGATAGCTTAGAACCACCAGGCCATGTACGACGTTCTGGAAGCTCACACTGGCAGAACTGAAGCAGTGCTATTTTAATTGCAAACACATTGCATGATTAGTCAGCCCAGCAAGTCTTGCACCCGAAGGCACAGATGTCTTCTGGCTGGACCTCCTGGGCAATTGGCAAGCTGATCATTTCTACCGCTTGCTGTTAATGAGAAAGTCTATTGTGGACTTATATACCCTCTAGTACCCAGCCAGAGACAACTGACCAAGTCACGTTCAAGTTTCCATTCTCTAACTTCTTTTACAAGCAAAGACAAAGTGTCACTGTGTAGTAAAGAGTGTGTTGCTCCTTCTATTTGGGGGGAGTTAGGTAAAATAAAGTTGAAAGAAGAATGAAGTAAAAAGCCAGTGGCATATGGCTTGTTAATAACATAAACTCAGGTGCTTCAGAGGCTCAGTTTCATGTCGTGCAGAAGATGTTTTCTTAATAAAGAACAGAACAATGTTAACTTAGCCAGCTGGAAAGAACTCTGTAAAGGACATTTCAGTGTGTGGGAAACTCTGAAAACTTTTTTTTTTGTCATTATATTGACTTGTTTTCCCAAATTAATGTTTTCATATCATTGTTAAAGAAAAATTGATAAAGAAGAGAAAAATTTTACTATTTTTTTGGATTGAGACCATTGCTGAAACATCATGATCCCTTTGTATGTATGTCCCTCTGGAGTTTTAAAATACATATATGTGCATGCATAATTTTTAAAATAGAAATTTTAATTGATAAAGTTATATATCTATATGAAGGCATACAACATGACACTTTATATGTGAAGTCAGTGAGTACATTCTGTACTGTACAAGTGGAATTTTATTTTTATTGTTATGACACATGGCCATGAAGCTAGTTCAGTAACTTAGGCAATGTTTGTATTATTGTTGATACTTGAAAAAAGTTTAAGTAATTTATATAGGAATAAAACTAATAATTAGTAGAATAGATGCATCAATAACAATCTTAAATACCTTACGTCTTCTTTTTGCAAATGAAGCCCTGCTTTATTAACTATTTACTTGCCTTGTCTTTCCCCAGCCTCTGTTGGATATTCGCAAGAAAAATAATTTGATTGTAGAGATGCAAAGACAAATCATTGTTCTTGTGTTTAAAGAAATCTTAGCATAGATAGATATTTAGAAGTATATTAATATCTACAATGACTGGTGAAAAAAAATGGGAAAAGTACCTGAAACAATGATAAGAAGTGGTGAGCTCTATAAGGCTGGAATCCAGACTTTTTAGAAGGAAGACAAATGGACATGATGAAGAATGAGTGGAAAGTCTACTTTTTGATGAAAGACAGAAAGGATTTTGCATTTGCACAGGAATAAACAGGGCCTTCTGAACAAACTGGAGTCAGCAACATTGAAAGTGATGTTGTGGCATGGAGGAAGTCCTAAGGATAGAGTTTTTCTTTAGAAATTGTGTAGAGAGCTGGGCTCGTTGACATCAAAGCATCCACTTTACAATAAAGTTTTACCCATGAAGAAATATGAGGGTTTTTTTTTTTTATTTTGCATCGGGTGTGGGGGGCACTCATAAAAGCCTATTTTGTTTAGGATGAAATCAGGTAGCAGGAGTGCCAAGCAGATGAAACCAACAGAACTGGTCAACACTAGTTTGCAAGTCAGACATCATATTAAATCTGCAGGCATATTGAATAAGGTGATGAGAAAAACTTAGGTCATGTGTAATCCAAGACTAGGTAAAAGTAAACCTGACTAATTTTGAATTCTTGACTTTTAGAAAAACTGTCATGATATTCTGCCTCTGGCTTGAGTGGATTCTACCACATACAGGACCCATAGCTTCACATTAAAAAATATATATTTACATTAAAAGGATAGAGTACCAACTATTTAAAAGAATCCACTTCAACTGTCATCTAGAAAAGGTTCAAAAATTAATTCATGACCTAAAACTATTTCGTCTCTAATCATTTTATAATACCTTGGAGGGCAAATCACTTGTTGGGAAGTCTCAGATGTCACTATTATCATTGTGCTGAATTATTTACAAACTTGTATCAAAGCACCAGATTAAATTGCTTTGGTCTTATGTAAAATTCCTCTGATCTTTGGCAATCATTACTTATTTACAGCTTCCATAATTTTTCCCATTTGCAAAGAAAAAAAAGTTTTATTAACTATGACCAAAAGGCACCATTTTACTTTTATAGCGAAATCTTGTCTCTAATAGGAAAAAAGTTATTGTTAAAAGCTGTACTTTCTGACTTAAACACAAGATTTTCTATGTGAAAAGCAGATTATCTAAACAATTTCTTTCCCTGAGAAATATTCATAATATTTATTATAAAATATAAATATTAGGTTTCTTTCTTCATGTGACCTATTTGTAGGTATAGTAAATATAATTCTTTTAAAACAAAATTAGGGTAATAGCAACAGTTAATGTTTACATTTATTGAAACACATGAAGATTACTTCAAGAAAATGTTAGAAAATTAAATAAAAATTCCCATCTGACTAGAAAATATTTCACCATGTGATTTTGAACTGAAATTGGCTGCAGTTTTACATTCAGGCTTTAAGCAGAATAAATCTATGTTTAATGTAGATGTTTTTTTTCTAAAACCTGTGGTTGGGTAAGTTTGCATAAGAAAAAATGATGCTTAAAGTGTATCGTTCACACAATGATCTATACCAACCCACTTGCTTTTGGCTTTGAAGGAGCTTCTGTCACCTTGTAAGACTTAAGCAACCCTCTAAAGAAATAATACTAAGGGGTTGTTTTATTTCTCTACTTTTTTGAGGTAGGGTCTAACTCTAGCCCAGGCTGACCTGAAACTTACTCTATAGCTCCAGGCTGGTCTTGAACTCACAGCAATCCTCTTACCTCAGCAGAGTGCCAGGCTTATAGGTATGTATCTCCACAGCCAGTTTATTTTGTTATCTATTTTTTCCCATTGTTGATAAAGACTTATAAAAAGTCTTTGTAAATGCTTTATTTTTATTTACTTATTTAAGAGAAAGAGATAAAAGTAGAGCGAGAGAAAGAGAGAGAGAGAGAGAGAGAGAGAGAGAATGGACCCAACAGGACCTCCAGCCACTGCAAATGAACTCCAGACACATGTGCCACCATGTGCATCTGGCTTAAGTGAGACCTGGGGAATCAAAGGGAGGTCCTTGGGCTTTGCAGGCAAGTACCTTAACCACTAAGCCATCTCTCCAGTCCAAGTCTTCACAATTTTTTTTAAAGGTGATATACATGGCAACAGTTTGGAATCAACTAAATGTAGGACAGATTTATCAAAATGTAATTACCCCTAGAAATTTAAACATCTTTGGTATCTGAATGCTTCTATCATATGTGTGATTTAATAACAATGCATTTTATTAATAACTGAGTAAAATTAACCTTCAAATGGTTGGAGAAATATTGTGATTTTTGTGTTCAATCTGAGGCATTTTGTGAACTCAAACAATTTTACAACCCTCAGTATTTAAAGTCACTTGCTTTGAATGACAGCTAATGAAGCACCAATTAATTCCTCTGTAGTTCTTTTTCACTTTAATAAGAGGTGAAAAGAATACAGGGTATAGAGAGAAAATTCAGACAAGACTACAGGAAACCATTCAGATTTGGATGTATTCTCTTTAGTAGATCTGCCTAGCTCTCCAAGATAAACATTCTGAGACAAGTAAATATCAAGGGAACCTCTGATGCCCCAAAGCAATCAGAACCTCAGCTATGCAAATGATCCTGCAGAACTTCATAGAGAACTGCAAAATAGCAATGGTTATTAGAATACATTTCTAAAAGCCTTATTTCTTCACAATTGAATAAAGCTGGCTCCTTCACTTTATTGCATATCTACTTACTATTTACTGGAATGGAAAAAAAACAAACAAACAAGTAAGCTCTTTTGTTCACTGTCCTGATTTGGGGAAAATGTTTCTTATTGAATTAACTCATGGCATGTTCTCAATGAACTAATACTCTCCTTACATTGAAATGAGTAAATCAATTGTCTAACATATCTCACTTTAAAACTATTTTACTGAGCTGGAGAGATGCCTTAGCAGACAAGATACTTGCCTGCAAAGCCTAAGGACCCATGTTCGACTCTCCAGGCCTCACATAAGCCAGATGCACAAAGGTAAGGCAAGCACAAGGTCACACATATCCACTAGGTGGAGAAATTGGCAGGAATTTGATTGCAGTGGCTAAGGCCCTGGTGAGCCAATTCTCTCTCTCTCTTCCTCCCTCTCACTCTCTCTCTCTCTGTCTCTCATCTTTAAAATAAGAAATAAAAATAAAAATAAATTTACTTATTTATTTGATAGAGAGAGAGGCAGATAGAAAGAAAGAGAGAGAGAGGAAAAAGAGAATGGGCACACCAGGTCCTCTAGCCACTGCAAACCAACTCCAGATGCCTGTGCTACTTTGTGCATTGGGCTTTTGGGGGTACTGAGAAATCAACCTAGGTCCTCAGCTTTGCAGGCAAGCACCTTAAATGCTGAACCATCTCTCCAGCCCATATCTCACTTTTTATTGTGAAACAACTTACAAGCCCTTCCATATATTTATGTTTCTCAAAGTGACTCCTTCTCTTCACTGTCATGAAAAATTCATAATAACATCTATGAGCACAACCATCTTTCCTTTCAAGTGTTCTCTAAATCCATCTGGCTGTTCCTACAATGGCAATGTCCTGTGTAGTTAGTACTATTGCACAGTAAGTTATATATGCTACCTCCCACTATAGTCAAAAAGAAAATATATATCCAAGGTTAAATTTATGAAATATGCCTCTCAGTGCTAAAGAGAAGTGTTGAAGAAATGTATACATGTACTTCTAAGTTCTTGCAAAGACAAAATTCCTATAGTGTGCTAAATGAATATTGCTACACTTACAGGCACTTAAAAATATTAGCATACCTTCTTGAAAAAGGCTTCCATTCAGTGAGCATGACTGGTTTTTCTTCTAAATTTCACTCCACTTGAATATTTTTAATATTTACTTGTTGGTTATGACTTTATCTTTCACCAATTTTAGTTAATTAGGATATATAATTACTCTAGTAAAGAAAGACTAGAAACCTTAGAATATCTGGAATTCTACATTAATGTTATATAAATTGATAAATAATATGAAAACTGATCTAGGATGAAGTAATGTAAAAGTTTTGGCACCAGGCATGGTGGTGCATGCCTTTAATCCCAGCACTCAGGAGGCAGAGGTAGGAGGATTGCCGTGAGTTTGAGGCCACCCTGAGACTCCTTAACGAATTTCAGGTCAGCCTGGGCTACAGTGATACCCTACCTCAAAGAAACCAAAAAGAAAAAAAGAGTTTGGGGGCATGAGAGATGGCTTAGCAGTTAAAGGCAATTGCTTGCAGAGACTGCCAAGCCAGTTTCAATTCCTCAGTGCCCATCTAAAGCCAGATGCATAAAGTGGTACATGCATCTGGAATTCATTCGCAGTGGCATGAGGCCCTGGTGTGCCTATACTCATTTCCCCTGACATAAATAACTTATTTTTTAAATAAGGAAAAGTTAACAATGAGTTCAACACTTGCCTTTATTTTCTTTCTATCCTATGAATCCTTGGAAAATTCTTCCAAGGAAACAAAAACTTAACCTGCATCACTAATTCTTGTAGATGTCCTCCTCTAATTCTAGAGTAAAAGCCACATCTTTGATATGAAATTTATTTACCCTACAATCTACTATCCATCCATCTACCTCTTTACATTGATCACAAAGAAAATCAACCTACTTTCTGAGTCTATAGTTTTTCCTTTAGTGTCTTAATAACTGTGAGTAGAATATGTCATACCTCTAATTTGAGAGCAATATAAAACTCCGTATGTTTATACTTTTTCAGTATCAGTCCAATTTATCAAATTAGATTGATAGATTTTATTGCTTACATATTTGTTCCATTAATATCTATTCCAAACTTATTGTCAATAACTGAGTAAAATGCTAAAATTTAATTCTACTTATTGCAATATGCCTTACGTAACTATTAGATTCCATTTTCTTAAATATTTCAAATTCATACTAAATGTTTGCAAGGTCAGTTTTTTAACTCAATGAGAACCTTGTGCTTCCCTCTTGCTTCAACTTTCAATGAATCTCTTTTGCCTTAGGGACAAATTTGTAAGTTTTCTTAATGAATTATTCCTGTTTGACATCACCACACGCCTTTCTTTAATTAATTGTAGCCATTAAAAGATTTAGATACTCTAGAAAGGCTTCTTAACTTATATTTTATGTTTTGTCCATTATCTATCTGCCCTCACTCTAGAAATCCTTTTACCTTAACTGTGACAACATTGGAAATATCTGGCTGACTATTGCGTAAACTTTTTCAGAGGAGATCTGCTCAAATGTCTACTCCCCCTAGATAGGGAGGCAAAGATAAAAACAAAGAATATTTTTCTGCTCGAGTGTAGGTTCGTGATCCACTGTGTTTAATTTGGGCTACTCAAAGGAGCATAGATAACTCAAGAGCAGCTGCACCTCTGAAGAAACTCTCCCTCCCCTCCCAATAGTCAACTGTCCGTAAATCCTTGGGAAACAGCAAGGCCTCATCATCTCCCTACCCAGCTCCGGGATAGAAAGTTAATGAGCCCAGTCATGTGCACGTCTCCACAGCTGCTGACAGATCATAAGAACGATGGTCATTGCATGCTCAGAGGACAGTGTTCACAGCAGTGATGCATGGATTCTTCCCACATTGTTTCTTCCACTGGTTGTTGAGTTGCCTGAATATTATTCAATCTAATATCATTAAGATGAATCACAGTGCATGAATGAACTCTGACAACAGAGTAATGACAGTATAACAAATTACAAGATTTAGTGCTTTGCAAACAACATGCATGTCTCTAAAAAATAATTACAATAGTCACTGATCCTAATAATGACCCCTTTGTGCTTATATCTGAATAAAGCTCAAAAATAATGTTCAAGTTTGGAAATTTACTTACCTGTGTGCATGAACATTAGCTATCTACATAAATAATTATCATCATAGTACAGATATCATTATAAAGTAAATAAATACAGGTGTAGATAAGCACTTAACACAACTGACCACAACTTCCTACTGAAAACTTTTGATGTCAGACATCTAAATACAACTTCTGCAAATCCTTCCTAACATTTGTTATGTATGGTATTTTTTTTTAAATTTTGCATCTGCCTTACATGGGTTCTGGGGAGCTAAACTTGGGTCTTTAGTCTTCACAGGCAAATACCTTAACCACTAAGCCATCTCTCCTGTCCATCTTAGGTGTTTTAATGATGGCTATTCTACAAAGTGTGAGATGACATCTCCTTGTAGGTTTTCATTTGCATTTCCCTGATTTTTCTTGAGCATTTCCAAATAGGTGCTGGTCATTTGAATGTCTTTTTTTTAAATTTAAATTTTTACTTTTTTATTAATTGGAAAGAGAGAAAACAGGCATACCAGGACCTTCAGCCACTGCAAATGAACTCCAGACTTAACTGCTGAACCATCACGCCCACCCAACTTCATGCATTTTTTTTTTGCATTTTATATCAATTTTCTCCGACACCATTCTGTAGTTTTCATACCCGTTTAAAAAATAGTTGGCACATATTTTTGGGAACTCTATTCTTTGTAATTAGTTACATATTTGCTTTATGTGAGTTATGGTGATGAGGACAGGGAAATACAAATAATTAACAGACATTTAATATATCATACAGCATAGAAAAGGAACAACAGGAGTAAGATAGCTTTCTTGTTTAGGAACAGAAGCCCAAAGAGGGAACGAGGAGGCGTCATTCAGTCCCTACTGACAACACTGTAACTCTGCTCCTCTCTCATATGAAAAGGCTGCTAAGGACACTTCCCAGCAGGAGCTTTCTGCTTCTTCCTCAGCTCAATTTCTCTAGGTCAGCCCCCCCACCTCCCACATACCCATGTCGTGGCCCCTCCTGGGTCAGATCCCTGCTTACTCAACTGAGTCTGATAGATAACAAGGCTAACCTTAATTGAACGTCTGACTGGCATGTAAGACAGGATGGGAAGGGAGCACTTGTCTAGGCACCAGGGATTTTCTGCTTGCCTTTGAATCTGCCTCAGGCTTTGAGGTACTTTCTCACTATGATTACATGTATGATCTTTGATCTCTGAGTCCTTCACTATTTCTTAATCCTCTCTGGCCTTTTATTTGAATGAGAGTTTTTGATTCATATCACCTTTCACTTGTTGCTGAGTGTACCTCTGTGTTAGCGATACTTTCCATTACCCCTCTCCCTCTCCCTCCCCCTTTCCCCTCCCCCTCTCCCTTTCCTCTGTCTGGTCTCCTTGTGCCTTTCTGATCAGCAAGGAGGAGTATTCTACTGGGCTTGAGTCTTTCAGTTAGCCTCTTCCCTGGATCTTAATTTTCCTCTGCCTTGAGTCTCTCAGTTAATCTCTTCTCTCAATATTAATTATCTGCTAGCTTGAATCTTTTAGCTAGTCTCCTGCCTGGACCTCAATTCCACCTATTATAAACTTTATAATTAGTGTTTAAACAAATAAGATTAATAACTCATAATTTACCCTGCTCAGAGTTTGTTTTATCAATTCTTTGCTAAAATGGGATAAGAACCCAAAAGTTAGGGTTCACAGGCCTGGGATGACCCCTCCTGAAGTGAAGCAAAAAAGGGGAGAAGGCTAACTAGGGTAGCATATGGAAGGGTAAAGATGGTAATAATTGCTTATGATTTTTCCTGTGGATGGAAATCAGAATATATTTCTGACAAGGTGATACTACAGTAGTGACCTAAAGAAAGTGAGCATGCTGGGCGTCATGGCACACACCTTTAATCCCAACATTCAGGAGGCAGAGGTAGAAGGATTGCTGTGAGTTTGAGGCCAGCCTGAGACATAGTGAATTCCAGGTCAGCCTGGACTAGAGTTAGACGCCACCTTGAAAAACCAAAAAAAAAAAAAACCAACAAAATTAAATAAATAAATAAAGTGAGCCTAAAACTGGATATTCAGAAGAAAATAAAGCAAATGTTAAGCTCATAAGGCAAATAAACTTTTAGCTTAGTATATCAAGAACCAAGTCATCAGTGTTATGGTGCATGAGAAATCCAAGCCTTCCTTACCATAACTCTAACTTAAGTGACATCCAGAAATTTGAAAATCTCTGCTTACTGCTCTGCTGAATTTAAAATAGCACCTTGTACCTAGTGGGTAATTGTGATGAACAATTTTACAACCAATGAGAGCTGGTCTCTTCTCTTACCATGTGGGTAGACTGGTCTTTTCCTAACATTGTTTAAACAGAGGTGGAAATATGACATCCTCATATCCCCTAGGAACATGAGTGAAAATGTGATGTTCCCTCTATCAGGTTGTATTAATTTCTGGCTCCTCACATTTCAGCTGTCTTTCTTATTCTTCAGTTGAGATGTTGGAAGCTCAGGTTCACATGTAGGTACCAAAAGCCTGAAGCAGCTGGGATGACTGAATATACACCAGGGGGCAGATGTTCTGGAGAGCTGCCCAGACACAGAGCAGATCTGCACAACAGGAAAGCAAATGTGTGGCACACAGCCACTGAGGGCTGGAGAGTTTACGTTACCACAGCACGACCCAACCTATCTTGACAGGCGTAATAATCAACAGGTATGTCTGAGAGACTGAGTGGAAGATCTCTGTTTCACAGAGGCACAGGGAAGGTAGAGAAGTATCTTAGAATGGCTAATGGAAATGTACATTCAAAGCCATATCATCAGTCATTTTAAACAAGTGAGAAAAACAATTTTACAGTTGCTTATATTATAAATCAGTGACAAGGCCAGATTATAATCCAGTAACTGGTGAACTGCAATAACTTGCTATAGAAAAAAATTTCTGAAGTATTTCCAAGTAGTTTTATTCCCTTATTCACTGACTTATTTGTGAGGGCAGGAGAAAGGAGAGAGAATGAGTACAGCAGGGCCTCTTGCTACTGCAAACAAATTCCAGATGATACATGGATAACATGGACTACTTTGTGCATATGGATTCATGTAAGTATTGGGGAATTGAACCCAGGACAACAGGCTGTGTAAGCAAGTACATTTAACCATTGAGACATCATCATAATTACTTGATGTTTTCTTTTTTTTAAATTTTTTGTTTATTTTTATTAATTTATTTGAGAGAGACAGGCAGAGTGAGAAAGAGGTAGATAGAGAGAGAGAATGGACATGCCAGGACCTCCAGCCACTGCAAACAAACTCCAGATGCATGCGCCCCTTATGCATCTGGCTAACATGGGTCCTGGGGAATCAAGCCTAGAACCACGGTCCTTAGGCTTCACAGGCAAGTGCTTAACCACTAATCCATCTCTCCAGCCCCTATGTTTTCTTTTTTAATTTTTCTTTAAAATATTTTGTTTTATTTATAAGAGAAACAAAGAGAAAGAGAGAGAGAATGTGTGTGTGGGGGGGGCACACCAGTTCCTCTTGCTGCTGCAAATGAACTACAGATGCATGGACCACTTTGCATATCTTCTTTTATATGGATACTGAAGAGTTGAACCTGTGCCATAGAGCTTTGCAAGCAAGAGCCTTTAACAGCTGAGCCATCTTCCCAGTCCCCATTTTCTCCTTCTCCTTCTTCTTCTTCCAGACATGGTGTTTCCATGAAACAAAAGCTGGCCTGGAATTCAACATGTAGTCAATGCTGACCTATTTAGATCCTACAATAATTCATGCTTCTTCCTCGACTTGAAGTTCTCTTTCTATCTTCTCCCATGGCCCCACATGCGCACACACTGCTTGCTTAGTATCTTAAAATTTTCTGACTTCTTTTAGAATATATTTTATATTGTAAGCACTTTTTAAAATAATTTTTTAAGTTGTATACAAATAATGTGTTTCGCTGTGGCATTTTTAGGCATGTAATCATTAAACTTTGCTCATATTGAACTCCCCATTGCTCTGTCTCTCACTCCACCTATATGGAACTGTCCCACTTCCTTATGGACCACTTTCCTTCAAATCATTTTTAAAAAATTCCAAGGTGAGCATGGTGGTACACACCTTTAATCCCAGCACTTGGGAAGCAGAGTTAGGAATATAACTGTGAGCTCAAGGCCAGTCAGAGACTATATAATGAATTTCAGGTCAGCCTGGGCTAGAGTGAGACCCTACCTCAAACAAACAAAAACAAGAACAACAAAAAAGTCCATAGAAAAGTTCATTTAAGTAAACATTGATCCTTGAATTCTGAAAAATTCAAATAACAGCAGAATTACACATTTTTATATAATGTAGAACATACTTATTCTAAAAATATAGACATAAAAATTGGCTGGAGGGATTGATTAGTGGGTAAAGAGTTTGCCTGCAAAGCCAAAGGACCAGGTTTGATTCCCCAGGACCCAGGTAAGTAAGATGCACAAGGTGTTGCATGCATCTGGAGTTCATTTGTAGTGGTTAGAGGCTCTGGCACACCCATATTCATTCTCTCTCTCTCTCTCTCTCTCTCTCTCTCTCTCTCTCTCTCTCTCTGTCAAATATATGTAAAATTGCTGGGCTGAGAATATGTCTCACCATTAAAGGCACTTGCTTACAATGTTTGCTTACTCACTTTAAATTCCCCAATACCCACACAAAGTCAGGTGTACAAAGTACATCTGGAATTCATTTGCAATGGAAAGAGACCCTGGTATGCCCATACAAACTTACACACTCTCTCAAATGCATATGTTAAAAAAATCTTTTAAAAATTGTTAATATCTTTTATCTCAAAAGTAATATAAGTAAAAACTTATATTTTGTATGTTACATTTTACTTGGTATGCATACCATCTTACTTTAAAAAATTGTCTCCTTTCCCATCTGAGTAGTTTAGATCAATAATGGCTGTTAAAATGGTTGCCTTCATGTATTTTCATAGTAAGGGTTATTAGTACTAACAGAAAAGAAAAGCAAGTTTCAGATTTTCTGTTTTAGACAAATAAAATTACTCAAATAGCAATAAAGTATTGTGCTTCACAATTCCAGGCACTGTTCTAAATCTTACATGTTTCATTTTTATGCTCTAGAAAACCCTACAACATAGTTCTTATCATTGTCACCTTATAGATGTGGTAACTGAATAACTGCAGTTAAATATCTTACTCAAGATATGATAAATCAAGCAAGAGACCCTAAAACTCAAAAGTTATGCATTGTGGCTTCAAAGCCTGCAATCTCAAATCTTGTTTCCATATGTGTGTGTAATATGCATACATACATATGTATTTATATTCATATTTATTTATGTAATAGATTGTCATAATAATGAATTCCAATAACTACTCACATATTCATTTTACGCTGGCCTCATGATTTTCTCGAATGAATAAAATTCATACGTAATTCAGTTTGACTTCTGGGATTGGGAGTGGGAGGCCTTTGCAGCTTGTCTTCTCACCTTCCTTTGTGTTTATTTCCATTATGTAACAATGACCACTCTAACATTTGGTGGGTGAGAAATCATGTGAAGTAAAGATGTCCAAATAGCATCTGCTGAGTTCTGCAGGCAGGTATGAGTGGCTACTTGGGACAATCCAGTGCACAATAACACTGTAACCAACAACATAAACATACCACTGGGCAATCCAGCCTCTCTCACAAGTGAGTTTTACCAGCTCAACCTCATCCAGATTGCTAAACCACAGAATGAAGAACACATAAACAATTATTTATTTATATTATACTTTTTAATAGTTTGTCTTGCAGCAAGCTATGACTACTTGTAGTTACTTTCTCTTTGCTAGTGCAAAACACTTGGTGAAAAACAGCTGATGTGAGGGAAAGTTTTACTTCAGCTTACAGTGTCACAGGGAAGTGAAAGTTGAATGATGTCAAGGGACAGTATGGTAGTATGGTATCACCTCACCTCCGCCACAGAAGGCGAAAAATAGCAACAGGAGAGTGAACTGGGCTCTGTCAATGGGGAGCTGGCTAGAAAACTCCTAAGCTACCCCCAAACAACACATCTCCTCCAGCAAGAAACCACCTCCAAAACTGCCATCCTCTGGGGACCAAACCTTCAAAGCCCAGGAGTTGATACAGACATCTGACTCAAACTACTACTGCTGTAGCATGAAATTATCTTTGCCTAGAAAAACAGAATGAAACTCAAACTGTACAGTGGAAGAGATTATTCACCCATATATCAAAAATTATTGATACTTTCTCAAACATAGTGTTTCCTCAAACTACACAAAAAGAGATACTGTGTGCTGTCAGGTTTTGTTCCTCACATCGTGTACAACTGCTCAGTGGTGCATCCTCCTTTTACTCCCTTTTCATTCATGCTGCCTTTTAGGGATTTGAAAGTTTTCTGAAGAATAAATACATCTGCTCAGAAGACAACTTATATTTTTGCCTTTGACAGAATGCATTTTTCCCCCTGTGATTATGAAATGGACTGAGGGAAGACCCATGTTGTTAGTGTAGTGTCTTGAATATAATGTGAGTTTATTTAGGGCCGTAGTATTCATGTAGAAAACCTACATCAACTACACAATGATCATGATTATTTGATTTTCATTTTAATACATTTTTTCACATGGTTGAGACATATGCACTCTTTCATTTTAATAAAATTGTAGGATGATAATATGATAAATGGAAATTGCATACCAATTGGATCTAGATAAAGTAATGGAATGCCTTTATTATGAAAATTAGGACCATCTTATTAGAAAAAAGATAATATTTTGGTAAAGTTATTTTTCAAACATATATGTAGATAGATCTTGATTAATGACTAAAATTTTCAGTGACCAAGACAAATATCGAAGGCAATCCATTTACTTACATTTTGACACATCTAAAGAATTCATTATTCAGAAAGAAACAGTAGATGAACTCAGTCTTTATTCATTTCAATTACATTTTGGGCTCCCTTGGAGAGCACACAGATTAGAAGTCCAAAGTGATTTAAATGTAATTGATCTCTCATATGAATCACTTAACAACCCTTTGACTTTAGATGCTATATAAAGCTACAGACTTTACAAAAATATTTTTTGTATCTTCATGTTTCATTTATTTTAGAAAAAGATCCTGTTTCACGCCAAGCTAAATGGAAATACTTGAGTTGACAGAAGCATTCTATACTGTGACCTCTAAGTCACCTGGAAGAGAGCTCCGAGCACCTTTTATGGCTTAATCAAATTATAAAGCACCTAATTGCACTCCTCCCCATCCCCCAGCCCCACAAAGGAAAATACACATACTATTGTGAAGTAGCTCACTTTTCCCATCCACTTAGATATAATATAGGACAAATTCTGTCCCCAGTATACATTCCTGTGTTCCCTGAAACCTGACAGAGCAAGTTCGGCCAATACTCCCTACTGGCACCAAACTACTCACTGTAATAACCACAATAGGTGTGACTGAATTTGGAAGCATTTTTCATGGCTTTGAACAGAGCTACTCGATTCAAAAAACGATGTAATTGTCTATTGCTATCAATCCAGGTACCTATGTAGCCCATCTTTAAACACCTCCAGCAAAGCAGTTGCTCCAGCATCAAGTTTGGGGGAGGGGGAGAGTACCGATTGGCCTGCAATGACCAGCCACAAGGATTTGCCTTGGAGAGACCAAGTGGCTTCAAATCGAACCAGGGAGCAGCCATCTGGAAACCAGTGTAGCACCGTGCATAGATAGACTTTACCAAGACAGCGGGAGACACACCTGCAGGCTGCAAGATAGCGACGGTGGTGTCTCACAACACCTTGCAAAGTCTAGCACAAGCCCCTCTCACAGCACACATGTTCACAATGACATTTGGGTTTTTAGGAAAGCAATAAGGCAAGCTCACTGCTGGTATGTCGTTCACTTGGAGGCAAATATTCACTTAGGGTAATTAGCTTGAATAGTGAGATTTTAATCATTTCATTCTCAACATAAATATTTGGCTAATCGATATGAAAGGTATTTATTTTCTCTATAGTTGGCTTTGCTTCCCAGCATTAGTACTGTGTGACAGATGGCTGATGTCATCTCTGCTTGGAAGAACTCAGTTGGCAATATTAGCATGGCATATTTCTGGGGATTTGTGATATGCTAGGAGATGATGAAAAATAAAAGGGTCCAAAAGGGTATTCCCGAAAGCAAATATATTTTTATGATTTGATAGCATATCATTCTGATTCATAATAAAGAGATACATGTCCCATTTAATTAATCCTTTATTTGGTATTCAGATAAATATTAAGATTGCCCTACAGTACACTTTTGAACCCTGGTGGTTTACAGTACCAAAAATCCATTGGCTATTTACGTTTCCTTTGTCCTTCTATCTGTGCAGCCAAAGCAGAGAGAACAGCTGTTGGACTTGTGTTTGTGTCTTCAAGTATCCTAGCAGTTACTGTCTTAGGGAGATCAAAGGGAATTGTGCCAGGTCAGACCAGTGCTGTTTCTGTGGGACAAGTCTAAAACGGGCCTTCACACTGGGTCCATTGCTGCTGACGGAGTTCATGATGATATCTTCACCATATATGCCTCCTCCTTTCCACTGCCTATAGACATTTAGAGCTTCTGTTAAAATGCATGCTTGTGGGAAGTAGGAAGGGATAGGATCAAAACTTGGTTGCACAGTGGAGAAAGCAGAGGGTGGAAAGATGTGGACTTTTTTTTTTTTTTACAGTTTAATGGGATAAGCTTTAATACGTACTCAGTATTTGCAGGCACTAGTCTTTAGACACTAAAATAATGTATTTGAACTCTGGTCAAACCACTAGGAAGGATCTAAAAAATGTTCCTTGAGGAAATTGAGACACCAAACACGTCAATAAGGTTTCAGAGATGACTTGCAGTGGATATAGATTGCAGACTGAAGCAGAGAGCCCCAGACTCTGTGTTCTAATAGCAATGCTGGAGATAACCTAAGAAAGTGTTACTGGAAGGAACGATAGAGCCATGTCTGTGACAGTCTGTCTTCTATCAACAAACACTTGTATATTTGGGTTAAAATCTCATAGAAAGAGTAGAATTCCCTAAAGGAATTTCATTTTTCACTCCGACCTTTGTTTTTTTTTTTTTTTTTTTTCTTCAGCAGGATAATTTACTGTTTAAAAACAAATGTTTGCCCAGTATGGTTGCTCTGGCCTTTAATCCTAACACTCAGGAGGCTGAGGTTAAGTAAGAATTTGGCTGTTAGTTCAAGGCCAACCTGAATCTACAGAGTGAACTCCTGGTTAGTCTGAGCTATAGTGAGACCCTACCTTGAAAAATAATAATTAAGAAAAAGTTCAACAGTAGGAAAATAATTTCACAGATTGTGTCTGCACGTGCCATGCATACAATTTACGTTTAGATTGCTGGGAGCCATTCTTTCTAATGATCTATGTAATCGGGGCCTTGGGAGATGGTTCATTAGATAAAGCACTTGCCACATGAGATCAAGGACTTGAGTTCAGATCCCCAGGTTGTAAATGCTTTATGGGTATTGCAGCTTCTCTCTCTGTTTCTCATGGCTATAACTATGGGACATTCTGATTTGTCCCATTATTTTTAATCTTCCAATTTCCATTAGAATCCCCCCCCCAAGAGTAACATGCATAGTCACTCATTAAGGGGGAAATACACATAAAGTCTTCAGTAATTTGTTTGCCTTAATGACAGTTTTCTAAGATTTCACATTTCTAAATATCTAAAACTAATGACAATTCCTTCATCATATAAAAATGAATCAAAATATTAATTTTTAATATATATCTTTTTCAATGATCACAGGAGTTTCTTTTGAAATATTTCAGATTAAAAGTAAGAGGCATAGATATTCCATAATCAAAGATAGGCTGGGTACAAATATCTTGTCAGAGATGCATTTATCCCTCAGCATTAGTGAGCTTTATGTACCCGAGAAATGTGACAATAAAACATGGCTATAATACATTTAAGACTGTTTTGACTCATCTTTCTTGCATTTTGTAAAGAATATAGTGAGATTATCATAAGTAATATTCAGGAAAGTTTGATGTTGCTCTATCATCTGAAAATCTCATAAGCAACAGATTACAATTAATTCACAACATGTACACCCATGTGTCTGTGTCAGATTTGACCGTTGTGTGATCAAATGGGAACAGATGAGTCTTTTAATGGCAGTGTAAGCATGCTCTGTTTCATTTCACATATGTTTGCTTTGCATTGCCGACAATCCCAGCCACTGCAAGTGAGAAATAGAGTCTAACAGGGAAACAGCAACCAGTTTAATGTTGCCGTGTGCTCCTTCTCTAAGTATGATTAAATAATCATAAGAACTTCTCTAAGGGCTAATCTGCTATATTTTCCAGATTTCCACCTTGGGGACATATTGTCCCTTGTCACTGAAACCTCGGGGACAGAAGGGGACGCCACGGGGTGGCACAGCAGGAAGCTGAAACTCTGATGAAACAGTGTTCAGTTAATGAAGGCATGGCCCATGGCCTCCGCTGCTCTGCCATATGTTTGAAGAAATGCTAATGACTACAATTCAAATACCTTTTTCATCTTAACTATATGTAAATGTGTTTATAAATGCTCTTATAAATATACGATCACATTTTTAAAAGCCAAGTGCTAATGTTGCTTTCAACATCTATAATACACAATAATTAAAACTTAAGCAATTCTGCTTAATTATACCTTATGGGAAACTGTACAGTAATTTATAGAAATTAAGCAGAAAAACAATGATCAACAGAAATAAAGGAGCAGTTGAACAACTGAATAATAAATCATTGTAAGTAGAAAACTTCGAACCTAATCTTAAGCAGGTGACACGTGAAAAGGAATGTGTTAGACATTTGGATGTTCCTTGTAAGATCTCAGCTTGAACTGAAGATGTCATGATCTATACTCTTGGGGGCATTTCTTATTATGCTCCCCCAAACCAAGTGGTGATATGTGTGCAAGATGTTCGTTATTGTAATTCTGGTATAAAATGATCATTTACATCTTTTTATATTTTGGCTCAACATCATTGGCCATAGCCAAGTTTTTCCAATATGATTTATCCTATGCACTGATTAGAAGGTTCACCTGGAAACCTCATTCCTTTTTACATTTAAATTTGTAAATTTCATTGGTTTAACATATATGTGTTCATAAATAACACATAATTAAGTGTAGGGTATTTGAACATTTATCATGCTTGGATTGCTTCCCCCCCACCCGAGTTTAAAACATCTAAGACTCATCAGTGTGACTCCAAGCCGATAGACTTAATGTATTTTTACCTGTGAGACATTTCATTATACATTTCACATATACATTAGACATTTCATTCTTTTTGGTGGAAATTTGAGATACTTTATGAGGTTTTCATGTTTTCCTTTACTGGTATGAGGAATTTGTTCATAGCTTTGCACATATGTTCAAAATCTTCTGAATACTACATGCCTACAAGATTTTTTGAATCATAGTGTAGGAGCATTCACCTTTACAATAGATGTCAGATTACTTTCGAAAGTGTATCACACACCCACCCTGCTATCAGGTAGAATGATGTGTGTGTGTATGTGTGTGTGTGTGTGTGTGTGTGTGTGTGTGTGTGTGCATGAAATGCTTGGTCCTCCTAATGTGCCATTTTAATTTGAATATGCTATTCAAGTATTTTCATTTTATTAGACAAAATGTAGTGTCGGGAGAGCTGTTCAAAACTAGCTTAAAAAGAATCTTTACTCACAACTGTCATCATAACATACCCTGGTGATTTTGTGTCAGTTCCTAATCAAATGTAAACCATTTTCTCTTCTAAGAAATAGATAAAAAAAAAAAAAAAAAAAAAAAAACTAATTCATTTAGCCACCTCTGAAAAGCAATGAAAGACAATTCAGAAAAGCACTCAGCATGGATCTAGGAACACAGAAAAAGCTCAGTTGATGTTAAATGTTCATTATTATTGTTTTTAATCAGCATGCATATTTCTACAAAGATTTAAAGGAAGTAAGCAATCTATATGAAGTGAACATTGTATCATATGAAAATTGAGGAAGAAAAATTTTAAATGTATATATATATATTTTATATATATATATTTTTTCAAGGTAGGTTCTCACTCTAGCTCAGGCTGACCTGGAATTCACTGTGCAGTCTCAGGGTGGCCTCGAACTTATGGTGATCCTCCTACCACTGCTTCCCAAGTACTGGGATTAAAGGTGTGTGCCACCACGCCTGGCTTTAAATATATAATTTTTTATTAACTTAGACAATTGTACAACCCATCCTAAAAGATCAATACATGCAAAAGTTTAATTTGATAGGATTAATTCAATAGATTTACCTTTTAACATGGTACCTATAGTCAATAATAGCATATATTTGAAAAATTGTGGAGAATGGAATTTTTATGTGTTTTCACCACAAAATGTATATGAAGATATTATGTGTTGTCTTGTTTTTATTATTCCATAAAGAATACATGGCTTACATAATAAAAATATAATTTTGTTTGTGAATTTCAAAATCATATTTTAAGATATTCTACCTGCATATACTCAACAATAAAATATGAATAAAATAGTTATGAATTATGTGGACTGATTTGTGCAAGTTTCCTAGTTTTGTATGTGCACATCTGTGTGCATGTATGATTTTTGTGTGCCTGTCTGTATACGTGTATGCAGGTGCAGGTGCGTGTGTCCATGCCAATGTGGACGCAAGAGAACAAAATCTGGACTGGCCATCTGAAGAACCATCTACGTTTTTTGAGACAAGATCTCTCATTGGCCAAGAGCTCATCAAGCAGGACAGACTGGCTAGGAAGTTCCATAAATTTTTCCACCCTAGGGCTAGGATTACAAACACAGTGTGTGCTAAAATTGAGGATCAAACTTGGTTCCACAATTGTGATGGAGAGTCAAGCCCTTTCCCAAGTGAGCTGTCTCTCCAGCCCCATATATATTCTCTTTTAAAAATTATTATTTATTTGCTTAGAGAGAGGCAGAGACAAAGCCGGGTGTAGTAGCACATACTTTAATCCCAGCACTCGGGAGGCAGAGGTAGGAGGATCACCATGAATTCAAGGCCACCCTGAAACTACATAGTGAATTCTAGGCCAGCCTGGGCTAGAGCAAGACCCTACGTCGAATAACTAAAAAAAAAAGAAAGAAAGAAAGAAAGAGAGACAGACAGAAAGAGAGAGAGAGAGAGAGATAATAGATCTACTAGGGTCTCTTGTGGCTTCAAACTTCAGACACACGCACCACTTTGTTCGTCTGCCTTTAAGTAGGTACTGGGGAATAAAACTCAGGCTAGCAGGCTTTGCAAGCAATCATCTTTACCCACAACCTCGTCTTCCCAGCTCTATATTTCTTTAAAAGTTAAAAAAATTCTATATGTTACAGGATGGAGAGATGGTTTAGTAGTTAAGACACTTGGCTGCAAAGCCTAAGTATGCAGGTTTGATTCCCCAGTACCCAAGTAAGTCAGATTCACAAGGTGACGAATGTGTTTGGAGTTTATTTGCAGCACCTGGTGTGCCCCATTCCCTCTCTCTGCTTCTCTCTCTATCTGCCTCTATCTTTCTCTAATAAGTAAATAAAATATTTTGTACAAATTCTGCCTACTGCAGAAAAAGAAACATTTTCAGAAATTTCAAGAGTAAAATTATAGGTGGAGATTACTGTCCAATGTGACCTAAAAACAGGGGGAAGGGTTAAGGAACTTCTCAGCACAGTCTAAGAAGGAGTGATGAAAAGTCATTAGGCTGACTTTGCAGATACAGGGGAAAAAAAGGTTAATGATTGTTCCTCCAAATGAGCTTAGCCACAACTTTGTCAGGATGTATTTGTACATAATCTGATCCATTTGTATCTCTCACTAGGAGCCCCTTGGCTCTGGTAGCTTTGGGAGAGCAGAGATCCACGCAGGGCTTCTCCCAGCAAAAGCCTCTTAGTAAAGAAATGTCATCTGGTCAAGACAAAAATGACAAAAGTGTAGAATCTCCTTCTCTTTTCATTGAAGATGATTACCGAGTGGAATATATTCAAAGGCCCCGAACATCATAAATTCATTTACCAGACAAGAATCACAGGAAAGCAATACCAAATTGCTAGTGATAAAACCAGACATTGTTTACTGGCAAATCATTTACATAATGTTTGCATATGAATATATAACTCATGAGTATGTACTTTTCGTACAATATTTTATTCTTAATGAATTAGATTTTTTTTTTAAACAGCATATAATGCCTTTCTTTCTGCCTCTGTCTGGTACTGTTCCGGGTCATAATACACTCTTGTCAATCTCTTCTTCTTCTAATGAGCACTTAAAGATGGAAAAATGATGCATTTGTCCTGCAGTATGTGAAAAAGATTTAATGATGGCAAGCATATGAAAATGGTTCCAAACAATGAGTAATGCCAGGTTCAGGAAGTAAGTCTATCTTGAAGTTCAGTAACCTAGTAGGGAACATCAGTGATTGGGGAACTTGGGGGTTTAAGGGTAGAAAATTCTTTGGACCTTGGGACAGAGCTGAGATTCTCCTTTTGAGAAAAAGCAATCCTATTGTTCCTTGCTGCTCTGGTGAGTTTCATTCTTGAGTGGTCTCTCATCCATCAAATGAAATGGGAAAAGATTTCAGTACAGTTTTGTACAAAGAAAAGGTATGAGGGGTGTTTCTGATACTTACATAAGCTATTTCAAAAGAAAACTTTTGAAATTTCTAGTAAAACTTTTGAAATACGTAAAACATCAAAATTATACATAATAAGAGCAAAATGAAGCAACATCTATAGGAACATTGTTTTCTTGGCTATTGAAGTTGACCATAAAAGGAAAGGGGTTTTCTTGGTGAAATATCTAGCTGGGAGAGATTGCTGCCACCTTCCCCCATCTTTCCCTATCCTCCCCACTGGCCTCCTCCTTTGAGCTATTGACTCATGATATGAACCCACCTATAAACGTCGGTAGCATGTCAGCATCAGGGACCCTAGGACATTTCGTTATTGAAAGCTTTTCTCAGTTTATGGGTAAAGGACATTAGAACCAAAATGTAGAATAATCATGGAAGTAGACTCATTCATCTGTGGGTGGTCTTACTTGAGTCTACAAAGACTATGATAAACCATTCCACATCCACAAAATCCCAATTGCTGATTATCAGAGTGTAGTGGGATGAAGGATTTGTGGGAATGGGGAAGGAAGACCCCCCCAGTTTTACTCAACTGAGTAAAAATTGGGGTTTTAAGTAAATGATTAATTAATATTTCATCTCAATTACTTGATAACTCAAGTATCTTTAAAAAATAAAGGTGAGATTGAAACAGAAAAATTACTGTTGTAGTTATTTGGACTGTTTTACTGAGCATGCTAAAGTGATGCATTTTGAATTGTTTTCTAAAGTTGACCCATATTTTATACAGTTTACCATGGAATAATATTCAAAAACAAATTAAGTAAAAATAAATGCATACTTATCACATGTATTTTTAATGATGCTTTAAAATAATAGATTACTATACTCAGTGAAATATGACTTGTGAGAGGAGAATAATCTCTCAAGTGTCAGACTTTTGTGTCTGCTTTTCTAAGATATGAAAAAATTTGGCAAACATGCATTTTTTAACAAAAGCATAGTTCAAACACATGACAAATAATGCCAAAAATGTAATTTTGTAAAAATATGTGCATTGATGCATAGAATATTGAACTTATATAAGCCTATTTATGAGGTAACAATATAGCAATGTACTCTAAGCGATATGTGCCAAGAATTTTCACAGGGCTATATACCTGACTTGAACTTAAAATCTTGGAATGCTAGGGATGGGATAAAATATGATTGATTCAATTTTTCTTTTATGTGGAACTATTTCTGTTTTAAGAACATTCCACACCTTCTTTCAGCATACTTATTCATTAGCACAGAATGGCAGCATATGAGCCAGCAGTGCCAAACAATCATCTATGGTTAAAGAATGCTCAATCGACTTAAGTAATAGCCAAGCATTATTGAATATTATGAAATTTGAGAGGAAACATTATAAAGATCTTTATCAGGCAAATTGACTGTGAATGTAGATAGAAACACATGTAGCTATATACTCTAAGAATGAAGAAATGAGACAGGGTTAAACTGTCCTTGACCTCCCTTATGGAACAAGAGAGGTAAGATGGAGACTGGTGCACAGATAGTAAATGGCAGAAATAGGAGTAAACCCAAGTCTTCTGCCAACTACCACGCATACGCCACGATGCTTTTTACTCGGAAAAGACTCATTAGGGACAATCATTTCATTTCAGACAATGCAGATAGATGTTGCTGAATTTCTTTCAGAAAATGACTTATTCTGATGGAAGATATAAAATTTGGCTTAGAAGATTATTCACTCAGTGATAATATTCTGTAAGTTAGTCTTGAGCGATGGCATTTTCCTTATTTCTAACTTGCCCTCTCCACAATTATGAATTTGGGATTTTGATATTGTTGATTGCAAGACTTGTTTAGTTCTGAATTTTGATACAACTGACAGACAGATATTGCAGTTCCCACATGTAGTCTCAGCATGGTGAGGGTTGGAAGTATTTCACTACTTTCACAGCATTCTTGTGCCATGGGTAAACTACTTGGGATGGTTTTCAAACTATTGCCTGTCCATACCAAGCAATATTTATGGATCTGGTATTTTGATAACTTTCTGCATTCTTCTCAGAAAGATAACATGGTTGTCATCATACATTAATATTTATTCTTGTTTGGGATTTTCTACTTCATATGCAAACCACATCAATGACAGGATCCATATCTACTTTTTATTCATAATTCTAGTCCTCATTCTACATGACTGCATTTTATCTAGTCATTTGTTTAATGTTTATCTGAGTTTCCATGTATTTCAATGTTTTGCACACCAACTGTGATCTAGACAATTAGCAAACCTGGAGTACTTTTGTTATAATAGATCCTTATTGTCACTGACAACACACATATATTATGGCCTAGCTTCCTGTATAGCTAAGGTATTGCCTTCACTTGTTTTCTGTGGTTATAACAAAATATCTGAGATCAGGCAATCTATAAATAATATTTATTTATAGTTTATGGTTCTGGTATATGACATCTTATGAGCATGGAGCCATCTTCTTCTTAGAATTTGGTGAAGGCCTTGCTGTTTGCATTGTAACATGATTTAGAGGGCACTGTATGGTGCCAGGGAAAGTGTGCCAGCTCACACTGTTTGTCCTTTCTATAAAGTTACATACTGCCATCATGGGGCCCACTTAATATAGTCCTAATTACCTGCCTAAGATCTCACCTCGTGTACCATTAATATTTGAACTTTTATTTATTTAGTTAGTTAGTTTAGGTTTTCAAATTAGGGTCTCTCTGTAGCCCAGGCTGACCTGGAATTCACTATGTAGTCTCACTAGTGGCCTCAAATTCACAGCACTCCTCCTACCTCTGCTTCCCAACTGCTGGAATTAAAGGTGTGCACCACCATGCTGGGCTTAATATATTTATTTTGAGACTAAAAAACTGCCCCATGAACTTTTGGAGGTCATGTTTAAACAATAATAGACATTAGGCAATTCTAAAATCAAAATATTGTTTATGGAATGCTGACCTATAACATTTGTATTTACCTATTTTATATTGAGGGAGAAAGGTTAGGCAAGTTGGGTATCTTCATTTTATTAGCTATTTAAGGTTATACTCCAAAATATTTTGCTGTTATTAGTTTAATCTGAAAATCACTGTATGTTAGTCTGCAACTTGCTGACTCATTACTTACAATTCAGGGGAAGTAAATTCTAATGCTTCTGTGATATTCTTAAATTACTCTATATGTAAGATTTTCTTTTGGCAAAGTTTTATTAAGGAGGTTTGCATCAATAGAATAATCACTTTAGATGGCATATTTATAGACATGGTTCCTTTTATTTAATTAGTGTTAATCTCATAACATTGAATTGTCTAAAACTGATCTGTGGATAATTAATTCTTTAATAATTAGGCTTGTTATTTCATTCTACTAATCAGAAAAATCAGTTCAAGTTTAATGAGATACTTTTGTCATGTGCCTTGGAAAGTCCTCGTTTTTGTTCTTGTACTATGTAATTATCACGTGCCTTTTATCCAGGAAAATATTTTGGCCCATAAATTTTACTGTCCTAGAAAAAAATATGCAATATGTATTATTTATTTATACCATCATATAGTGTGAGTGGATCATGAACTTTAGGTTTCTCTAAGAATATACCACTGTGGATGGCTCTGTTCTCTTGATTCTTCCTGAATTCTAATAAATGGTTCTTATTGCTATACATAAAAATAGTAACATGCTCATGAAAATGGGGATATTTTCAGTGAAAAATGAATTTGACATAAGGAATCATGGATAACAGTAGATGCAGTATTCACTGAGCATAAGTACAGTATTTGCAATATGCTTTTTATCACTTACCTGTTGGGTGTCTATGGCGTGGAAACCAAAGTCAGCCCATTTGCCAACAAAGTAGCCATAGTAACAAGTTATAGAAACAGAATTCGTTCATCTAACTTTTCATATCTCAGCATAAATTTCATTCTGATTAAATTGGATCGTATTTCAAAGTAGTGCCATTCTTTTTGTTGTTTGTTTGTTTTATTTTTATGTATTTGACAGCAACAGACAGAAAGAGGAAGAGAGAGAGAATGGGCGCGCCAGGGCCTCCAGCCACTGCAAATGAACGTGCGCCCTCTTGTGCATCTGGCTAACGTGGGTCCTGGGGAATCAAGCCTGGAACCGGGGTCCTTAGGCTTCACAGGCAAGCACTTAACCGCTAAGCCACCTCTCCAGCCCAGATCAGCCAGGGAGCCCAAAGGAGATTTTAAACTAGCTGTAAACTCCAGAACAGATACCATTCCAGTTGTGGGAACTATTATAACTGTCACGGCCTCCACTCCAAACATGTCTTTGCTTCTAAGACTTCCCATTCAGCCTTGATGGCTTAAGATGATTCCACCTAAAGCCACCCTGGATGATCATGTCCACAGTTGCTTCACGTATCCTCACAGAAGTCCTTAATCTGATCCTGATGTAACATCCCCACCACTGTAAAACATTTACGGCTGCCTATAGAACCATCAGTGCAGATCTCCCTCTCGTGCACCTAGCCACGTCCTTTTGCTACAACAGCGCCTACTCTGGCCTGTATCGTGGGTAGAGAGGATGTTCAGTTTGTGGCATGAAGAGTACAGGACGTCCTAAGCTTCAAGACACAGGTACGCCCAACAAGAGCAACGAACTGACAAGAGTTTCAGAGAGCTGCAGGAGGAGCACCAGCCATGGGCAACTCAGATGTGATCAGAAGGAGCTGAGCTGTGAAGGTGAAGGGCTGCACACAGCCTGAGTCTTCAGAGGAACTGCAGGTCCTGATCACTTGGACAGTTCCAGACAGCCCTAAGGGAATTACTAGCCCGGCTTCAGAGGAGCTGCCATACTAATAACCCTGTGGCCCTAACACCCAAAGCTCAGAACTCAACAGGGATGGAACACTCTACTACAGGCACTTAAATCTAGAGCTGACACATTGAGATTAGAGAGTTTCAACACTAGGCTTTTTCTACATTGCACAAGGAAGGTTGGTCTTTGCCTATTCATGACTTCCAACTGAAAAAGAACCCTCTGCTGAATCATAATATTATGCCATTACCCCAAGAATCATGGTAGTCAAAAATTATTTTCTGACAAAGAAAGTATACTTCTTTCTTCTCTATACTTCTTTAATCAATATTTGCCCAGAAGTCTTATGCATAGCAGCTAGGAAGCAACCAAGTTTTCTAATGTCTCTCATTATAGTTGGGAATTACACATAGAAAACAATTAAGGGCTGGAGGGATGGCTTAGTGGTTACAGTGTTTGCCTACAAAGCCAAAGAACCCAGGTTCAATTCCCCAGGACCCACGTTAGCCAGATGCATGGGGGGAGGGGGATGTATCTTGAGTTCGTTTGCAGTGGCTAGAGGTTCTGGCATGCCCATTCTCTCTCTCTCCCCCCTCTTTTTCTGTCAAATAAATAAATAAATAAAATAAATTATTAAAAAAGAAAACAAACATTCTGAAAACTTTTATAAAAGATTGTTAAATACTTCTTTATTAAAGTAAAAAAAAAATAGCCTAAACTCAAAAATAGAACATAACATTCAGATAAAGTATATTAAGTAAATGTACAAAAGGATTTCACATTTAGTTACATGGGCTTTAAAATTACTAATAAAAACATACAAAGCAGGCTTCATATTTCAAACAATTATTAATGTTTAAAATTTTCAAGTCTAGAGTATAGAAGTTTTTTTTTCAATAAATGAAAAGAAATCTGTTCTTTGAATATTTATTATTTATTATGATGATTGTAAGGGTAGTTAGTAAATGCAGGTGAAAGACAAATTAGGAACAGGCAAGAATTATTCACATGAGGATACTAAGTATTGATAAAAAGTATTCCAAACCAGCACATTTAAAAACATAATGAATAAACCCCAAACACGGTATCCTGTCATGATAATTAAACAACAAAAATCTATGCTTTAATATGAATAATTTGGATAATAATCTCAAAGTGAAACATAACCTTAAATAGGGAAATTTTTATCCTTAAAAATTGAATCGTCATTTTTTCCACATGTGTAGTAAAATGACAGAAAACATGGTACTAATGACATAATGTTTGTTCAGTTTGGGGAAAGCTTTAGATTACTGATTTTAATAATTATTGCTCAAATTTTTCAAATATCATTCAACACTCTATCACTATGTCCATGCATAAAGCTATGTCCATGTATGAAGCACTTTGGCCAGCTGTCAAATCATCCTAGCTAAGCTATTTTATACATTTGACTTTTCATTGGATTAGTAGAGAAGGCTATATCACACTACAAATGAGCTGTCCACTATGTTGTTTAATAGTCTATAAATTCCACCAGCAACACTTTTGTCAGGATTAGAAAATAAGGAAATGGGACATATGTTTCCTTAGATGCTCAACTTGAGTTTATGCTTTTATTTTTGAGAAGATTAAGTTTTTGCTACTAGTTGACAAACTTCCTTGGTCTGAGTTTAGGGATCATATTTTCTTTTCTCTCAACTACTTACTAAAACATTTAATTTTTTCTTTTCAAATATGTGACATATATTTAATGATAAGGTATTCCCTGATCCTATTTTCAAGAGTGAAAGTGGTAGATAATTAACAGCATCTGATAAAAACTCACATAACACATATCCTGAGATTTTTGTCCCCAAAGTGAGTTTAGCAATTAGACTGGGTGATAACTGGGTTTGTAGTACTACTTGAGCCTTAGGTTACAATTGCCTACTTCCTTGTTGTGGATACAATATCACACTATTAAGTGTGTCACAACATTAAGTATAAACTTCACTCACCCTTTCAATGTTAAAAAAATAACAACAACAAACAAACAACAAAAAAAAAAAACACCTCAAAGCCGGGCATGGTGGCACATGCCTTTAATCCCAGCACTTGGAGGTAGAGGTAAAGGGATCACCATGAGTTCAAGGCCACCCTGAGAATACATAGTGAATTCTAGGTCAGCCTGAGCTAGAATGAGACCCTACCTCACAAAACCAAAATAAAAATAAAAATAAAAATAAAAATAAACCACTATGATGAGTTCTTGTTATTTGCTTAAAAGTGAGGAACAAAGGTAGGAATCATAATATTGAGCCTTTAATCTTTTTTTTTATTTGATAGAGCCACTTATTCTTTAGAGCAGTTAACCAGGGAACATGGAAAATATGTAAAAATTCTTCTTTAGTTCATGCAAGGCACCTGAATATAGACAAATATCTCATAGTAACCTCACATGCTTCTCTTATTTACCAGCATAACATGTGATATAACTTCTGCAGTTTTACTTTTGTCCATTGGCATGGTTGTGACTACGGTTACCTGTGTTTTTCTAGGTCACGGAGATCTCGAAGTCGAAAATTCTCAACGTAAAACATTCTTAAGAAGAGCAGCAGGTGAAGAGTCCACTGCCGTCTTAACCCTGTCAAGCGTTCTTTCAATTCTTAGAACATGACTGCCTCCGTATTGCTCTCAAGTGATAACCGTGAAGTGAAGTCTGAAGTGTATTTCCTTTGGAAATGTACTTTATTCCTATTTAAAAGAACTCTTGTAAACTTGAAGCACCATTCAGCTCAGAGGATTCTGCTCCATGCACAAGTATAACACTTGTGGAATTCTACATGAAGAAGAGGCATATACATACATATATATATATATATATATATATATATATATATATTTCTTCACTCTTATCCTGGAGCCTAAGGTACTGTAGAGCACACAGGTGGAACCTGTGACACTAAGCTGCAAGCTCCACCTTCAGCATTCTCCTGTTCTCATGTTTCTAACACCTTGGGGTCTTTTGTAGCAGAAGAAAATATACTATTATATTAAGTTTGCTTCCAAGTTTTCTTCTGCAGTTCTTATGTTTATCTGAATTAAAAAGCATTTTCCTGCTACTATGCAGAGAACCATTACTGAAACATAGTTCATTTTATTATAGAAACAGCATACACTAATTATGTCCCGGGAACTTGCTGTAATCCTAAGGGTTATACAAAAGATGTTAACTGATCACACAGCTCCCAGATATTTGTAACATGCAGTGTGACTCTGAGGTTGCATTTAAATGAGTTGGGAGGCATGAATCGTGATGTGTTCCTGCTGTTGCACAATAAAAAGAAAAAGAAACAATATTTGGCAAGATTTTTTTCATATGTAATAGAGCTGTGCTATATTTCATCATTCTCAAGCAATTTACAACATTTTCTAAAAATTAAAATTTTATTTAGGCATATCTATGCAATAAAAAAATTAGTAACTGCCCATTAACAATACATTGTAAATTAATGCAATCTAGCAAGAGTTCATATGCATGTGTGAAGATTAAAAATCCTTTTAAAACATATCTTAAAATATTTATAATGTGAATGAAGAAATTTGCAGATTTAAAAATAATTATGTTGAAACTAATTTCATTGCCTTCAGTAATATGAAACGATTACAAGTGTTCAATTGCTGGTTAAACTATGCAGGACTAGAACATTTGATTTGCAAATCTGTTAACTAGGCATCATTATGTCAAGGCCAATTATTTTTAGTTGACAAATTTCCTTAGACCTACATCCACATTCACTATGTTAATTTAGTTACTATATGTATTTTCAGCATTTTGTCATCTCAGTTATGTATAACATCAATGAAATTTATACTGTTTATAATTCTAATAAATGTTTAAATCTCAAGCACAACAAAAAATGAATCTATGGCTATCATCTTCTTAAGTTTAGCTAAAGTTTGACATGGATAATTTTCCATTTTCACTAAAAGCTTGCCTTTCAAAATATCTCAGATATATATATATATATATATATATATATATATATATATATATATATTTTTTTTTTCCCCCTGTGTCTCCGATAGTGTTTTCTCTCTTTCAAGAATTCCCAATATGGAAGCAGGGTGTGGCGGTGCACGCCTTTAATCCCAGCTTTCCGGAGGCACAGGTAGGAGGATCACTGTGAGTTTGAGGCCACCCTGAGACTACGTAGTGAATTCCAGGTCAGCCTGGGCTAGAGTGAAGCCCTACCTCAAAAAACCAAAAACGAAAAAGAAATCCCAATATGGACTAGAGAGATGGCTTAGCAGTTAAGGCATTTTCCTGCAAAGCATAAGGACCAAGGTTCAATTCCCCAGTACCCATGAAAGCCAGATGGACAAGATAGTGAATGCATCTAGAGTTTGTTTGCAGTGTCTGGAGGCCCCAGTGAGCCCATTGTCTCTCTCTCTCTCTCTAGTGCCTCTTCCTCTCTCTTTCCCCCCCTCTCATAAGTAAAATGAATAAACAAATAAATAAGTTTTCCAGACTATCTTTACAACCAGTTTCTCTTTAGAAAATAAATACCTCATTTTAATATTTTTAAGAATTTATTCTTATACATAATGTATTTTTGTACATAATGTATTTTGATTATAGTCCCTCCCATTAATTTCTTTTGAAATACCCAACCTCATTTCCACTGGACTACTTCTGTTTTCCAACTAGTTCTTCCATTTTGTTGTGTCTTCCCACCCCCATCACCCTATCATACCTGAGGACAGATTTGTGGGTTCGATATTGTGCAGGCAAAGACAACCACTGTGGAGTCATGAATGCCATGGCCGCTTCATGTCTGGAGAGTAGCACTCCCAGACACTGTTTACTCTCCTCCTCCTCATCCTTTGGCTCTTACATATTTTTAAAATTTATTTGTTTTTATTTATGATAAGGTACTCTCCAATCTTATTTTGAAGAATGAAAGTGGTAGGTAATTAGGTGGTAGAAATATATATATATGCTTGCTTTTCTTAAAAATGAGGAATTTTACATAAATATCCTTCTTTCTGGCAATGTTTTTGACACGGAGAGTAGAGAGAGAATAGGTGACTTTTTTTGGAGCTTGACTAGAATTTGGGATTGTGCTCCTTAAAATGAGCTTGGACTCCTCTGAGGACGTCAGTCAACATCTGGAATCCAGCGTCACAGGAGCCAAGGCACTTGGGTAAGGGCGCTCACACTCCCGTCTTGCCCACTGCAGCCCTTGAACTCTTTCCACGGCCTGCTTCGCTTGCAGAAACACTTCCCAAAGGCTGATTTGCTGGGCGAGGCTCCAGCCTGCCCTCTGCGCATCATCCTGGAGCTCCTGCTTCCGTGCCTTTTCTTTTTGATTCGTATCTACCTTAGCTATGATATGCCAAGAGCAAACACAAAAGTGTGGCTCTTTTAAATCTCTCTCTAATTTTGGAGAATTGGTTGACACCCCCACCCCCCAAACTTTGTACTGGTCTTGCCAATTCCATTAGCTAGGAGAGACCCATGTCCTCCCCTCCCAGAGTCCACAGGTACATCCGAAGGCCTCTTTGGGAAACAGCAAGGGCAATCAGCTTGCCGCTATTTGGCCGCCAACCTTCCCAGCGGAATACCGAGTCAGAGAGGTCAAACCATATAGGAAGTGTTCTTCAATTTGACAGTGCAAAGGGAACAGATCTTTCACAAACTGATTTGACTGTTGAGACAACATAAGGTGACCAGATGTGTGTCTGTTTGCTTTCATTTCTCAGCTACTCAAGTTTAATTGGGATGAGGTGGGGGGAGAGTTTCATGTCAACAATGGTTTTGATTTTGCATAGCACTAGTATTGCTCCTGAGGAAGTTTATTTTTTTTTCTTTCCAGAAGAAAACTGAGGCATATATTACTTGAGAAGGAAAAGCAAAGCTGAGCCAAGAGCCACAGAATCAGAACAGCATAGAGATCATGAATGTCACTGTTTAACTATTTAAAACTTCCCAAATTGGAGTTAGCCAGACCCAGGCTTAGGAACCTGGTTTGCATGCATCTCTGGGGAAATGTAGTGTTGAACTGAGGCGAATGCAGATCCGCAGTGCAAATGTGGATTGCATCTGACAGAGTCAGGAAATGAAATTTCTAGAACACACATAGGGTAATTGCATTAGTAAGTAGTTTAAAAGACTATTTTAAATAAAAATTAACATGGATATAATAGCTATAAGTAGGTTAATAAAACTCCATCATGAAATGCCACATTCAGATCCATGTGTTACAACATGGAGGGTAAATCCATATCTTCTTTTGTTTGTTTTATTTTTGTTTCTTTGGTTTGCTTACTTTATGATGAGGAAGTCCTGTGCTGTTTCATAATTACATGATCACTTTCAGTCTGTAGGGTTTTGTCCTGTTTTTCATTTTCCAGTGTAAAGGCCTGGGGATATTCAGGTTATCTTCGTCTCCAAGGAAAGAAATGGCATATTATGATTTCCATTGATGCCATCAAAAATTTCTACCCCTGGGCTGGAGAGATGACTTAACGGTTAAGTGTTTGCCTGTGAAGCCTAAGGACCCCGGTTTCAGGCTTGATTCCCCAGGACCCACGTTAGCCAGATGCACAAGGGGGCGCATGCGTCTGGAGTTCGTTTGCAGTGGCTGGAGACCCTGGCATGCCCATTCTCTCTCTCTCTCTCTCTCTCTCTCTCTCTCTCTCTCTGCCTTTCTCACTCTGTCTGTCACTCTCAAATAAACAAATAAAAAATGAACAAAAAAAAAATTTTTTTTTTAAATTTCTACCCCAATAGCAATATCTTTCCTTTTGGAGTGACCAGTAAGACCCCCGTGACTTACCCATGGGAATGCTGAAGTGGGGATCTTTTGCCAGTGCATTCTAGAGCCTAGCTTTGCTTAGTGACGAAAGCAAGGAGGCCATATTCAGGAGGCAGAAAGGAGACTGAAAGACTTTAAGGATGACAGGAATGTCCTGAGCAAACTGAGTTATATTTTTACCAGTTGGAAAGGAAAGATGAAGTGGAGGAATTAAATGTAATTTCATGTGTTACATTGATCATTAAGAGTGGTTCTTAGAGGCCTGGAGAGATGGCTTAGAGATTAAGCGCTTGCCTAAGGATCCCTGTTCAAGGCTTGATTCCCTAGGACCCACGTTAGCCAGATGCACAAAGAGGTGCACACATCTGGAGTTTATTTGCAGTGGCTGGAGGCCCTGGAGCACCCATTTTTTTTCTCTCTCTCTCTCTCCATATATATATATATACACACACACACATACATATATATATGTGTGTGTGTGCCTTTTTCTCTGTCACTCTCAAATAAATAAATAAAAATAAACAAAAAAAATTAAAAAGAGTGGTTCTTAGAGCAACATATGTCCACAAAGAAGCATTTGATTCTTCTCACAGTATAATTGCAAAGGTGTCAGAAAATGTCCCAAACCACATCAGGTTTAACAGAGGACACAAATCTGAGAAAAGGCTTAGCAATTGTCTAGGAAGCACTTTAATTTGCTTCCCTAAGGACGTTAGTGTAGTTCCTTTACTCCCCTTTGCCATTATTAGTGTCTCAGTGGTAAGTTTCATGTACATTTAAAAACTTCTGGGACATAAGGGGTGACTCTTGTATACTGCTCAATATGCTTCAAAAAATAGCATTAATATAGTTTCACATAATTGTAAAGGGACATCTAACTAGTCATGTAAATGAATGGATGTACTACTCAATTAACACTGTTAAATAATTAAAGCTCTTTTCAGACATCATATGAAAGAAAACGTATAGAAGTTCCATTTTCATATATTGGAGTTAATACATGTTAATAACAACTTGGACAACAAAAGCTACAATTTTTTCTTAGATCAGAATTACTGCATAAAAATCAATTTCTAAAACAGTCAATTTTCTCCTATTACCTATATCTATGTATACTTACGTTATTTTGAATATTTGATTGCCTATAATCTCTAAGTCACTAGTTTACATATTATGTGTGATTTATAAATGTATATATAAGAAGTTAATATGTATACCAGTTTTAACAAAGCTTCCTGTAAGATAACCAACTAATTTTACATAAAAGTACCACATGATATTTTGCTAATTTATTTTAGTTGATTTATATTATATGGTAACTTTCAGATGATCATATTTCAACATATTTGTGTATGCTATCTGGTGTGGTTTGAATGTGAAATTTCCTCTATAAGTGTATGTTTTGGATTGCATGGTCCCTAGCAAGGATTGCTCCTTAGACAGGTGGTGGAACCTTTAGCAGGTGGAGGAAGTAGGTCACAGTGGCAAGGCCTTGAGGTTTAATAGCCAGGGCCCGCTTATCCTCACTCTCTCTGTTTCCTGACTCAGTGCAATGTGACCAGCTAGCTCCTTCTTCTGCCACTACACTACCTACATCCCCATGAGGATGGAGTGTACCCCTTGAACTGTGTACACCAACAAACCCTTCCATAAGATGATCCTTGTCAGCTATTTGATACTAGCAAATAAAAATGAAACTAATATAGGAATCTTGTGCCAGAAATAGCTCAGTGCTGTGGCAAACCTGTCTAAATGGACGGTAGGCTTGTGGACACAGTTTGAGGGAGGCAAGGGAAAGTTAGACTCTCTGGGCTAGAGAAGCCCTACAACACTGTAGGCAAAGCTTAAGGGGACATTCTGATGGCACAGGCCTGCCTCATGACATTGCAGAGGGGAGTAAGAATTCAATGAGGAACTGAGTTAGAGGCGATTCAGATTATATGCTGGCTAAGAAAAAAGAGCCTGCCTCCATTAAGCTAAAGTTAAAAGTAATGGACTAATGTGCTTAATGGAGAAAGTACCAGGCAGAATATCATCAGTCTTGGGCCACTGTTACTCAGATGTGCAATGAAGAACTGTAAGTATGGCTGAAGATACGAAGAATATACACGTTGTTGAGGAAAAGAGCTTGAAAGACATTAAAATTTCAGCCAGTGCTCATGCAAGAAGAGGTCTTAGTTGTTAAAAAGATGTTGCTGGTCTGTACCAAGACAATAGAAAAGACACCTTGTGGCCAAGTCCCTACACGTTGAAGCTTCTGACTGGTGACAATGCAAATTCTTTTGATAAGACAAAGCTTAAAGATAAAATGCCACAAAATGGGTTCCCTGCTCACAAACAAACGCCCACCAAATTATTTACACAGAACCTACAACCAAAGCACACAAAAACCATCCCAACTTTGGTCCAAGGAGAAGGGGCTCCACCTCAAGCTGGCGGCAGAAGTTTCCAGCATTGTCCACTTGGTACTAGTTTAGTAGATATAAAAGGCGCAAGATTGAGAGGCTTCTAATGCCTTGCTCTATTTAAGAGAGTCACTGAAGCCAGGCAATATGAGCCAGGATTGGATTTCTCTGCAAGGTGACTCTAAGAGGCCATTGTATAAATCTATAAACATGAAGCTTAAGTTGCAAGAGTATTTCAGGATGTCAGAGAGGCCACGACTATGGAGTGACCACCAAAGAAGGCATTGGCTCAGGGTGGAGTTGGTCAAAGAGAGAAGTTATGTGTCATACAAGCAGCAGAATAGGGACGGTCAGGACCACCCAAGGTTCTCTGGACCCCAGGAGATTCTATCACAAGTCCCAGGTGCTGGATGTGATGTTCTAGTGCCTCAACGATAGGAGATTACTGCGTCTCAGAAGACTTGGATTCCAGGCTTACAAACAGGGATGGGGATGGTAAAGACGATTAAGATGTTTCAGGTTGCAATACATGCATTTTGCAGCACAGAGTGGCCATAATAAGCCTATGGGAGCCAGAGGTGGACTGTTGTGGTTTAAATGTAATACATTCCCTATTATAGATTCATGTGTTTGAATACTTGGTCCCAAGTTTGTGATGCTATTTGGGATGGTAGTGGAAGCTTTAGGGGATGGAGCCTTGCTAAAGGAAGTGAGTCACCATTGATGGACCTTGAGGGTTTATAAGCCAGGAAAATATTCCTCTGTCTCACTCTTCTTTCTAACTGGATGCAAAGTGACCTGCCACCTCTCACTCCTGCAGCTATGTCTTCCCCACAGTCATGGTCGGTATCTCCTGAACTGTAAGGCCAAATAAACCCTTTCTTCATGTCTTCCCCACAGTCATGGTCAGTATCTCCTGAACTGGAAAGCCAAATAAACCCTTTCTTCCTTGAGCAGCCCGCAATGGTCACTACAATAAGGAAAGTAACTGGTATATACATTCATTTGCTTTAATTTTAATCTCTGTTTTTTTGAGCCAAGAATTCTTTTGTCATGAGTTTTTAAAGGCATCATATTAAATGGAACAACTATTCTTTGAGGGCTGGGAGATGGCTCAGCAGTTAAAGGATCTTTCTCACAAGCTTCTTCACATGGGTTTGACTCTCCCTGGTACCCATGTTTAAACTGGGTATCGCACAGAGTGGTCACACAGTGGTGTATGTGTCTATGATCCCAAAGTGCCTAAGGCAATGGGATGGGGAGCCAAGAGATTCTGGAAGCCTGGAAGTTGCAGTGGCAAAACCTAAGGTAAACAACAAAAACAAGCCGGGCATGGTGGTGCACTCCTTTAATCCCAGCACTCAGGAGGCAGAGGTAGGAGGATCACCGTGAGATCGAGGACACTCTGTGACTACATAGTGAATTCCAGGTCAGCCTGAGATAGAGACCCTACCTCAAAACAAACAAACAAACAAATGGAAAAAAAAAAAAAAGATCAAAAGAAGAGAAACATCCTGAGGATTGCCCTCCACAAGTGCACCAGGGTGTGCACGTGCATATGTGTGCACGCATGCACACACACATATAAGTACAAACACGCACATAAATATATTTAATAATCAGAAAGTAAAGACACTAGTCTTCAAAAATGGTATAATAATTTTCAAATACAATTATAAGAAGGTATTAGGTATTTAAAATTATTTTACAGAGGGAATTACCATGGGATTTTTTTTTATAATCATAGAAAATGCTAATAAAAATTTAAAAAAATAAAAAATAAAAAAAACAAATAAATAAAATAAAATTATTTTACATTTCGTATTTTAACCCTAGATTGATTATTCCAAAAATGGGCTTTTAGAAACGAGGTGGAGTTTGTAACTTTCCCTCTGTAATTCATTTCATCACATATAAAATGGGTTAGAATTTCTTGGATAGAATTTGTTAGGGGGGAGTGTTTAAGAGACAGGAATCACCGTGTTCACATGTAACATAACAGTCATCTACATAGCCAGTGCCTTGGAAGGACAGAGCTGTGTGCAGTGGCCATACGTTTTGCTGGGAGACCGTTGACGGTTTGAAGTTAGGAGGCAACAAAATCCATGCTACAGGCTTTCTTCCCTGATGGTCTCTCTCGCCGGTCTTCCTAGGAATATTGCCATTGCACTCTTGCTGAAGCCGCCTTCTCACAGTGGTCACCCCCAAATACTTCTCCCTTACAATATGGGCAGATTTCCCATGGACTGCCGTTCCAGTTTCATCACTGAAACAATGTCCCTTATTTCTGAGCTCCTTCCTTGTCGGGAACACGGCCGGGCTTCCTGCCCCTGGGAAACGCAGAGTCCGGGCTGGACTTGGGGCCGTGGCGAGGAGTTCGCGCTCCGCAGCAAGACGAGCCTGGCGTGTCAAGTCGCGTGCAATGATGGGTTCTCGGAATTCCCGAGCAATCGGAGCACACACGTGGCCAAAAAACCATGAACCCACCCCCACTTCCACGGACTGTGCACATGTACTTCTCTCAAAATGGGCTATTTTCGTTTTCCTCCACTGTAAAATTATGCCTCCAAGAGATGGTCCAAACATGCAAGAAGTAAATGCAGGGTGAGGGCAGGTTCTTAAATGAAAGCGTAGTCTCAAAATAACATGGGGGTGGGGGCATGGTTTTTGACGAAAGCCAGCACTTAAAACAAAAAGTCAACATCTCTGTAAAATACTTCCAAAATATGTACTTTAAAAATACCTTTTAAGGGCTGGAGAGATGGCTTAGTGCTTAGGGTGTTTGCTTGCAAAACCAAAGGATCCCGGTTGGACTCTCCAGGACCGACATAAGCCAGATGCACAAGGGGGTGCACGCATCTGGAGTTTCTTTGCAGTGGCTGGAGGCCCTGGCATGCCCATTCTCTCTCTCTCTCTCTCTCTCTCTCTCTCTCTGTTTCTCTCTGCCTTTTTCTCTCTCTCAAATAAACAAATAAAACATATTTAAATACTTTTAAGTATAAATATAAAATCATAAATAATATCATGTAGATTAAGACTTTTTAAGTGATTCCTGTACATCTTGCATTATTTGTTGTAATATTTACTGCTTCTGATGCAGCCTTTCTGTTACATAGATTTTTTAAAATATATATATTTTATTTATTTATTTGAGGGAAAGAGAGAGAAAAAAAAGGGCACAAAGGGCCTTCCAGCCACTGCAAACAAACTCCAGATGCATGTGCCCCCTTGTGCATCTGGCTTACAGTCCTGAAGAATGGAACCAGGATCCTTTGGCTTTGCAGGAAAATGCCTTAACTGCTAAGCCATCTCTCCAGCTCCATTACATAGATAAACAAAGGCTTTGGGAAATAAACTCTTTCAGTTTCACAAAATATTTATCAATGGCAGGCTTATTCTACAAAATTTATAAAAGTTAATTTAGAGCCGGGTGTGGTGGTGCATGCCTTTAATCACAGCACTTGGGAGGTAGAGGTAGGAGGATTGCTCTGAGTTCAAGGCCACCCTGAGAGTACATAGTAAATTTCTGGTCAGCCTGGCCTAGAGTGAGACAGTATCTCAGAAAACAAAACAAAACAAATATTAATTGAATAAAATTATGCCAATAATCTGATGACAAAAAGGCAGACTCTGTTAACAGTTTTGGTAAAGGAAATGTCTGCAACTGGGTGTGGTGGTGCACACCTGTAATCTTAGCACTTGGGAGGTTGAGGTAGGAGGATCATGGTGAGTTCAAGGCCACCCTGAGACTACATAGTGAATTCCAGGTCACCCTAGGCTATAGCAAGACCCTACCTCAAAAATAACTCCTCAAAAGTCTTATAATATTTTAAATAGATATGTTCTAACCACGGAAATAATTAATTATACTCCTGAGTTTAAGATGGCTTAGTGGTTAAGGCATTTGCCTGTAAAGCCAAAGGACCCAGATTCAATTCCCCAGTACCCATGTAAGCCAGGTACACAAGGTGGCACATGCATCTGGAGTTCACTTACAGCATCTGAAGACCCTGGCATACCCATTCTCTCACTCTCCCCCCCCCGCCCCCGCCACCTACTGGCCTCTCTAATAAATCAAATTTTTAAAAATTATTTTTAAAAATAATTATTTACAAAGATCTTCAAGGGTACTCAAAAATTATGTTTCTTTATCTGTTTACTCTCAAAATCTCTATAACTGTTGCTCATTTTCAAGTTGAGTTAAAAAATTCATATTAATAGCCTTATAGAACAAGAATATAATACACTCTCCATACAAATAAAGAAAGTGTGTCTTGATAAAATTAAAGAATATTGCTTCCTATGATATGGTATAAAAATTCTGCAATTTAGAATTTTTTACATTTTTTGAGATGAAGGCATGCATTAAGCACTAAATCTTTAGAGAGACTAGGTAGGAGCTAAGACCTCTAAAACACAAGATGGAGAAGCTACATTTCTGCTGATAAAAAATATGGCTTTGGGAATGGAGAGATGGGTCAGTGGTTAAAGATACTTGCTTGCAATGCCTGAGAGCTCAGCTTCAATACCCCAGTTCCCACATAAAGCCAGATTCACAAAGTGGCACAAGCCTCTGGAGTTTGTTTGTAGTGGCAAGAGGCCCTGGCCCATTCCTATTCTTTCTTTCACTTTCTTCCTCCCTCCTTCTCACCTTCTCTGTCTTTATCGATGTATTTCACTTTCTGCTTGCAAATAAACAACTTTTAAAAAAATTATGTCTTTGTTATTGGAGTAAAATGACAAAGTATTGAGATAAAACCATGGTGAAGTTGCTGGAAAAGATTCTTTAAAAATGGAAACTTACAGAAACTTTGTATGTTCCCCTATCCTCAAGGAGGACTTAGTTGGGAAATATATCAGTCTCATACCACAGGGCATTTCATGGCATTTCATGTGGTAAAGAAACTTTCTTGAGATTCTACTGGGCCATGATACAGGCTTTCATTTACACTTCTTTGATAATATATCATATATGTTATCAACATATAACATTTATTTATTTGAGAGCAACAGAGAGAAGGAGGGAGAGAGAGAGAGAGAGAGAGAGAGAGAGAGAGAGAGAGAGAGAGGGAGAGAGAGAGGGAGAGAATGGGCATGCCAGAGCTTCCAGACTCTGTAAACGAACTCCAGATGCATGCTTCCCCTTGTGCATCTGGCTAACATGGGTCCTGGGGAATTGAGCCTCGAACCAGGGTCCTTAGGCTTCACAGGCAAGCGCTTAACCGCTAAACCATCTCTCCAGCCCATGCAAATATTTTTTAAACATTTTAATTTTTCTTCTCTAACTAGAAAATTGTAGCAATTTTGTTTTACTAGAAACCCACAATACAGAATTTTATTTAATCACAGCCATCATTTTTTTAACAAATTCAACACTTTTCTATTGTGAATAAGTTTTAATGGAACAAAAATACTTTATGTTACTATTTTTAATGCCAACTAATTCCATGGGCCTGGCTTCTGAACAGGCTTTTAAACACATGCCCCTAACCTGTGACTCTTCTACATTTTCCTGTTCTGCCATTATTTCTTTTTCATTGTCTGTTGATAGGCACATTGTACTTCCACAATGAATACATCATGCATAATTTATATATCTAGCTTTTCCCAGTATGTTTAGCCATTTAATTTCTCTGTGTTTCACAATATTTTCTACAAATCTTATTTTTCTTAAAGTGCAACACGGACATCTGCTCCCCTGCGAATCAGAAGGCCAAGTAAGGCTTTGGCTGGGCATTCATCCCCCTACTGACTCCAGACAGAGCATGTAAAGCTCATCCAAGAACAGAATTTAGCTCATAAAAACGAAGCAGTTAAGTTGAGACATTTACATTTAAGTCCACTTTTATTATTTCAAGCCCTTAAATAACATCATCAAAGAAAATAAAGTACGAGTATATGTTTTAAATCATGAGTAATTGTTTAGTAACAATTCTTCTCAAAGATCTATCTTTAAATTATACTCTTTAGCTATCCTAATATCATAATGGCCTGTTTTCAATTGAGTAGAAAGATTAATATAATAATTTATTTTTGAGTTTTACTTTCCTGATTAGCTAGGATTTTGGAAACTCAAAGTCTTTTAGTAACTTTACCACATGATCTTTAAAAGAGTTTTTTTTGTTTTACTTCATTTATAAATTATATAGTAATGTCTACAAGAACAGCTTAATGTTTGTTTCAGGCATAATTATTTCACTGAGTATATTCACTAATTTTTATTTTTTTCCTCATTCTTTTATTCCACCCCCACCTCCCTGCTCTGCTTCTTCCACATACATTTTTACATCTAAGCACTTAATTGGACGGCATCACCAGCAGGAATGATGACATTTTGAATAATACATTTCCTAGCTGAAACAGTTTCACAGGCAGAAAAAGTAAATAAATGTTTTGTATGCTTTTGTTAACCCATTCCTGTGTCTAGTGGTCCTTCTGATGTTATGAACAGGTTGCATTCTAATTATCTGCCCACAAGGCAACTGAGTGAAACTCAAAACTGCACTGGTCTCTAGATCTCATTTCCCAAGACAAGCTATAAAACCAATTCAAGTTAGCCACATCTGGGGTACAGAACAGATTTTGGTTACTTAGAACTATTTGTATTACATTGTTCCTATCTATATCTTTATGCTGTTATCACCTAATATATTTAATACAGGGTTATATATATTTTTTTAGCTGCTTCTGTGTAGGTGAAAGGTTAAGTGAGACCTTCCTGATTTTTGGTTCCGATATCTTATGGAGTGGGGGAATGTGTCCTCCCTAGGTAGTTCTGTCATCTATTTTGTTGTCTCATGAATTTTTTGGAAGGTGCAGGTGAGAGCTTGTTTCACAAATCAGCACATTTTAACTATATAATCTCAAATTAACAGAAAAGACCCCTATTATAGGTGTTAATGGAAATGAAGTAGAAGAAGAAGGAAGAGAATTTATGTTCAGACAATAGAGTACTTGGTGAGGGGAGGCTATCACCAAATGCAACTAAGCATTTGGGGCAGTGAGAAAGCCCCCTGATTAGACAAAGTGTTTGACAACGGATAAGCTCTAGTCCCACAGATCAAGCAGGGCCCATTGCCACCATGCCACAGGGCAATAATAATAGATCTTTTAGTATCCTTTGCAGATAACTACCAGCCCAAGGGCTGGCCCAATTTGGGGCACTGCATAAGATCCTGAGGCTTTGATTTAACCCTAAGAAAGCCTTAGTAATAAACAGAACTATGTGCCAGCATCGGAGGAGGCTCAAAGCCCAATTTCAACAGATAATAAAGCAAATGCACATAACACGATTTTTCTAACAATGGCATTCGGTGATAGGTTCTGCACCATGATGGAGAAGGGGAGCTAACAATTGTGGTTCTCTTTTCCCATGTGTGAGATTGCACCCATGGAACCCACTGAGAGGGTGACCAGGTCATCCTATATCTTCCAATGTCCCCATATTTTTGAATTTAGCTTTTTCAGTCAACTGTTCATTTATTTATTTGTTCATTCACGTATTTATTTATTTAATTTATACGGGGTCTCTACATGGAAAAATCTGACCTTGAACATACAACTGTCCTGCCTTTGCCTCCCACGTTCTGAGATAATGGGAATGAGCCATCTTCCTAGCTCAGATAACTCCGAAATAGATAGCAACAAAGACATGTCATCTTTCATAGGCAAGGTTATGTTCATACTCACATTGCAAAAAGTGGAGGACCCCTTAAGCCCTTTGAACAAAAGCCACATATGGTCTAGATCTTACTGTCTATGACTTAATGACAGAACGGAGCTATAATGATTTTATACACAATGAGATTGCATTGTTATTTGGTGTCTCTCTAGGTTGAGGCTGTAAACTCAGTGACTCAATTTGAACTATAACAAATTTCAAGAAACTCTCTTCTACTTTTTTGAAAAAAACGCATTTGGTATATGATGCCAGTATCACACCAGAGTTGTTTTTTTTACTTTTAAGTTATATACACAGCGTGCATACAGCCATGCTGGTACCGTCGTTAGCCTCTTCCCTGTCCTCCCCCTTGGGAGGGACCCTCCTCGTTGGGGAATGTGAGTCGTGCATTGTGGGGTTAGCTATCAGTTATGGGGAAGAGGCAATGTCTCTTTGCATAATGTCCCAATTTGTGGCTCTAACAATCTTTCCGTCCCCTCTTCAAATTTCCCTGAGCCATGTTAGGTTCATTAAGTGAAGAGGTCTTATGAGCCTCTGTGTCTCTGGATATCTGGGGCTCTGGTGAGGTGCATTAGACTGAATATCTCTTCAGGAGCGGTGTCCATCTGAAAAAGAGAAGCAAATTCTCCAACGAAGAGTGAAGCCAGCACCAGATAATGGGGTAACTATAGTTATTTTAGAAAGAATTAATAGGTGTAGGCCCTCTGTCGTCCACAATTGGTGGGGGCTTGTTATTGGAGAGTGGACTCATTTTATGGATATGGTTCTGATTTGTTTCCCAGTTCCAGCTATAGGTTCCATTCCACTTAGCAGATCCATTAGCCAAATCAAGAGCAGTTGGTTACCCACCATGGCCGTGTACCACTATTGCACTTGTGTGACCATCACATCAGGTTGTTTGCTGCTGAATATCTTAGACCACAAGTTGCTTGGACAGATGTTGGTCACTTTCTTCCAGTCCCTCATGTAAAACCTTCCGGCACTAGACGAACTAACTGTCTGGGGACTGACACTCTTCGAGACTCCAGCCAGGTCACTCCATGTTTGGTAGCAATGGCATATGGTGTCTTCATCAGTAGGGTCTTCCCATTAACCTGTGGTGGGTAATCAAGTGCTCTGACAGAAGTCTGTCTTCTTTAGTGAAACCTGTAGTCTCTGATCAACAGCTCATTGTGGATGTTAACCTCATGCTGGTACTGGTGGTTACAGGCCGACACCAAGGGAAAATAAGGAAGAAAAAGATAGGTAATATAAAAGAGAAAGACAGAGAAGAGGGAGGGAGGGAGGGGGAGAGAGAGAGAGAGAGAGAGAGAGAGAGAGAGAGAGAGAGAGAGAGAGAGAGAGAGAGAGGGAGAGAGGGAGAAGCAGGAGAAGATTAAAGTTAGTCTTCATCATACCCTCTCCAGAGCCCTGTGATTCAGGCGTTCCCTCTAAGGACCCGATTAAGGTTCAAACTTTTAGTTTGTCTTTCAGGATACAAAATTTTATGGTACCATTATTTCCATTTGAGTCCAGTTTTGAGTCCTCCCCCACCACCTTCCCTATTGTCCAGTGGTCCACAAGGTGCTTATTAGTTATGTCAGAATCTCTGGCAGATTCAGGTTAGGAGCCACAGATGAGTGAGACCATGCAACGATTATCTTCCTGTGACTGGTTGAGTTCACTGAGAATGAGCTGTTCAAAGTTCCACCAATTTTCTTCAAATTTCATTGTGTCATTTTTCCTTACTGCTGTGTTGAATTCCATCATGTAGATATACCACATCTTGGTTATCCATTCATCTAATGCTGGACACCTGGGTTGATTCCAGTTCTATTATGAATTGAGCAGCTATAAACATGGTTGAACAAATATTTCTGAACTGAAATATGGAGCTTTTAGGGTAAATGCCCACTAAGGAAAAAACTGGGTCTGTTGGTAATTCTATATTCATCCTTTTCAGGAGTCTCCAAATTGATTTCCACAGTATTTGTACCAGCTTACATTCCCAGCAACAGCAAATGAGGGTTCCTATTTCTCCACAACCTGGCCAGCATTTGTTTTCACTAGATTTTTTTAATTTCACTATCCTTACTTGGGTAAGGCTGAATCTCGTAGTTATTTTAATTTGCATTTCCCTAATGATTAGGGATATTGAACATTTTTTTAAGTATGTGTTTGCCATTTGTATTTCTTCCTCTGAGAATTCCCTATTAAGTTCTCTGTCCCATTTTGTGAGTAGGTTGTTTGACTTTTTACTTTTTAGGTTTTTGAGTACTTTGTAGATTCTAGAAATTAGATCTCTGTCCATTGTATAGCCAGCATTTTTTTTCCCACTGTGTGGGTAATCTATTGCCTCTGCTTATTGTATATTTGTCGGTGAAAAAACTTTTAAGATTTGTGAGATCCCAATGGTTGAGTGACTGTTTAATTTTCTAAGCTACTGGGGTTTTTTTCAGGAAATCTTTTCCCATTCCTATATCATGGAAAATTCCTCCTATTTTTTTTTTCTTCCAGTAGTAGCAGAGTTTCTTTCCTTATATTGAGGTCTTTGATTCATTTGGACTTGATTTTTGTGCATGGCAAGATGTGTGGATCAAGTTTCATTTTCCTACATGTGGTTATCCAATTTATCCAGCACCATTTGTTGAAGATGCTGTCTCTTTCACAGTCTACATTGTTAGGGCCTTTGTCAAATCTCAAGTAGCTGTAGTTACTTGACCCAAAGTCTGGGTCCTTGATTCTGTTCCATTGGTCTACAATAATGTTTTTCCAGTACCATGTTGTTTTTATTACTATGACTTTATAATATAGCTTTACATCAGGTATGGTGATGCCTCCCAAGGTGTTTCTTTTGCTGAAGATATGTTTGGATATACGAGGCCTTCTGCCATTCCATATGAATTATGAGGCCATTTTGTCTACCTCTGAAGAAAAATGTTGGGAAGTCTTTCCACTTCATCTATGTATTGCTTTTGGTAAGATTGCCATTTTCGCAATGTTAATTCTGTCCATCCAGGAACATGGGAGGTCTTTCCATTTTCTCAAGTCCTCCTCAATTTCTTTCTTGAGTGTTTTTATGTTTTCATTGTATAGGCTTTTCACATCCAATTCCAAGGTATTTTTGTTGCTTTTGTTATTGAAAATGGGACAATGTCACTATTTCTTTCTCGGTATCTTTCTCTTTTGCATATAGAAAAGCTACTGATTATTATTACTATTATTATGTGCATTGATTTTGTATCCTGCTACTTTGCTGAGGGAGATAATCACCTTTAAGAGTTTTGAGATGGAAGTTCTCAGGTCACTTATGAATAGAATCATGTCATCTACAAATAAGGCTAACTTAAATTCTTCCTTTCCAATTTATATCCCTTTTATTTCTTTCTCCTGTCTTATTACTTGAGCTAGGACTTCCAGTACTATGCTGAAGAGCAGAGGTGAGAGTGGACACCCTGTCTTGTTCCTGATCTCAATGGGAATGCCTTCAGTCTCTTCCCATTAAGTATTATTGGGCTTTAGGAACTTTATACATAGTCTTTATTATGTTGAGATATAAACCATCCATGCCTATTCTCTCCAATGTTTTGATCATGAAGTGATGTTTTATTTTTTCAAAGGCCTTTTCTGCATCTATTGAAATGATCATGTGGTTTTGCTTTAAAGTTTATTTATGTTGTGTATTAGATTGACAGAGTTCTGAATATTGAACAACCCCTGCTTTCCTGGGATGAAGCCTACTTGATCCAGGTGGATAATGCTTTTGATGTGTTACTGAATTTGGTTTGCGAGATTTTGTTCAGAATCTTTATATCTAAGTTCATCAGGGAAAGAGGTCTGTAGTTTTCTTTTCTTGTGGCATCTCTACCTGGTTTGGATATTAAGGTAATACTATCTTCATAGAAGGAGTTGAGGAGCTTATCCTATTCTCCAATTGTGTGGCATAGTTTGAGAAAAATTGGTTTCTGTTCTTCTATGAAGGTTTGATAGAATTCAGCTGAGAAGCCATCTAATCCTGGACTCTCCTTTTTGGAGAGGTTTTTGATTACCTTTTCAATCCCACTCGGTGTGATAGGTTTGTTTAGGAGATTAATTTGCTTGAGTTTAGCTTTGGTAGACATTATGTTTCCAGGAATTCATCCATTTCTTCCATATTATCCAGTTTTGTGGAGTAGAGGTTTTGGAAGTCCTGATGATTCTCACAATTTCCCTAATGTCTCTTGTGATCTCTTTTTTTCATTTCTAATTTTGTTCATTTGAACCCCCCCTCTTTTTGCTTGATCAAATTTGCCAGGGATTTATCAATCTTATTTATTTTTTTCAAAGAACCAGCTCTTTGTTTCATCAGTTTTATTAATTGCTTTCTTAGTTTCCAATTCATTAATTTGCTCTGATTTTAATTATTTCGTTCCATCTGAAGCTTTTTGGGCTGGATTCTTCTTGTTTTTCCAGTGCCTTTAGGTGAATGATCAAGTTATTGATTTTGGATCTCTTGGTCTTTGTTATGGAGGCATTTAGTGCTATGAAATTTCTCCTGAGGACCACCTTCATTGTGTCCCATAAGTTTTGGTATGTTGTGTACTCATTGTCATTCATTTCTAGAAATTTTGCAATTTCATTTTTTATTTCAACCACCATTCATTTATTGCTTAAAATTATGTTGCTCAGTTTCTAAGACCTGGTAGGATTTCTGGTACTTCTTTTGTTGTTAATTTCTAGCAATACAGCATTGTGATCTGACATCATGCAGGAAATTATATCAATCTTCCTAAATATATGGAGGCAGGCTTTATGACCCAGTATATGGTCTATTTTAGAGAAGGTTCCATGGGCTACTGAGAAGAATGTGTAATCTGTAGATTTGTGGTAGAATGTTCTGTAGATGTCCATCAGGTCTGATCAATCTATAGTTTCGTTGAGTTCTCCTACTTGCCTGTTAATTTTCTGTTTGGATTATCTATCGATTGCTGATGGTGGAGTAATAAATTCCCAAAGTATGATGGTGTTGGTGGCTATTCCTGTTTTGTTGTTAAGTAGATTTTGCTTTATGAATTGTGGTGCTCCTGTGTTTGGTGCATAAAGATTGATGATTGTTATATCCTCTTGTTGAGTCATTGCCTTGATTACTTGATAAGTAAGATGTGGCCTGCTTTGTCTTTTTTGATTACTTTGCTTGAATTCTATTTTATCATATATTAGTATAGCTATGCCTGTTTGTTTCTTATTTCCATTTACTTGGAATATAATTTCCCCCCTTTCACCCTGACAAGGTGGTGAGGTGGGTTTCTTGAAGACAGCAGATTGAGGGGACTAATTTTCTGATGTACCCTATTAGCTTATGTCTTTTGATGGGTGAATTAAGGCCATTAATATTTAGGATAATAACTGTGAGGTTTGATTTAATCCCTGCCATATTGTGGTGGTTTGTGTGCTTTGGTGTTTTCTTGGACTTTGTAGTTTTTTGTGCCTTCTCTGAGTTTGATTATTGTGATCTGTTTCCTGTAGACCCTTGAGGTTGGTTATTTGGTCCTTCTATGTGGAGAATTCCTTGAAGTACTCTCTATAGTTTTGGCTTTGTATTCATATAGTTATAAAGCTAAGTTTTATCATGGAAAATTTTTCTTTCACCATCTATTATGAGGGGTACTTTTGCTGGGTAGTTTGGGTTGGAAGCCATAAGTTCTTAGACTTTACAGTGCTTCAATCCAGGCCTTTTTGGCTTTCAGGGTTTCCATTGAGAAGTCTGTAATGCGTTGTTTCTCCCTAGCTGCTTTTAGGACTTTCTCTTTGTTATCAATGTTTAGAATCTCTCTCTCTCTCTCTTTTTTTTTGTGGGGGGGGGGTTTCAAGGTAGGGTCTCGCTTTAGCTCAGGCTCACCTTGAATTCACTATGTAATCTCAGGGTGGCCTCAAACTCACAGCAATCCTCCGACCTCTGGCTCCCAAGTTCTGGCATTAAAGATGTGCATCTGGCATGATGTTTAAAGTCTTAATGATAATATGTTCTGGAGAACTTCTCCTTTGGCCCAGTCTGTTTGGAGTTCTGTTCACTTGTAACTTGATGGGACTTTCTTTTGAGAGAGTAGGAAAGTTTTGTTTGATAATTTTGTTGAATAAGTTCTCCATGCTTTGGTCTGAATTTCTTCTCCTTCTGGTATTCCCGTGATCTTAATGTTGGGATATTTAAGGGTATCCCACAGTCCCTCATGTTCTGTTCACAAAAATTGTTGAACTTATTGAAACTTTGGGACTCTAAAACTGTTTCTTCTGTTTTGTCTTCCTTCCAGTTCTGAGTTTCTATCCTCCACATAGCTGACTCTATTCTTTTTTTTTTTTTTTTTTTTTTGAGGTAGGGTCTCGCTCTAGCCCAGTCTGACTTGGACTTCACTACATAGTCTTAGGGTGGCCTCAAACTCACAGTGATCCTCCTACCTCTGCCTTCTGAGTGCTGGGATCAAAGGTGTATACCACCACCTTGCCTGGCTGACTCTATTCTTAAAAGCTTCTATAGAGTTTGGGGCTTGTTCAATTTGGTTGGTATTTTCTACTGCTTTTTAACATATAGTTTCCATCCCTCTGTCAAGTTCCCTTTTCAGGTCATATTCTGATTTTCTTAATACTTCTTGAAAGTCATCCTTGCATTTATTTATGTCTTCATTGAGCTTAGCCAGCTGGTTATTGAGGTCCTCTTTTTTTTTTAATTCCCCTTCTGATCATTTAACTGTCCTTGGAACCCATTCTGATTCTTTGCTATAGGTCTAATCTAGTGAGGACAGCATTCATACAATTATTGGTCCTTTGTTGATTTTCTGCAAATTCTACTATTTGCTTGGCCACAATTGCATAGCTTGTATCTTCATTTTGTGGTTCTGGTCCTATTGTCTTTTCTAAGTTTTGATTAGAGATAGCCATTGTGGGACTGGGCAATCTTGTTGGATTTACTTGCATTTGCTTGATTTTTCATGTTACTCCTTTTTCACTGTGGTCTGTCCATCACAGTGTAGGAATCTTATTCGATATAAGAGGAAGCTGTAGTTTACCTTTGAAGTGTCTTCAGTGATTATTCCCTTTTATGATTGCTTCAATTAGGCTTCTGATGGCAATGGGGCCTGCCTTTCTTCCCCACTAGGTGGGTGATACATGGTTAGGCAGATACTATCTTGAGCAGAAGTCCTGAATGAACACCAGAGTTCTTAGCAGACTTATACAAATGATGCCCATTCCACAACATTCACGTGCTTTTCTAAACTTTGAGGAGAAGATCATATTTCACATCTTTGGAACTTCCTTTATACTGTGTCTCACTCAACATGTAAGAGTTGCTGATTTCACAAAACACCCCCACAGTGCAATGTCTTACATCTGTACAGTGTTAAATGGATTTCACCTAAAGTATTCCATTCAATTTTCATAAATAACTTGTCAAAATCTTAAGACATATATTATTCCAATTTGCAAATCATTTAAGGATATGTGTATGCTGTATATTGACTCTGTTTATTTTAACAAAACATATTCTGAAATGCTTCCAATGCTAGTTGCTAAAATTGGTTTTACTCCTTGCATCAAATAATTTGCAACAAATTAAAATCAGAAGGACTATACTAGGAAATACATTAAAGTGGAAAACATGAATGACAGGATTCAGTGAAAACACAATGATACTATCTTTCAGGAATTGCAGGTCAAGTTTCTATATGACACTAATTTACATTGTTAGAATGCTAGTACAAACTTATTAATAAATGTTTTTTTTCTGATAATTATGTTTTTATATGAAGCTTCAGAGTGCTTATTTTATCAAACACATTTACTTCCCTGAGGATAAGCATGGAAGTATACATTGAAAGAAAGTTGATACTGTATAAATAATACTAAGCCTGTCAATTGCTGTCCACAATTAGAAAAATCAAGATTCCTTCCTTGGAATAGATTCTTCATACATCTTTAATAAGACGAGATACCATGTCACTAACTGAATGAGTAAAAGACATAGAGATTATAAAGAATCGTTGTTTAATATTCCTAATTCAGAGAGACTTCAGGAAACATAACAAAAATCAATCCTACATTTGAGATATCCTGAAGGTGGCCAAAATTCACAAATATAAGACCAAATTTGTGATAAAATTTACATTGGACCAGATCATGATGAAAAGAATGGGAAGACATTAAAAATAATCTAAGTTAAGGCATAGCTCAACAAAATCAGTGTCAATGTTTAAAAATACAAATTCTTAGCACTTTGGTTAAAATGATAAAAATGAACAAGGAAACTGGGTTTATATGTTATCAACTATCAAAAACTGAACATGGGCTGTTAAAGTAAGTATAGGAAATCATATGTTTCACAAAATCCCAAAGAACAACAAGGCTAAAGGGACAAAGTTTTTTATATAGTGGGTTCTTTGTGTGGCTGGTGTGTTTGAGAAATGCAATTTTTAACATCAGTAAGTTTTAGTTGGTTAAAAAGTTCAAGCTACATGTGGATAGTGGCCAGCATCATGAACTGCTCAGGAAGATCCTTCAGTGGACTTTTGTTGGATAATATAATGCTATATTTTATTATATTTCTTTACAAACTGGCTGGTTTTTATATTTACCATTTTAATTTCTGCTCAAGTATGTTAGTCAATGCACAGAGCTTAGAAATATTCCTGCCACTTGTTCTTTTTAGTGTCCTCTCTTTTCTCTAAATTAGAAATAGTTTTAACACATATTGTCCTAATGTAAATTGGGATTTAATTAGTTTCTTCTTTTGAAGTAGAGTAAGAACAGATGGATGCCGAGTTCTGCTGAAGATCAGCCAAGGGCAAGGAAGAAAGTGTGGTGATGGAGCAATTTTTGGAGAGTCCTCCTGTTCCTTCCTCCAGGCTGCCCCCACCGGGTGTTTGCCTCCAGCCTGCCTCTGCTCTTTTTCTTTATCTACTAGAAGGCATATGCATTGCTCGTAAAGTAAGTCATTTGTGTTTTCTGTCATTGTCATTACTTAGGTAGCCTGGGATAACTTCCTTCCATGTCTTTGATTTTAAAAGGAAGAAACTGGGCTGAAGAGATGGACTTTTGTGGTTAAGGTATTTTCCTGCTATGCCTAAGCACCCAGGTTTGATTCCCCAGCTCCCCTGTGAGACAGATGCACAAGGTGGTGCATGTGTCTGGAGTTCATTTCCAGTAGCTTGAGGCCCTTGTTTGCTCATCTTTTTTTTATCTCTAGCTCTCTCCCATAAATATATAAATAAAATATAAAAGGAAGAAATGCCATGACAACAAATATAGGACAGAATAGAATTAGAGGATAGTGAAGTGTATTACCTTGAAATGCATACATGACCTTCAGGCATTCAAACCAACACTAAAACAACACTACAGAGAACAAACTAGCAGACTCTAGATGTCTGCACTCACAGATATACATGGAACATAGCTGCACATGAATCAACTCCTTCCAGATGTTAAGCAACTGAAATAGATGCCAGACACATCCATGACATAAAACTCAGTGTCATATATTTAGGAAGGGATCCCCTAACTCCCCAAGGAACAAAGAGTGCAGACCACACATGTCTAGCACCACAAATATTAGAGTTTCTATTGAAGAGACTGGCCCTGAACTTGTCGACCTATGGGAGTTCATGGGGAATGCCCCTTGTTAGACCCTTAAGACCACAGGTCATTTTCAGCAGGCACATAAGCACTTTCCATAGCTTTTCCCATGCCTCAATGAAAGGAATGAGACCATAAAAGCCACTTTATCCCTGAAAAGTGTTAAAGTATGCATGTAACACTTCAGCATTTCAAGTTGTTTCTACCTAACCTGCATTTTGGATAATGGGGAAGACCATCATTGGTCCTGTGGAAAGTAGGACAGGAGTGTGAACATCTGCCCTGGTTTCTCCTAACTGGAAAATTAAACCTTGCTTCCAGTTTTGTTTTGTTTTTCCCCTGGGAAGGAGTGTTCTACATACCCATTTGCAGTGTGACCAGAGTTCTGGCTCCTAAGTTATCCATTTCTAGGAGTTGAAGAAATCCAACCCTGGCTAACTCCCTGGAACCAAGGGGAACACAAGGGAGTTTCAAGTGGGCACCTACATTCTTCATACGCTTAGTGAAAGACAAGCAGGCAGTATAACGAAGTAGCTAATAATCCTGAGACAGGTTATTTTGCAGACAAAATGTCCCATTGCTTTGTACTGTTGCATCCTCTGGGAGCTACAATGGGCAGGTGAACACTTCCCTTGCCCCTTCCTCCCAGCTTACTCTAGGAATAAAACACAACCTCTATCTTCTCCAAAATAGAAGAGAACTCCATGTCTAGTACATTGACTTTCTGGCTGTTTTCTGAAGGAATATCTTCTAACTCACCAGTCTCTGAAAGTCTAAAGACCTTATATTCTGTTTGTTTTTTGTTTTTTGGGTTTTTTTTTTTTTTGGTTTTTTTTTTTTTTTTTTTTTTTTGGTTTTTCGAGGTAGGGTTTCACTCTGGCTCAGACTGACCTGGAATTCACTATGGAGTCTCAGGGTGGCCTTGAACTCAGGGTGATCCTCCTACCTCTGCCTCCTGAGTGCTGGGATTAAAGGTGTGTGCCACCACGCCTGGCTCAAGACCTTATATTCTGAATACAAATAGACCAAACTAATAAGGGTGAAAGCCTTCACTTTGAAAGTGCATGCAGTCATTTGCTATTGTGGCCCTCCCTAGATCAGTCAGATCTGGCAGGTGACAAATTCTAGTTCTCATATTACAAGGACAAAAGGAAGTTGGCCCCATCTAGTACTCCAACTTTTGCAGTTGCTATCCAGGTGTTTGACTTCTTGGCCATCAGTAGCATTGATGGAATTTGACATACTGTGGACTTCTGTGGGCCACTACGAATAACAACAGCAGTTTGGATTAGAACAAATGTCTGGGAGGTGCCAAACTCTGCCTTTTAACCATTAGTGAGATTCATTGTCTCCATGAGACCAGAAGTTGAAGACCAGAAGTGCCTGTTGATTTAATGTGTAAAAACTGATACAGAGAGCCAGGATAAATGAAGAAGACATGTGTTATAAATAAATTTTAAAAAAATGACAAATATCCAGAAAAGAGATAGGTTATTTTACTAACAGAGAACTACTAATAGCAATGTATTAGCAACTTGGGAAGGGAAACAGTTTGTTTTTTACTCACAGCTTTGAGGGAAAGACTCTATCATTGCAGACAAAGTACCATTGGAGTGGGAATCTGGTGTCACATAATCACATCAGAAGGGAGGAGTATAAAGACGAGAGACAGAGAAAGAGAGAGAGAGAGAGAGAGAGAGAGAGAGAGAAGCTGGAGCAGAGCCAGGCTGTAATACTCAGTGCCTTTCCACTGACACACTTCTTCCAGGCTCCATACTCTAAAGGTTCCACAACCTTCACAAGCACCAGAAACCAAGTGCTCAAACACATTAGCCTACTGGAAACAATTATTGTTCTACAGAGAAGTCATCCTTAAAAACAAAAATCAGTTGAATTAGAAGAGCAATACATGAACAATGTGGGATTTCAAAAAGTACATAGAATGTAAAGGTTCTAAATAGAAATCATAAAACTAAAGGAAAAAAAAAGAAACTGAGCAGCATAATACATAGAAGTGTTTGCCAGTAGAATAGATCAAGCAGAAGAAATAACAAGCTAAAGACAGGTCACTAAAAACCATCAACCAAACAAGCAAAACTAGGGAATGGAAAAGTTTGAAAATGGCTTAAGAGACTTGAAGGACACCATCAAGCCAACTAATATGTGTGTTATAAATGTTCCATATCTAGAATAAAGAGAAAAGGTAGACATTGCCCTATCACTTAAAGTAAATAATGGCTGAAATTTTCATAAACTTGAAGAATGAGATAGTCTGAATGCTATCATTCTATGAGCATAAACATATCATTTGAGGGTGATTTGGTGAACAGAATGGATCCATTTATTCAATTATAAGTGGAGAAAACTCAGTGGGTTAAGAAAACAATTTCAGAAGTAACTTTGAAGAGTAAGTACCTCTTTAAAAAATGATAGATAGAATCCAACAATTTGGGATTTAAATTTAAATATGGAAACCGGATTATGAGGGTAATTTGACATACAATGTTACTAACCCCTTCTTATTCTTTTCTGAATAACATGTAGGGTAAGAATAACTAAAAGGCATTGGAAACATGCACTATACCATTCTGGTAAAAAGCTCATGAAATCATACCCCAAAAGCCTAATTAGAATTGATTCTTTGCCTTTAAAAAGTCACTATTTTTAACAGCTTTAATTTATATTTTTATATTCTTTTATTTATTCATTAGAGAGAGAGAATGGACACACCAGGGTCTCTAGCCACTGCAAACAAACTCCAGATGCATAAGCCTCATCCGCATCTGGCTTATGTGAGTTTTGGGGACTCGAATCTGGGCCCTTCATCTTCGCAGGCAAGTGCTCTTATACTAAGCTATGTCTCTAGCCTATAATTTATAAAATGTTTCTATGCAACATATAGAGTCATCCTGTAATCAAAGTGAGAAGAAATTATCAGTACCCATTTCATTTTAGGAAATCACATATTCTTTGCTAGTCTTGGGAAATACATGTTCCCTTAAGATAGCAATGCTGATTTGTGCTATTCCTTTTTTATGTCAATATTTATTTCTGTGGTATGGGGAGGGGTTGCAATTTAATAACAAATTGCATTTCTAAGTTATTCATAAATAAAATAAAATTGGTAACATAATTGTACTTCTCTGGATACAATCCCAACAATGGATGATGTGAAGACAAAATAACAATTTGAGAATGACTAATAGTCTAGGAAAATATCCTATTTGTCAAGCAGCATTATTTAAGATAATTTATTTTGTTAGAAGTGAAGATTGGTAACTTAATCAAAATTTGTATAAATTACTATGAGATCAGTTGCAGGCGAATCTGGATTTTTGACTAGAGAAAATAAATCTGTTTATACTTTTCCTGGTTGGATAATGTATAATACAACTCTATATGTCTAACAATTAAAATAGCTTTGCTTTGCAAATTTGATTATTACAATTTAAATTGTCCTCATGGTTTTTCATTACATTTTCAAAGTTTTATTTCAACCAATATGCACAGCATTTGTATTAGGTGGAACAGAACATGGTAATATAATTTCTTTGTGAAAACTAATTAGTTGTCTTCTTATGTTTTATAAATGAATTTATTTGTGATGTCTTTGCTGCCTTTTTCTTTTCCTTCCAGTAAACAGAAAAAAATATTTTTGATGATTCTATTACATGTCTATTGCTATTACAGATAATTTAAAATTTTGTTTTGTTCAACTTTCAAAAATAACTTTATTACTTTCTTCTAAGTGCCTGAATTTTATTATTTTAGGAAAAGTTCTCTATAATTTTTCTTTCATAGGACATTTTTATTGTGGAATGTTTCATTCATAAATGCAAGAACACAAAACTAAATACAAGGCTCAATAAATTTTCACAGAGGAAACAAATGCCTTTCAATCACCATCAAGATCTAGAAATAACATGCCGCATAAATTTCTATAGCTTACAGGTTTACCACTGAATACACATTCCAAAACACCAGGCTTCAGTTTTACCTTTGTACAAATATTTTATGTGCATGACAACTCACAATGTGTATTCCTTGGCATTTGACTACTTATATACTCAGCAAATCTTGGTAGTCATGTAGTTTAATGTAGCTATAACTGGATTAAAATTCTTTCATTGTATTTCTTACAAAACATTATACAGCAAAATCTTAATCATTACACTATTAATAAACTACCCTTTTGAAGGGCACAGCCCTGAATTTGTATGACTGAATTCTGGAATTTTCCAATCCGGAAGTGGGCATCCTGCTTCTAGGAGCAGAGACTAACAAGGGGGAGAGCTAATTCCTGGTACACCTTTCCCAGGGGTAGCCTAGCTCCCTCTGGCAGCAGCAGCAGCAGCCTGAAGAAAAAAGAAGCTAAAGAGAAGCTTAGTTTAAACCATTAGTAAACCTGCCGCACCTGCTCTCACTGTAATTCCATTCTTACTGTGACTGTGTCTTCTGCATACAGACACACATAGATTTTTTTTTACTATTTTTGTTTATTTTTTATTTATTTGAGAGTGACAGACAGAGAAAGAGGCAAATAGAGAGAGAGAATGGGCACTCTAGGGTCTCCAGCCACTGGAAACAAACCCCAGATGCGTGTGCTACCTTGTGCATCTGGTTTACGAGGGTCCTGGGGAATCGAGTCTCAAACCGGGGTCCTTAGGCTTCACAGGCAAGCACTTAACTGCTAAGCCATCTCTTCAGCCCCACATTGGCACTTTTACTGAAGAGTCAGAAAGCAATAATATGTGAACAAGTAGGACATTGTATGAGTAAAAGGTAAGGAACTTTGAACTTTGGAAAATTCTTCAACATTTGTTAAAGGAAGGGATTTAAGGGTATGACCACTGGCCTCTGTTAATTCGCATGTACTCTGATCACAAACGCAATCACATTTCGTCTCAACAAATCTTCGTTCCTATAGTTATTGATCTTATTGTCTTCCGTGTTATGACCAGCACTTCCTACACATGTACACTTGCTCTGAGTTGAAAGTCCAATCAGGTCAGTGTGGAAAATGAGCAAAGAACACAGTTTAAGATCAGTCAGCATCTCTAAACATAGCTTGTCAACATTTTTCATTTGTACTTTCAGGACAAAGGTACACCAAGGCAGGGGAAATCTAATCACATTGCTTTAAGCAGGTGGATTACTTAGTTGTAAGATTAATTTTAGGGTAAAATATAAGAAAGGAATTTAGCATCTCATGTCAATAATCTCAGAATAGTTATTTGTAGAAAAGGTATCCCTACAGTTCTTTCCCATAGTTCATTCCCACATTTCACCACATAGTTCATTCCAATTATAAGAACTGAAACTATTTCATTACTATAATAATGGTGTGTAAAATATACTGCTGTTTATACTTATAAGCAATTTGCTGGTCACAAAGAATGAACGCATTCCACACCAAATGACCAAAATACTTTCACAGTGATTGTGACAGTATGCAGTCCACTGATAACATAAAACAGTAACTTTTTATCATATGTGTGAAAATATGCGATTTTGCTGGTGTGTTAATGTACCCAATTGGGTGTATCTGTTGGATTATATCCTTGTATTACTGTCCTGATAACTTTTTTTCAAGACCTGTCTATGTATTTATTGCTAATGTTGATGTCATTTTTCTGGGGCTGCTCGATCAAGTCCTTTGCTATTCCCCTATTGATTAGTACTTTCTATTAATCTGTAAGTGATCTTTATATTTTCTCAATGAGTTCTTTGTTTTGGTTACAAATTTTCACAATATGTCCACTTTCTCTGCTGCCTTCTGATTATTTTTGAAATGTCCATTGTGAACTGGCCTTGAACACTCAACAGAAAGATTATTGATAGTAAAAAAATGAAATCAAGTAAAGCTCTTAGAAAATAATATAACAAAAGCTTCCCGTTTGAGTTGCCCCCTCTTAAGTTTGAAATGATGCTTTGTTATATTATTTTCTAAAAGCTTTACTTTATTTCCTTTATCCTGTCAATAATCTTGCTGAAGTTAAATGTTATTGGCTATTAAAAAGAAATCATGTTTCATATCCTCTGTGTGAATAGTTAAACTTCTCAGAAATACATATGAAAAACACCATAAATTTTCCACTAATCTATAGTACTATCTGTGCCATTAATCAAAAGTATATATATATATATTTAATATATATATATATATATATTTACAAATTTTCTCTTCTATTCCCATTACTTATATTTCAAATCATTCACTGTCTCTATTATGTAACTATGAAAGTCCAGATATCTAACAGATCAAGATCTTTCAACCCCTGCCTATTCAAAAGCATCTATGTACCCTGGTGACTGTAATCTCCCTAGATTCTAAAATCGTTTTTTTTTCTCTAATTCCTTGTGTGCCACTGTGTGTGTATGTGCTGTGTGTCTGAGTGCGTGACTGCATGCACTCATGTTCCACTGCATCTGTGTGGAGGTCAGAGGACATCTGCAGATGTCATTACTTGCCTTCCACCTTGCTTGAGGCAGGATCTCTTTTGCATATACCAGCTAGCTAGCCCACAAGTTTCTAGGGATTCTGTAGTCTCTGCCTCCCCTCTTGCTATAGTGGTACTATGATTATAGACATGTGCTACCTTGTCTGGCTTTAAGCATGTTCTGGATATCTGAACTCAGGTACTCATACTTGCATAGGAAGCATTTTAATTGCTGAACCATCTACCCAGCCCATAAATTCATTTCTTAATCTAGAAAATGTATAATGATTTATATTAGATTTGTAAACATCTATTCTTTCAGGTTTATGACCCTAAATCACACCTCAATATTTTAAAATTCTATTCACATATGTTATATAATGATTTATTATATTTCCATATGTATTATTTGTTTCAGTGCTATTTCAAGTTACCCTTTTATGCAGGCAGATGGAAAAACTATTGATATTACTACACTACTTTTGTGATCTGCAATTAAAAACAAACATTCCATTAATTTTAATACTTTACTTTGTTTTTTTATGTGAACAAGGTGATATATTCAAATGATGAAAACACTATTCATTTTTTCTCAATTATTTTACCTTTCCTATTCATCCAATATTATACTAGCTAGTATCTCCATTACAGTGTTTGATGAATTAAAATTACATGCAAATACCAAATCCACATTTCATAATTATACGCTACATGAAGCTCTAACTTCAATAGTCAGTAGATTAGAAAATAACCACAATATATTTTCACTAAAAAGAGATAAGTCAGTTTCATTATTGGATTGGAAAACTCACATTTCCTGATTTCAAAAGGAAGTACAAAGCTAAAGAATTTGATAGAGTCAAGGTAGTGTCTTACTGGCTTCAGGAAAATATAGAGTTCAATGGAATATAATTGAAAATCTAGAACTAAAAACATTTATAATTAATTTTTTTGAAAAAATATACCAAAATAATTTAATGTGCTAAAGAATAGTCTTTTGAAAAAAATAGCATTTGTACAAGTGGATAGCTTCCATGCAAAAATGAAATTAGCCCTCACTCACACCAGCTATGCAAAGTGACTCAAATGGGTTGGAAATATAACATAAAAATTAAATTCACAAAATATTTAGAAGGAAATGGAGAAGTATGTCTCCATAAATGGTTTCTTAGATTTGACAGCAAAGCACCATGGTAAAAGCAAAGAATAAGTAGATGTTTGTCAAAATATAAACATATAGCTGGGCGTGGTGGCACACGCCTTTAATCCCAGCACTCGGGAGGCAGAGGTAGGAGGATCGCCGAGAGTTCGAGGCCACCCTGAGACTACATAGTGAATTCCAGGTCAGCCTGAGCCAGAGTGAGACCCTAACTCGAAAAACCAAAAAAAAAATATATAGATATAAACATATGCTTCAAGATGTATGGTCAAAAATGCTATATTGGTTTGCACCTTATTATATAAACAACATATTTTTAAATACTTGTAATTTAACAATACAATACAAACAACGCAATTTGAAATTGTCAATAAATTTAAAAAGACATTTCTTTCAAGCAGTTCAAAATGCACAAGAAAGGCTGGAAAGCTCAGTCCCAACGATGAAGCACCCAACATGATGGCATCAGAAAATGAGAACACTATGCAGGTTGACAGCTTGGGAAATAAGCTACAACCATCATGCCTGATTGGTGACTGTGAAAATAAATGCTTCACCATATTTGAAGACAGAGTATAACTAGCTCAATATATAAAACATAGAGTTATTATATGCCTGAAAACTCACTTAGACATACAAGATTACTATCACTATACATGCTGACAGGATTTACATAGAAAATAAACTAAAACATTATAGGCCACTGTCAAGGTTCTTGGTTTGCCACCAGAAGTAGACAGAAAAACCCTATTGCTGAAGACTCCACCTGATTAGGCTGCAAGGTCACTGAGAAATCAAGCTGTAGCTAAGCTGAAAACCTCCTCTCTGTAGACCAGCTGACAGAAAGCTGGCAAAAGCTATGCTGCATGCAGCCCTATAGGAGAGTGGTGATAAATGCCCCTGGACATTGCAAGCCTTAAGACTGGCCACCCTGGCCAAATGTGCCAATTAGTGCAATAGTGGCATGTCTGGTATGTGGGAAACCAAATGATCTCTAATTGTATTGAAGGCTGGCATCATGGGATTGAATAGCTTTGGCTTGGAACTGGAAAATCAGTGTTTTAAATGTAATAATGATGATTGTACAATCCTTGAATATGCTGAAAATGATTAATTATAAACTTTAAAGTGATAACCTGTAAGCCATATAAGTTCTACACCAAAAAATGTTTTTTTTAAAAAAAAAAATAAAGCAAGGCCGAGAGTGGTAGTGCCCACCTTTAATCCCAGCACTTGGGAAACAAAGGTAGGAGAATCTCCCTGAGCTCAAGGCCACCCTGAAACTACGTAGTGAATTCCAGGTTAGCCTGGGCTAGAGTGAGCCCCTACCTCAAAAAACAAAAATAAATAAATAAAGCAAGTACAGTAAGTGTAGGAAAGTGTGGATTTTTAAAAATATCATTGCTTCTTTCACATTCTAGATTCTAACCCTTGAAAATGAGTACTCCCTATGTTTGTTGATATAGTATCCTTTACTGTATTTATAAAAACAATACAATATCTACCAGAAAAAGTAAAATTTAAGTGAACTCCTCACCTTTCCTCAAATATGTGGAACAATAAATAGACTCACCTCTAATATTTGCTAAATTAAAGAATTCTAGGCCTCTTTTCCTAAAGCTTGGCAAAATTTTAATAAAATTCACAATTTGTTGTATGAAACAAGACTTAGTTCTTATCATCAGGCAAAACTAAGGGAGCTACTGATAGCCCAGAGAAATATGCTATTTGGGTACCTGAAAAATAATTTTTCTTGCATACCAGTATCATTTATGAGGATATTTGTGTTTTATACAATCACATATGGCTATTCACATACTCATACACACCAGAGTTCCCACTTCTAAATTTCTACAAAAGGTATGTGTTAGGTGCATCAGAAATTCTGCAGCTGTATGATATGACAACAGTGCTCCACACCTGAGTCATGAGGAATATGTTCAGAGCTCACCATGGAGGCTTGGAACCAGAGAAGATACTGAAACTTTATTCCCACTATTTTTTTTTATATCTATACACCTGTGAGTTTAATTTATAAATTAAGTAGAATAGAAGATTACTAAGAACAAATAATAGAATAAGTATAACAGTATTCTATAGTAAAATTGCCAATATTAGCATTCTTGTGTTTTGAGCTACCATTATATAGGCATTATTAGAATACAAGCATTTTGATATCAAGGCAGTTGATTTGAAAACAGAGAATACTTCTAAACATCCTTAGTGGGCATGTGTATATACAGTATAGATTTATTGCAACAGGGATGATTTATGTCTCAGCAGAAACAGGTGGTGGAATGTGACATTTTATCACTCTAGTTAGCATAGCATTGAATTTAAAATTTATAAATTACTTAGTGCTAGAGATTTCTATTTATATGCACTCATACACAACATAGATTAATATTTTCAGACTGCAGTTGATTGTAGATCACTAAAACAGTGGTAAGTGAAATTGGATAAGAAGGATTACGATGCACAACTTCAGCTAATCCATTTTATAGATTCCACAGAACACACTTTGTTGCAACCTTACTAATGTGATTGCTGTTGGCCAAGAAAGTAAACACCTTTGGAAAAGGTTATAAGGACAAAAACATGAATATGAATTGAGAAATAATCTATGTTCCCAGGAATTTAGTAAATTACCCATCTTCCTACTATAGTTGTTAATTTAGTAAATTATGGAGTTGTTATAAATATTTGATATGAAGTGTAGAGTTAGACTGTATGAACCAACTCAAAGAATGGTCAATGCATTTAACTATATTCAAGATTATTAACACATATTTATTAACACTAAATTTATGAAATTTATTTATATGCTATTAAATGCAAAGTCAAACATAGACTGGAATAAACATCTGTGATTAGTGAAATCAACACATTTCCTCTATCAAATAAGATTTACTTTTACTAAGGAACAATTTCTTACAGAGCAAGAAAATTATATCAAATTCTTGTAAGTTTGTATTTAAAGAAGCAGTCTGTGTCTTTTCTGAAAAGTACTTGAATGTCTACCAAAAACAGTATTTTTCTTACAAAAAGAACAAATAAGAAATGTTTTCTTTCAAGTGAGTAGATTATGGGGCAAAGTTACCGAAGAAAATATGCATAGTGTTCTTTTTGAAAATCATTATCATATCTACTTTTAATTAACTTTATCAATTAATATAAACAGAAGAATCTGGATCCATATATCAGCCATTCATTAACATTTAGTACTCATCTGTCCTGGTACTTGCTAAGTTTCTGCCATTTGGTTATTCAGTTTCTCTAGTTATTTTCCCCACCTCCTCACAAATGTCTATGGGCTTTGCGATGGCTGCCTGAAAGCACTCTGCTCCTCAGTGCCCATGGGAGTCTGCAGGAATGAAGAATGGATCATAGGAAAGGGCTTATTTTTTGTTTCTTTTTTTAAGATTTTGTTTTTATTTATTTATTAGAAGCAGAGAGAGAAAGAGACAAAGAGAATGGGCATGCCAGGGCCGCTAGCCATTGCAAACAAACTCCAGAAGCAGGTGTCACCATGTGCATCTGGCTTATGTGGGACCTGGGTCTTTAGATTTCACAGCATGCACCTTAACCACTAAGCCATCTCTCCAGCCCTTTTGTTTCTAATGAACATCTTCTGGGCATCCTCAATACCTTACCAGGTTTCTATGAGTCACAGAAAAAAAAAAAAAAATCCCTGAACTGGCAGAAAAACCAGTCTTTAAAAAATGGGAACACCTAATACATTGGATTACTATGTTTTGACAAAAATATTAAATTAGGGCTGAGGAGAAGTCTCAATTGTAAAGAAGCTTGCTTGTAAAGCCTCATTACTCTAGTTCAATTCTCCAGTATCCACATAAAGTCATGTGCAAAAAGTGATGCAGGCCTCTAGCATTTGTTTGCAGTTGCAAGAGGCCCTGACACAATGGTACATTCACACTCATCAAAATAGATAGATAGATGTCAGATGCTAGTTAGATGACAAATGATAGATAGATAAATAGATAGATAGTATATAAACAGATAGATAGATTACAGATAGAATTATAGGTATTACTAGGATAAAACTCCCAACCCAATACAGCTGATGGGAGGAAAGGTTTTATTTGAATTTGGCATATCATCATGAGCTTCATGACGGTGTGGGAAAGCATGGAATGACCATACCCTTAATATTACTTTTGACACAGCTGGTGGAAAACAATATTAGGAGAGTAATCCAAACTAACATTGGCAAGCTAGGGGCTAATAAACCTCAAGGTCTACCCCCAGCAACAAACCATGGCCAGCAAGTCTCCCCAGACTAAGTTGCCACAAACTGGAAATCAAACATTCAAAACACATTTGTTTATGGGGTATATCTGACTCAAACCACCATATTATGGCCCTGGCCTCCATAGACTCACAACCATCTCAAGATATAAAAATGCATTTAGTCCAAATTCAAAAGTCTCTGTAGTTTTTAGGAATCCCAAAACTGTTCAAATATCCCCATAATCTAAGGCCTGTAAAACCGAAACACAAGTTAGATACCCGTAACAGCACAGAGTAAACGTGCACACTTCAAAAGATGACACAGAGTACAGCAAGGAAAGATTGAACCAATGCAAAGTCTAAAGCGAGCAGGGCAATTATTCAATCTTGTAGCTCCAAGTCTGATACCTGTAGCCAGTAAAGAAGTTTCCAGGATTCTAATTCTGCTTCCCCCCGCCCCCACTCCAGAGCTGGGCTGTGCACAGCCCAGGGAAAACTGCCTCCAGAGCCAGCCAGCAGCACTCCCTGGCAGTCCCATCATCTCCAAAATCCTGTGGTCTATACTGCAACCCACATTTAATGCTATTGGCTTTACTGATCCTCCACATAGTTTCCAACAACTCTGCCTCACATCCTTCAGTGACCATTTCCAAAAAGATAAATAAACACAAAGTATATTGCAAATCCAATAACTCTTTCTCTCCTGTATTTGCTATACTTCTATAATACCGGATGGGCTACCAAATTTCTTAATCTGAGGAAAAACAATGCTGACTTTCAAGGACAGGAAAATGCTTTCAGAATTCTTTCTATTGCCCCAACACAGAACAGCTGGCTCAGTCTCAATGGAGATAATCTACTAAACAATTACAATCAAATGTGCTGCTGTCTCCAGCCCAAACCTCTCATGTCTCTCTGTGCCACACCCTTCTGCTCACACTAAACCATTTCATTCCTGCTGAAGTTCACAGCATAAGGAGAGCACATTAAGTCTTTCACAGAAACTTCCTACAACCCGTTCAGACAAACCTCATTCTCCCTTCATAAGCCAAGCCTGTCATAGTCCACAGTTGTTTCTGCACTTAAGTCCTTCACTTCTCCACAGAATGGTTCAAAAAAGGCTCTGCATAGAATACTACAAGACATCTCCCAAGGTTTCAAATCTCTCCATATTCCATTGACAACACAGCTCTTTAAGCTCAAAAGCCACATCATCAGGTTTCTATGACTACTCTTCTGGTAGCAATATACTGTTGTAGTTACCTTTGCATTGCTACTATAATTATGTGTAAATTTCAATTTACCTATCTTTTAATGTACAAGTAAAGACAACATTTATTTATTATCAGTGTCTATATTTGCCCACAGTTATCTTCTCATGGTATTCATTTACTATGCTATTTTAATCTAGACACATTCTTCCATCTGCCAACTTTCCTCATGTACCTCTTTTGATTAATTCTATTTGTAACTAATGTGCTCAATTTTGTTTCTTTAAGCTATACTTATCTTCATAGCTGAAGGACACTTTCTCTGGTTATGCAAAGGTAGTTTTGTTCTTATTTTCTCCAGGTATTTCAATGCTTCTATTACAATTGTTCTCAGGCTTTCCTTCTTTCTGTTGAGAAATCTCTCATCACTCTTGCAATTTACCATCTGAAGGAGAGATTTTGTTTTTCTTTGTGGCTGTATTTAAACTTTGCTTTTGTGTTTGTTTTCAGTAGTTTACCTTGGATGAATGTATATGAAGTTTTCTGTAATCTGTGTCTGTGTGCATTTCCACGTATATATTATGGCTTGTATATATGTGGAAGTCAGAGAATTTCAGGTGTCATTTCTGTCACCATCCAACTTTCTTTAGACAGAGCGTCTCATCAATTAAGAACTCAACAAACTAGGTAAATACATTGTCTGCCTGGTGATCATCTAGTCTGTTCTCTCCAGTGCTAGGATTACAACTACATACCACTCCACCCAGCTTCTATTTTTCTGTGACATTTTTTGGCTTTGATACTTACAGAGCTTTGAAATATTTTCAATGATATCTTTTCAATGTTTAAGATAATTCTAAAACTTTTTTTCAAATATTACTTCTGCTTCTCATATTCATATATATTCCTATTACACTCTTTTTCTCTCTCTTCATATATATGGAAATCATCAAATTACCTAAGTGGCACATGCCATTAACCCCAGTACTTGGGAGGCAGAGGTAGGTGGATTGCCATGAGTTCATGACCACCCTGAGACTACATAGTGAGTTCCAGGTCAGCCTGGACTAGAGTGAGACCCTACCTAGGTCTTTTTGTTAATTCTGTTCCATTTCATATTTTATATACACATATTGGTTTGATGAGGATTATTCTAGCTCTCAAGAATGATATTTTAAAATATACTTAAGCATTACATCTAAAAGAACTACATAATATTACATTGTTCTAAAGAGATTTAATTTTACTGTTAGGAAAGAAAAGATGAACAACTTTCTGATCAAGTTAAAACTGCCCAGTTTTCAGTTTGTCCTTACTCTTACATGTAGAGCCCTACAAAGAGTGAAACCTAGAAGTATCAACCCAAGTTTTGTTATTCCCTGAAGTACGAGAAGATCTACAAATATTTGCACAGAATTCCAGTTTCTTAAACACTATTTTCATTGAGGTTTCTAAAATATCACTGCAAATTTATAGAGTTAAGGTTTCACAAATCCTGCTGGTGAAGTTATACAGAGAACAGTGATCTCATCACCTTTCAGAAATCTTATCTCTAAGTAATAAGCTATTTCTTTAGGCTTTACCTGTGTTCCCCATAGAAGCACAAAATCAAAATGCTTCAAGCTATAATAAATATAGGCCCTAGATGTACTTTTCATTAATACTGTACATATTTTCTACAGGAAAGCTTACTAGATTTAAAAAATGCCATCTAAACCCTTCCTTGTATGCTGGTTAGCATCTTCTCATCATCTACAACTTCTGCTTTGCTTCTGCAATACTAAGATGTCCACCTTTAGGTTATGAAAATAAAGTCCTCATTTTCTGTGTTGAGAGTTATTAATCTCTATTTTGATGAAGTAAGTGGTCAAAAATGTTTTGTACATTCATGTTTCTAATCCCCTGCCTTTCCCTTTTCTTTTGAGGGAGATGAATTAAGAGAAATTTGATACAGTTTTGGGATTGAAAATGTATATGTCACATTATTAAGGAATTTGTTGAGATATTATTATATAAATAAATAGCATAAACATATACAGTAGAAAATTTTTAAATACATAAATGTACTTGTTATAAATGAAAAAGTTCTTTCTTATTTTATATAACAAAATATGGGCTTTATCCTTTGAGTTGAAACAGAATATCACAGTTGACATTCACACTGATCTGTCACACTAGTATAGCCACACTAAAACATTGACACATAAGTTAAAAGAATTTTCATGATTAAAAAAATGTACTAAAATTGCAATGACACTCTGTGTCATTTGTAGAAATATGTTAATGTTCATCTCTGGGCACCAATATTGTGCAATTTTTCCAATACTCAAGATACCAGGGGAAGACAGGTAGAATACTTTTAGGTAAACCCTATAATAAAGGACAACTACAGTTCCTGCAACAGAAGACACTCATCTTTTCACACATTTTCATCATGAGGTTTTCTGTTAAATTCTATACTTACTGTTAAGTGTCAGAAAAAAACCACTACTTTTAGGGAAGCTATTTGTTAATTCATTCAGTTAAATATGGAAATGTTATATTTCATCACATACTGTATATGTCACCATTAAAGTAATTTTGCTGTTTAAACATTAAGGAAAAATAATATCATTTTGGACTTGTTTTGTTGCAAAGATCATGAAGAATGGATAAATTTTGAAAACCTGCAATATATTGGCTATGGGTGAATAATAGATACATAAAATCCTAAGTAAATTCAAGGTATCCTGTTGGAAACACAGAGTAAATATATAAAGTCAAATTATAAAATAAGGTGGATAGGAAGGTAAAGTGAAAAGCACTTGTCCTTGTTGGTATTCTACTTTTTAATGTAACATAATGGATTTTCATTTTTTTCAGCTTCTTCCAGATAATGAGGAAAATATAATTATTTGCATAATTTTAAATGCAAGATCCATGCATATTTAGTTGTTTAAAAAAAACTGAATTGCATATACTGGATCAATAATTAAGGAATTTGTCACTTAGATTAAATATTATAAATTTCATATTAAAAAGAAATTATTAATCTATTGAATATTTATTTTAATAATCCTTTTAAAATATAGCATCAGGAATAACATTATAGGGCTGGAAAGATGCCTTAGTGGTTAAGCGCTTGCCTGTGAAGCCTAAGGACCCTGGTTCAAGGCTCTATTCCCCAGGACCCACGTAAGCCAGATGCACAAGGGAGTGCATGCATCTGGAGTTCGTTTGCAGTGGCTGGAGGCCCTTACTTGCCCATTCTCTCTCTCTTTCTCTCTCTCTCTCTCTCTGCCTCTTTCTCTGTCTGTCACTCTCAAATAAATAAATAAAAATAAGAAAGAAAAGAATAACATTATAAATACATTGGGGGAGGGGTTAACTTGTAGTTCAAGTAAATTGTTTTAATCAGCTTCATGTTGTTGGAACAAACATTCAGTTAGACACAGATTATGAGAGGCAGGGTTTATTTCAGGATTACACCATCTGGAAGAGCACCATCAATGGGAGAAGCTGGTTTGCTTCAGCATCCAAACACAAAAAGAAAAGCCAACACTAGCGAATAGGAAGCCCCAGAGCTCAAACTGCATTCTCCACACCTTTGTTTTGGGCTAAAATATTGATCTACCTCCAAACATACCCTTTGGCTAGACTCCAGGATGTGACACTCACCATCCCCACACCCATACACCCATAGCAGGGGGCTTCCTACTAGGGGCTAGCACTGTAAGCTTAATGTTAATGAAACACCGGAGTCTATGGGGCCATATATGCAAATTATCACATTAAAACTACCACACTCTGCCACAGGCCTCCAGAGATGCATAACCATATCACAATGTAAGTTGCATTCAGTCCAACTTTAAAGGTTCCTATAACCTTTACTGACTTTAGCATTGTTCCAAAGACCCAAGTGTTATCTGAGATGTAAGGCAATCTCTTAACTATTAGTCCTGTAAAATCAAAGCAGATTACATACTTCTAACACATAATGGCACAGAGTAAATATCTATGTTGCAGTAAGACATAACACAGAGAGAATGGATCAATGTAAAATCAATAACCAGTAGGCAAACATAAAGATGTGTAATTCAAGTCCCACATCCATAAGCAGTGACAACAATCAGGATTTTCTATTTCACCCCTCTAGCTGGGCTGATTTAGCCTATGGAAAACTTTCATCCTGATTTATCAGTGATTCATAGTAGCCTTTATAAGCTCCTTGTATATCCAAAACAACTTGTAAATAACAATCCATCTTCACAGTTCTTTGCGATGACCTTTTTGTTCTTAAATACAGGGACATCACCCTGCTTTACATGCTGCACCTCAGCAGAGAGTCTCTTGTAACCTTGTCCACTTTACTATCCACTTCCCTGTATTTCTCATGCTTATAAATCCACCATCAGGTGTGTAGCAGCATAGCCAATTTTTAAGCAAAGGGGAAATAAAACTTGAACTTGAAGCCTTCTTCTTCAGAAGTTTTTCCTTTAATTCTATCAAAAGAATTTGCATTCCTACTCATTCAGCCTTTACTTGGAGGAATTCCCCCTGAGGCATCTTTTCCTTTGTTTCAAGGTATATCAGTTGGCCCACCTTTAATGGTGGTAATCTGCTTAACAATAGCATCTTTAGTAACCTAAAAATCAGTCTATGTGCCTATAGCTATAAACTTGCTTGAATTTTTCCAACTTTGATCCTATATTTTTCCAGTTCTATACCTTCCACCAAGCATACCAGTCTATTACTTTGAAATTAAACCTTGATCAAACTCTGGGCATGGTCATCAGAACACAGTCAGCCTTCAGGCCAGTAGCTCACTTTTAACAAGTTCTGTGTTGTCTCTTCTCCTTTGAAAGTTCAGAAGCAAAACCTCCAATCATAATTCTCTCTGCACTTAGCATTTTCAAACTCTCACCAGAATGTCCTATAAAATTTGGCTTATTACACTGTGAGGCTTCTAAAATCTCAAATACTAAGTCCTTCCACACAAGTTGCAAAAGACCCAAATACACATGATCAGATCCCTTGCTCTTGGTACTAATTTACTCTTGTAGTCAGAACCACTTTACTGGAACAAGCATCTCCAAGCAGACACAGTTAATGGGAAGAAGAGTTTATTTCAGTCTTATACAATCCAGGGTAACACCATCAATGGCAGAAGAAGCTAGTGTGATCTAATATCCAAGCAGAAAGACAAAGAGAGAGAGAGAGGTGCCAACATCAGCAAACAGGAACTCACAGAGCTCAAACTTCCCTCTCCACACCTTTTGCTTGGAATGTAGATCAATCCCCAAACACACCTTAGCACTGGACTCCAGGATCTGTCCACAGTGACACAAGCCCTGTAGCAGGGATCTGAAGGCTAGAGCATCATGTTGCAAGCTTAATTTTAATGAAACACCCAAGTCTATGGGGCCATATACTTAAACTATCACATTCAAACTACCAACTAACACATTGTTATAAAAAGATTCAGGTTAATAACCACTCAAGTTCAGTTGAGACATCCCATTATACTTCATTATAGTTTTTTGTTTGGGGGGGAGAGGTATGGTTTCATGTATCCCAAACTAGCCTAGAAATTGCTATGTGGAGAAGGATGACCTTGAACTACTGATCCTCTTGTGTCCATCTTTTAAGATCTGGGATTACAGGGGGTATACCACCATTTCCTGTTTATACATTACCAGGCATTGAACTTGGGGCTTCTTGAATGTTAGGCAAGCACTCTACCAAGTGACCTGTATCAGCCTGAATTGTTCATTCTTTATTTATGCTATGATATATTATTTTGTATAACTATATGAATTGATATGAAATAAGTAAGAAAAATGTGAAAATGAAAGAAGTATAGAAAGAAATTTAAAATAATATATAGTAACATTAGTTGCTACATTGATTTTTCTAATATTTCTAAATTTTCCTGTTTCTTTTGTCTACATACTTATACAATTTATATATACCCTCAAAGTATCTCATGCTGAAGTCACAGAAAACTTCAGTGTTCATTAACGATGTAAACACAATTGTCATGGAAAGTTGTTCTCTCCCTGTTCTTACCAGTTTCTCAGCTGTAAAGGTAAAAGAAAATGCAATTAGAATAATCCACTAAGAGCTTTATCTGCCACCTGCCATTCTCTGAATGCCTGCTGATAAAAGTGAGTTTTTACTTGCAGATTTCCTTGATAGGCTGGAATTAGGAAAGATTCCTTCTAAAGTGATGCTCCAGCTGCCTCATGGGGATAAATATAGATCAATCAAATCAAAGTTTGGCAATATGGAAGTAAAAAATGCAATTGATCTGTCCCAAAGATTTATTTGCATAGAAATAAAATTATCTCATTTGTTTTTTAAATCTTCCAAAGCTTAATTGTAGGTGTGTGTGTGTTTAAGACTTTTTTGAACTGATTGTTTCTCACTTCTGACTAAAAGGGCAGGCCAAACTGTTTAGTGTGAGAATTGTGGTTGTTTAAAGGGGATTACTTTCTAGGACATGAACACAAGTTAGGAGACAGAAACACACCCCATTGTTTCCCTGGCATACACCAGCTAGTACCTAAGAGTCAGGATAGGAGAACTCAGAGTGAGCAAAACTGATTAGCTTTCAACAGCAATAGTCTGTAAAACTAGTTAGTTTTAAAACCATAGTAGGGTGTGTGTGTGTGTGTGTGTGTGTGTGTGTGTGTTCCTATTCATATGTGAGTGATGGCGTATATACCACTTCAAGTCTGTAGTGGTCTGAGGACAACTTTGGGGTTGGTTTTTGCCTGCCATTTCATTTTTTTAAAATATTTTTCTGAAAACTTCCAAATATGTAGATAATGTATTCTGATGATGATGCTCCCATTACTTTCTTTTGTTCCCTCACTGCCTCCTTCCACTGAACCCATTCTCCTTTATAACTGACCCATCTTCTATTTTTGATGTTGTTTTTTCTCCTTCCTTCAACATTGACAACAACATGTTGATGGGCCCAATATTATGCAAGTGAGGAGAGCCACTGTGAGTTCATGAATGCATCAGTTTTCTTGTGTCATAAAGACAGTATACTTAACCACTCTTCTCTATCCTCTGGCTCTTACATTCTTTCTGCCACTTCCTTTGCAATGTTCCACAAGTCTTGTTGACTGTGATGTAGACAACTCATTTCATACTGAATACTTAATGCCACCTTTTCTCAACATTTTACAGAATTTGTGGGGCTACCCAGTGGTTACCACCATCTGAAAAAGGAAGTTTATCTAACCAAAAGGAGAGTGACCTTATGATATGAGGATAAACATAAGTTCAAAGGGCAACTTCATGGGCACAACATATCCATTTAGCAAACCAGCAGTAGTAGCTTCCTGCAGAAGGCCTTTGACCTTTGAAGCCATGAAATTTTGAGTAGATTTTCAGTACCAGGCTTGACTATACTGTAATACATGACTCAAATACAATCAAAAAGTAATTGGAGGCTAGAGAGATGGCTTAGCAGTTAAGGCAATACCTGTGAAACTTAAGGACCCATGTTTGACTCTCCATATCCCAAATAAGCCAGACACACAAAGGTGAAGCAAGCACAAGGTTGCATATGCCCACTAGGTGATACAAGCTTCCGGAGTTCAATTGCAGTGGCTGAGGTCCTGGCATGCCAAATCTTTATGCCCCCCCCCCCCGACCTTTATCTCTCTTTCTCTAAAAAAAAAATTAAAAGTAGTTGGTAATTCACATAATACTCATGCCACTATAGTAGTATTGGTCATATCATGTGTGTCTGGCAGGCTCACTGGGTCCACTTCTGGCTAAGACTCTTGATGACTTTTCTCCCCTAGCAACCAGCATGGTACTTTCTAGCACCAGGAGGGCCAACCTGCAGGGAAAATGCTTCAGCTCAGTTTCACCTTGATTTCTCAGAGCCTTGCAACCAACACATGTGGAATCTCACTGTTGTTATTCACTGCTATGCTTGTTAAGAACTTCCCAGCCTCAAGAAAGTTCTCTGTGTTGGCCAACTATCTTATCAGTGATGTGCTGTTATCACAGAAGCCTGCCAGACTTTTGGCTTTTATTTATTTATTCATTTATTTATGGTGAGGATTGAGTTTTGCACTTGGGTACTCAGGCTTGAGCAACAATCACTTTATCTACTGAGCCATCTCCCAGGCATAGTTTTGAGACAAGATTGTGTCCACCAGATTATTTGTGCAGTTCCGCCATTCTTTAAAATAGATGATTGCCATAAACACATGGATTTTGCCTGCATCATAAAGGGCCTTGCTCTGAAGTTGTGTTTTGTTTTGTTTTGTTTTGTTTTGTTTTTAATTACAGAACCACCTCTTAAGGGGGAAGTCATGTCAAGGTAGATGTAGCAATTATTCATGATTACTCTTCAACTTTCTGGGTATCATGACTGATCTCAATGGTTCTATATGGGAGACACTCTTGGTTGATTTGATGCAAGAAAATTAAATTCACATGCTAAACTGCAAACAGATTAGGTTAGTTTTCAATGGAACCAGACCTGGTGACAGTTGGCTACTTTTCCTGCTATTTCTCAGAAAGTACTGCTGCTTCTCGACAAACCTGATCAGTATTACAGAAGGTCACCTTTGTCTTCCACTGTGCAGGTGTATGTGTGTACCTGTGTGTTCACGCACTCCACTCCAATCACTGCTCCTTAGGTAAATAAGATGGCTAATGAAGGCAGTCTTAAAAACGCTCAGCAGCTGGCTGGGGTGGCTCATGCCTTTAATCCCAGCACTGGGGAGGCAGAAGTAGGAGGATCATCTTGATTTTGAGGCCACCCTCAGACTACATAGAGAATTCCAGGTCAGCCTTGGCTAGAGTGAGACCCTACCTCAAAAAAAAAAACAAACAAAACAAAACTCACTTAGTGACACATGCCTTTAATCCCAGCACTTGGTAGGCAGAGGTAGGAGGACTGCCATGAATTTGAGGCCACCCTGATAATACACAGTTAATTCCAGGCCAGCCTCAGCTAGAATGAAATCATACCTTGAAATAAAAAAAAAAAAACCTCACTAAAACTTGCCTTAACAAATATGTGGTATCACTTTAAGTGTTATGTTTCATTTTACTTTGTTTCAATTCCAAGTATTCTACCACTGAGCCACACCCCAAGCTCCACTTTGAATAGCCCTTTAAAAATGTATTAAATATTTTTCTTTTATATAAATAAAGTTTTATTGGAATATAAACGTGTTCATTTGTTGAATATGATTATGCTATAATACAGAGGCAAATAATTGAGACAAAGATCATATAGTTTAGAATGGTTAAATATTAACAATCTGGCTCTGATAATCAAAACTTCCCAACCTCTGCCTTAAAGGCAATAATACATTTTTTTTATTATTTTTAAATTTACATAAATGTATATATTTGACATAGGTTATAGCCTGTATTCCGTCACCCCTGGGTCTCCATTTCCCTGAGGAACCTCCTTAATAGGGTCCTTGGTGTTCACTGTGGGGTAATTAGGGCCTCCACCAATCTCTGGATGTGGTTATGCCTCAGAATATTTCTACCTACTCTGTGGCTCTATGAACTTTGCCCTCCCTCTCCCAGCGGTTTGTTTTTAGTATTGAGTTCTCCGTAGACTCCATATTTATGTAATGATATGTTTCAGTTCTCCACTATGTTTGTGTATTCCCCTGGAGATGGTTATTGGGCTAGAATTGGGAGCAACTCTTCCCTCTGTAGAATCTTTTGGACCCTGGTAAATGTGGTAGAGGTGGCACATCTCCTTGTAGGCAGTCACTCTCTTTTGTTCTCTAACTGATGGATCTTGGATCTCCCCAGTTTTATCTGCCATCTGTAAAATAAAGTGGAACCCCCAACCAAGGGTGGGAGTATCTCAGATCAAAGGAGCCATGCATATAATCTTGAGAGGCATTTTGTTGCCAATGCCCATTAAGGTTGTCCAGAGAATAGGGTGTGTGGGGGGGTGCCTTTTTCTCTGACAGCTGTTAGCTTTCTGTTTATATATATGAGTCTCACTTGCTTCCCAGCTCCAGCTATGGGTTCCGTTCCCCTGAGCAGATCAGTTAGCCAGATCGAGAGTGGTTGGTTTCCCACCATGGCTGTGCGCCACGACTGTGAGCTCTGTAGTCAGGAAGATTCTCGCTCAAGTCAGAATGGGCAGAAGAGCGGTGGAGCAGGACAATTAATGTTCTTATGTGGCAACAGATGGGGGAAGCCCAGCACAGGAGCGCACATAGGACACCACAAGAGCACATGCACATGTAAACAACACGCACAGAGAGAGAGAGGAACAGAAAGAAAACCAAATTATATTTGGGGATTTCTCAGATAATGTCATGTATTCTGGGAAAGCAGTAATTTCTAATAATACATATCCTGAGGCAGGAAAATTGCTTCATAAAGTTCAAGACCTAAAATTTGGGGTAGGATGATCAGTAATTTACTTCACTTCACCTCACCAGTCTTCTATAATTACCCAATCCACTGGTCTTCCCTTTATTCAGAGCGTCATAATACATGAACTACATTTTATGACCAGTAACTCATTAATCTTCACAATAACTGTATTCAGTCAAATATTATTATCTGGTATTATAAGTAAAGTGATTGAGAGAGTTTTCAACTTGATGAAGGTTAAGAAATCACAGATAGTCATGGAATGAGCTACAGAAGTGTTTCTATGACCAACAGTCCTAATTCATGTTGTGACATAGAAAGGCCAACTTCTTAAATTTCAAATTCAGTCTTTTACTGTCTCAAAGCTTGCCCTTATTACATACTTAGAGATTAAATGCCATTATGCCACTTAATAAACTATGAAAAAGGTATTCTAAAAGAGTCTTTCTCTTTGGTGCAGAAAAGGTCACTACAAAATAAAATTGCATTTTCCAATGTATACTTTTTGGTAGATTTATATTGTCTTGATTTTTGGTGTTTCTTGTGTTATAATGTATATATTTTTGGATCCTGGATTATTTAATGATTGGATTTTCTAGTTAGCTGGGTATTATTAGATGTATTAGACAATCTGATGTTATATAACTTCAGGGTAGGAGCTTAAGGTGTTAGGTGTGGCTCTCAAGACTCTCAGAATATCCAAGAGTAGGTATTATGACAACCATTCTCTAACTGTCCCTTAGGGTGTGTGGTGCCCCACCCACACCCTTAATCCTGACAACAAGGAGGTTAAGATTTCTGATCTATTGAGGGTTCCAAGTCAGCTTGTGACCAGGTGAGACCCTTCCCTGGTGTAATCCCAGTTACCTCTGCTCCTGCTTGGGTCCCGCTATTGGTTCAAGTTGGTGTGACCGGATCCCTGGACCACTGCTCTGTTTGCTGGAGCTGGGCACTGGCACTGGGGGAGGGGAGGCTGCCGATGCTGCTCTAGTTCTCTCACTGTTCCTCGTGTTCTTCTACCCTGTGATCTGCTCCTCCGTTGTTCACTGCCACTCTCCCTTCACATTTCTTGAGTTTGTGGAGAGCTCCAGTGTGGGTGGAAAATCCCCTCACCTGGCTTTTCCTGTGGCTCAAGCTGAGCCTGGCGGCTGTCTGGTGTGCCGCTGCCGTGGTTGGCAGACCTGCAGGAGCTGCTTCTGTCAGCCTGTGTGGGCTCTGGATGCTCTGGATCTCTCCTATTTCTCTGCTGCCATTTCAATTTCCTATACACCTTAATTTTTAGTAAAAGTGTGTATTTTGCTAAGGTTTTTCCCCCTTAGGCTGCTTTGGCATGGTACCTACACTGCCATCTTTTCTATCTCACTCCTGTCAGATTGGCTACCGTCATGAAAACAAATGATCATAAATGCTGGCAGGTATGTGGAAAAAGAGGAACCCTTCTACACTATTGGTGGGAATGCAATCTGGTCCAGCCATTGTGGAAATCAGTGTGGAGGTTCCTAAGACAGCTAAAAATTGATCTACCATATGACCCAGCTATAGCACTCCTAGGCATATATCCTAAGGACTCATCCCATTTCCTTAGAAGTATGTGCTCAACCATGTTTATTGCCACTCAATTCATAATAGCTGGGAAATGGAACCAGCCTAGATGTCCCTCAACTGATGAGTGGATAATGAAGATGTGACACATTTATACAATGGAGTTCTACTCAGCGGTTAAAAAAAAATGAAGTTATGAAATTTTCAGTAAAATGGATGGATCTGGAAAGGATTATACTAAGTGAGGTAACCCAGGCCCAGAAAGTCAAGTGCCACATGTTCTCCCTCATATGTGGATCCTAGCTACAGATGATTGGGCTTCTGTGTGAGACAGAAAAAACTCAGTAGCAGAGGCCAGTAAGTTAAAAAGGAGATATAAAGGGAAGAGAAAGGAAGGGAGGAAGGTACTTAATAGGTTGGTACTGTGTATATGTAAGTAGAAGAATAGATTAACGGGGGTGAAAAGGCCCAAAGTGAGGTCAGGAGAAGAGATTGAGTAAAGGAAAGGTGGAGGGAGGGCTAATCAAACTCTAAGAGGGTGCAAATAAATCATATGGAATCCTCCAATTTCAGACAATGGAACACTCAGGAGCCATAGATCGTTGTTAGAAAATTTTCAGTTCCAGGGATGGGATACCTCCAGTGAGTTGTTGGCCAGGGAGGTCTCTGATGCCCCCAAAACATTATAGGCCATTGCCGAGGCCCTTGGTTTCCCACCAGGAATAGATGGTAAGACCCTATTGATGAAGACTGCACATATTTGGGCTGCAAGGCCACTGAGAAATCCTGCTGGAACTGAGCTGATAACCTCCTCCATGTAGACCAGCTCACAGAAAGCTGGAAGAAGCCATTCTACACATAGATCAATGGGAGAAAGAGATACCACCAGTGAAGATACTCAACAGTGGACACTGAAAGCCTTATAATGGGCCAGCCAGGCCAAATGAGCCAACGGGGGCAATAGTGGCAGGTCTGTCATGATGGAAACCAGCTGCCCTCCAGCTGGACTGGAGGCCTGCTCCATGGGGTGGGAGAAACACATCCCTGATACTGAAAACTTAAAATAGGGCTAGTCATGAGCCCTAGGGGTGTAACATCTGCTGATGTCTGGAAAAATGTATATACTACGCTTATCAAACTGCCCAGTAAGCACTTCTCTTAATATTTATACCCTTATATTAATGCTACTCTCACTTTGGGTAGAGAACCTTCTCTTTTCAGATGGTAGTGACCTTGGGATGACTCAGAAGGCATCATAGTGCTGGAAAGAAGTGACTGGAGTAAAACTATAACATCTCAATCACACCTTCCAAGGCTCAGGGTCTAATGCAGAAGAGGTGGCAGAAAGAATGTAAGAGCCAAAGGAAGGGTAGAACTCCTTACAATGTGCTCCCTCCAGACATAAAATGGCCTGGATATCCATGATCTCATAGTGCCTGACACTACCTACACAAGACCATCATAAGAAGAGGAAAAGATCATGACATCAAAATAAAAGAGAGACTGATTGAGATGGGGAGGGGATATGATGGAGAATGGAATTTCAAAGGGGAAAGTGGGGGGAGGGATGGTATTACCATGGGATATTTTTTATAATCATGGAAAATGTTAATAAAAATTGAGAAAAAAATGCATTTTCCTCTAAGAGTTTTATTTTTTAATTTTTTTTCATACTTAATTTATTATTTAAGAGAGAGAAAGAAGTAGAGAGGGAGAATGAGAGAGAGTGGACATGCCAGGGCCTCCAGCCACCGCAAAGGAACTCTAGATGTGAGCATCCCCTTGTGCATCTGGATACCACGGGGCCTGGAGAGTCGAACTGGGATCCTTTGGCTTTGCAGGCAAACACCTTAACCACTAAGCCATCTCTCCAGCCCAGATTTTTAAATTTAATATAGCAAAATAGGATGTTTAGTGCTTAAAAATAACATAGAAATAATCTCAAACCTGTTGTCAACTGTGTGCTTTAGAATATCTATGGAACTTGTGGCAATTACAAAGAAACAGTAGTGTAGAGTAAGAGAAAAAAATCAAATAAATAAGATGCTGTGAATTTCTTTCAAACCTTAAAAATCTGTGTAAAAGTTTCTCTCACTGATGAAATGAGCTCTTTACATATAAATTATATTGTAATAGCAGAGCTCCTGGGTAGAAAAGAGTTCCTTCTCCTGCTGGCAAAAATTAAAATAATCACAGATGGCTAATGATCAAAAATACTGACTGACAGCTCTGAAGTATAAGACAGGAACATTCTCAGAGAGGTGAGAATATCTTCACTGTTTCTTAAGCCAACAATCAAATTTGGTTCAAAAAACCCACCAAGCTTTTGTCTAGTTCACACTCATATACAGGGATTTTCCTTCTACTTTACAAAGTACTACATATTCTCATAGAAGCGTTTAAAGAAAATTAATGGACTGTTTTGGCCTAATGATTTAAATCCACATTTGGAGGGAAAGTTCAAGAATGAACTCCATAATGCATCTTGAGAGTATGAAAACCTATGAGTTCAAACTTCAGGAATCCAGTATCTTATTGTCAAATATCAGTGGAAGTGCCTGGTGGAATTGGCTAACTCTTTGTAAAACATCCATCAATATTAATAACAACGCGGGTTGGAAAGATGGCTTAGTGGTTAAGTGCTTGCCTGTGAAGCCTAAGGTCCCCAGTTTGAGGCTCAATTCCCCAGGACCCATGTTGGGCAGATGCACAAGGGGTGCATGCATCTGGAGTTCATTTGTAGTGGCTGGAAGCCCTGGTGCACCCATTCTCTCTCTCTCTCTCTCTCCCTCTTTCTCTCTCTGTCTTTCGCTCTCAAATAAATAAATAAAACAAGTATGAGTAACAGCAGCAAAGTTAGCAAGGGCTTGTTATATGTCAAACATTCAAACATATCACTAATCTAACTCATTTAATGTGAATAGCCCACAAAATATATCATATTGCAATTCATGTTCCTAAGATGAAGAAACCAAGTGTAAAAGGGATTAAATATGTAGCCAAGGTCATACTACAGTTGATAAGTACTAAATCGGTTACTCTATCTAGTTTCCAAGCCTAGTAAGTGCCTAATCTAAATCTAGCTATGGCATAAAATTTATGCTTTTAGGAAATAAGTTGACAAATATTCACAGTGAAACCAACAACAAATTACCACATGCTATGTTACTTCAGAAAGACTTTAAAAAACACTTGTGCTCATATAAAACATTTATTCAATAAAAGACGTATGATATTACTATGCCTTACTCTGACTTTGAGCTTCTAATTTATTGACTTACTGATTTTTTAAATTAAAAGAAAGATAACATTACATATATGTATGTGTGTGTGAGAAAGAAATGGGCGTGCCAGGGCCTTCAACCAATGCAAACAAACTCCAGATTCATGCCCCACCTTGTCTGCCTGGCTTACTTGAGTATTGGAATCAAATCTGGGTCCTTAAAGTTCTCAAGCAAGCTCCTTAACTGCTAAGCCATTTCTCCAAGCCCCGCTATAAATGCATTTTGACTTACTAGATTTTGGAGATGGAAATCTACCTATAATGCTACCTTGTGATTTTTAAAATATTTTTATTTGTTTATTTGCAAGCAGAGAGAGATAGAAGAGAAATAGAGAGAATGGGCACACCAAGGCCTCTGGTTGTTGAAAACGAACTCCAGATGCACATGCCACTTTGCACATCTGGCTTCGTGTGGGTACTGGAGAATCAAACTCCGGTCATTAGCCTTTGCAGCAAGCACCTTAACTGCTAAACCAACTCTCCAGCTCAATCTTATGATTTTTGATGTTTGTATTACATAGAAATACTTACATTTTAAGCATGTATTATACATACATAGATGATTCATATAAGATGTGCATACCAAGGGCTACATATCTAGAGGATTAGGAAAAAGAATTCAGTCTGACTGGGTCAAAGAAGACATGGCCCAGAGCAAGGTTTGGAGGAACAGCTGGGATTTAATGAAGAGGAAGACGTTGAAAAGGATAGGTCTCAGTGACTAGAATAGTTCTGCACAAGTCCAACACACTGACTGAATGAGCAACATTACTTTCTCTATATTTCACATGGTACATTGTATCATATAAGCACATGTTCCTTTCTGAGTATAGGCACAGAGTTAAGAAAACTAATATTGTATAATATTATGCATACTTGCACATTTAAAAAAAAACTTATAAAGTCATTTTTAAAAGGTCCTTTGCAAACCAAACCACCACAGCAGAAGTGGTAAGCAGTGTGAGTTGAAAAAAACAACAGCAAAACACTTCATGCTCTTAGCACTGGCTGGAAGAAACACCACCAACAAATGGTTACAGTTACATCCATTTAAATGTTGCTTTTTTGCTCCCGCTGTCAAAATTACTTATAATGTGTGATTTCTTCATGTGGATGCTATGTATTCCATGTCAAGCATTTCCAAGTCAGCTCTCTGTACTTCACAATACCCCGAAATGAGTGAAAGTATGAGAAGCATGCCTGAGGCGACAGAAACGCTGAGGTTAATTTCCATTTCCTCGAGTATATTTGATGAATGCTGTGACAAAGGAATCCTAATTAAGGCTGAAATCCTGCATGTGAAATGAACGAGAAATGCCACTACGTCCGTCTTCCACCATGATAATGCCGCCGCTTCTGCTTCTCTTTAGCCCAGCTCTTGACTTTTGGGGAAACCTTTTCCTGCATATTTTTTTTCCCCTCTATCACTTTGCTAAGAGTATCTTACTTATTCCCAGTCAGGACAAAATGTCAAAATATCTGTCTCTCTTCGTGTTTTGCTTTGCTTCTTTATCAGCAGCGAACATTTCACTTTTATGTGCAATGACGTGCACATAAAACGTGTTACGTTTTGCATCATAATGTTCAATGGCAAAATTATAAGGTGAATCTTTTGATTTCTAAGAAATAAATCATAGAATGGTATTAACAGAGGTTTGGGGGTACGTGTGTGTTTTAAGAGTGGTGTGGTTTCTGTGTGGTGAAGGCACATGTAAACACCCTTTTGCACATGCCTGGAGGCCAAGGGAGAATGTCAGGTACCTGTCCACCTTTAATGCCCTTGGCATGTTTTCTTGAGATGGGGTCTCCTATTCAATCCACAGATGTCCAACAAGTCTGAGTGATTCTCCAATTCCTGCTCCCCACAGAACTGGGTTTAGAGGCCTGTGTGGATAGCCCAGCTGAGGATTCAAACTCAAGGTGAATCAGATGTTGGCCTGAAGCAAGTGCTCTTATCCTTTGAACAATCTCACCAGCCATAGAGGTCATTGCTTTGACGGTAACATCAGCGTTACTACTATAATTAGTATATGAAAGGTGCAATTAGCACTTCCAATTCAAGCCTATATACCAGGCTTATTTGGTGGGTGCTGACCTGGTGTGATCCAAATTACCTTTTGGGACGGTTTTGGTCTCAATTATGCTGCGCTCCTGCTCGTGTCCCTCTTTGCTGCACTGTGGGTTCAGGTAGGGTGGCTGGGTGGCTGGATCGCTGCTCTGGTCACCTGTGTCCCCAGGTCTCTGGTAATTGCTGGTACGTGCACTGGCGGTGGGGGTGGGGGAGGAGGCTGTGGATGGTGGCTGATTTTTTTTCCCCTGCTAGTCCTCCAGATCCTCTTCCTCACCAGGTGCTCAGCCGTTGGTCCCTACCATCCTCCCTTCATGCTTCTTGAGTTTGGGTGAAGGCCGATGTGAGTGGAGAGTCTCCTCTCCTGGCTTTTCCTGAGGCTCAGGCTGAGCCTGGCAGCTGTGGCCATGCAGACCTGGTTACACCACTGCTGGAGCCACTTCTGCCTGAGTCTGGGGACTCCAGATGCTCTGGATCTCTCCTACTTCTCGCTGCACTTGCTCACTTTTTAGTGAAGAGTGTATTTTTCTGGCTTTATTTTTGGCTTTTTCTCCCCTACGCTGCATTGGCATGGTTCCTACACTGCCATCTTAACTGGAAGTCAATATATTTTATTTATTTGAGAGAGAAAGAGGCAGATATAGAGAGGGAGAGAATGGGCATGTCAGGGCCTCCACCCACTGCCAAAGAACTTCAGATGCATGTGCCACCTTGTGCATATGGATTACGTGAGTCCTGGGGAATCGTACCTAAGTCCTTTGGCTTTGAAGGCAAGTGCTTTAACCACTTAGCCATCTCTCCAGCCCAGGTCAGTACTCACCAAATAAGCCTGATATATAGGCTTGAATCAGAAGTGTGAATTGCACCTTCCATGTCAGGATAAATTATATGTTAAATCTGATGGATAGTCAGATTTGCCATTCTTAAATAAGCTGTTTTGGGCTTGTTATTTTTTGCTTCCTGATTTATAGTGCCTTTGTTTCCTCTTCTGTCATTCATTAGAGAAGGGTCTCACTTGGTCACAAGCTGACTTGGAACCCTCAACAGACCAGAAATCTTAACCTCCTAGTTGATGGGATTAAGGGTGTGGTGCAAAACATATCCTAAGGGACTGTGACTTTGTTAGAAGATCTGGTTGTCATAATACCTACTCTTGCATAAATACTCTGTGCTATTTTTCATTCAATGTGTACATTGTTTAGTTAAATTTTAGAATCTTCCTGTATTTTGCTCTACTCAGTCTACTTGAATACTCTCATAGCAGGCATACCCAAAATCTAGGGTCACTTTTGCAGTTACTCTGAAAGTCTTAAGAGCCACACCTAGCACCTTAAGCTCCTACCCTGAAGATATATAACATCAGATTGATTGATACATCCAATAATATTGCAGATAATTAGAAAATCCAAGTATTAACTTAATCTAAGATGCAAAAATGTGTACAACAGAAGAAACACAAAAAGTCAAGGCAATATATATCACCAAAAAGTATTAATGCATCAGAATGACCTCCAGTGAGACTGATTTAGAGGAAATATCTGAGAAAGATTTCAAAAGAATGATTATAAATATGTTCAATGAAATCAAAGAGGAAATAAAGAAATGAAAGAAGACACCAGAAACTAAGTTAATGAAATAAAGAGGTCAATACAAAACATACATAAGGAAATGGAAATAATAAAGAAAAACCAGTCAGAATCACTAGCAATGAAGAACACAGCCAACGAAATTAAAAAAAAAAAAAAAAAAAACTATAGAAAATCTCACCAGTAGAATGAATGAAGGAGAGGACAGAATACAGAATACTAAACTAGAAGACCAGGTGACAGATCTAATACAGTCTAACAAAGACAAAGACAAACTAATAAGAAAGTATGAATGGGAATTTCAAGATATTTGGGACACTATGAAAAGATCAAACATAAGAATTCAGGGTATGTTTAAAAAGAATATAACTGGGAATAATTCTAATTCTATTGCTCTTCATTGTTTTCCCTGTGGTAATAATTCTATTGCTCTTCATTGTTTTCCCTGTGGTAATAGATCCATTCAGACTTTGAAATCCTCATAGTGTCAATATTGATCATTGATCATACTAGAATGAAAAATCATTCATTGTCATGGTTTCAAGTTGCTGTAGGTTTGCAGGTAAGGTTCCTGCATGGCTCTATAGTTTGTTGACTGTTTTTTCTTTTCATTTTACTTTCCCCTGCATTATCAACTAGCATCAACACTGATGATCTATTTTACTGACACTTTCTTTTTAATTTTTTTTTTTACTTTTACTTATTTACTTGAGAGAGACAGACAGACAGAGAGGGAGAGAAAGAGAGAGAGAAAGAATAGGTATTCCAGGGCCTCTAGCCACTGCAAACGAACTCCAGATACTTGCGCCCCTTATGCATCTGGCTAACATGGGTCATGGGGAATTGAACTTGGGTCCTTTGGCTTTGCAGGCAAACACCTTAGCCACTAAGCCATCACTCCAGCCTGACACTTTCTTTTTAAAAAATATTTTATTTATTTATTTGATAGAAAATGGGCATGCCAGGGCCTCTAGCCACTGCAAACTCCAGAAGCATGTGCCTCTTTGTGCATCTGGTTTACAAGGATACTAGGGAATTGAGCCTGGGTCCTTAGACTTCACAGGTAAGTTCTTTAACCAGTAAGCTATCTCTAGCCCCTTTATTGACATTTTCACCTGGCCTCTTACTTCTCCACCAGTGGTTTCCATTCAGATCCCTATCTAAAGTCTTTCAGTTCTGAGTCATCTACTTTCACTTCTTCACACCATTGATTTTACACCACTAATTTTCTCCATTTTTATTTAATTTGTTTACTATCCTTGTTTTTTTTTTTTTTTAAATTTCCAATGTGTTTGTGGTGTGTGTATGCATGTGGGTGTACATGTATGCAGGTATATATGTATGCATGAGTGTATGGAGGATAGAATTTGATTTCAGGTGTCTTCCTCAGCTGGTCTCTTTCACTTACTATGAGGACTCTCAGTTGAATTGACAGGTCACTGACTCAGTTAATCCACCTAGCCAGGTTGTCTCAAGCATCTTCAGTACTTGGTTAACAGACTGTCATCACGCCCATGTTATTCCTTCCGTATTAAGGAAAAAGAGCCTTGCTCCATAAATTTAGTTCCTGCTGCATCTCTAGTGTTTCTGAGAGATTGTACATTTTCATGCAGGGTTAAGATCATATACAAAAAGTGCATATCTTTATGTATATGTAAGAAAGAATTTCCGGAATTTGGTGGCCCTCAAATTCCTGATAGGATAATATTTCTAGTACTATCTGTAGTTACTAACACTGAGCTTCATCTAACTGGCAAAAACCCCACAGTCATTGTGTCCACACTGGTGTTTCTCGCAATGATCACATATTCAGATTTCCCACATCCACCTAGCTCAATAGTCAGACAATAAAATGCCAAAGCAGAGAAAATAGAGTTATAACCAACTGTCACATCCAGAGTTCCTCTTACATGTAAAAAGTCAAAAGAACACAGACATAGTTAAAAATGATATGTATGATAGTATATGTTAAGAATGTCATAACAGCAAAAAAGTAAGAAGTGGCTACAAATGCAGTAAGAAGTTTATAAGTTTCCTCATTTGTGTAACACAGTCAAAAAATCTTGAGTCATTCGTGACACTGATATTAGAAAAACCTGAAGTATATGGCTTATAAGTTCAAAGAGAGACAAATGAGCACTATAAATAAGACAGATAAGTTGAAATGTCCAGGTAAACATTTCACATGTTTATCAGGAAACATCTGTGACTCCTTTAATCAATGTGGAACTATTCCACATAGTTAAGTAAGCAGAACAATATTGTATTGGCAATTACTGTGGATTTGAGGAGTCTTTTTTTTTCCTCTTCTTTTCATTCCTTCTCTTCCTTTTCTTTCTCTTATTCCTCCTCCTCTTCTTCTTTCTCTTTATGACCTATCTTTGAGATTAACTGAATATTATATTCTCAACACAGAATTTTCACTCTATGATTGAAGAGCATGCTTGACAAAAAAGAAGAGAGCAAACAAAGTGGTTAAGATAAAGAAAGAGACATGGTCCAAATTTACTTCAGGTAGGAGATACTAACATCCATCTGTTTAAACCCATTAATGCTTTGGGTTGTAGTCACTGAGGCTATGCAACTTTTTGTTTGGGGGGAGGGGTCGTGTACTATGTGTTGTGTATGTGTCTGTACATATGTGTGTGTGCACCCCATGTGCACACATGTGAAGGCCAGAGAAGCACTTCAGTTGTTTCCCTTTATTGGTTTTTTTTTTTTTTTTTTTTTTGGTTTGGTTTCAATGAGACAGGGTCTCTCAGTGAAACTGCAGATCACAATTATTTTTTAATTAGACTGACTGACCAGTGAGCCCTCACAATCCTGTCTCTGTTCCCATCAGATCTGGAATTACATGAATGTGTAGCCATACTTAGATTTTTATGTGGGCACTGAGAGTCAAACACAGAACTTGCTTGTATAGCAAACACTATTGCCCACAGAACCATCTCCCCAGCACCAAAGCTAAATCAGAGCAAATACATATGTTTTGTTTTATAGAGAAATTGTATAAGGAATTAAATAAAAATTAAACAAGGGCTGAAGAGATATCTCAGTGGTTAAGGCACTTGCCTGCAAAGCATAAAGACCCAGATTCTATCCCCAGTACCCTCATGAAGCCAGATACACATTGATATATGTACCTAGAGTTCATTTGCTGTGGCTGGAGGCCCTGGTGTGCCCATTCTCCTCTCTCTCTCTCTCTCTCCTTAGAAGAAATAAGCAAGGGTTTAAGTGTTAAAAATAAAACAGCACCAATAAATGTGCCAACCATACAAAAACATTCCTTCCAACAGAAGTAGTCATTCTCACAACCTTGTCTGAGAGAAAGAGATCAAGGCAAACAGCCATGTAACACTAAACTTTTACTGTACTTGGATTAGGGCGAGGATGTGGTGTAGAGAGTCAATCTACTCATCTCATCAAACAGCTACTGTCAGAAAATCTGGTGTAAGAACTGAAGGCAGTAGTGAGCTGACTCCACCAGAATTCATGTTCTGGAGTAAAAATACAAGCCCACAGGACATCAGAAGTAAAACGCAAAGAGAAAAGGTAGATTGTAAATACATTACTAATGATGCACAACAGGAAAGGGGGAAAATTCATTATCATTTAATTATACAGAGGCTGTGGCCCTCAAATGAAGAACCAAAAAGGTCTAAAGTATATGAAGAATAAAAGAATAAATTTCCTTTATTATTTGAGTTAATAAAGTCTTTGTTTCTTCAAATTTAAATTGGAAAAAAAAAAAAAAAACAGAAGATTTGAGGGCCATAAACTGAAAGTTAAAAATATAGAGCTAAGCTAAAACATGACATATGACAATAGATATAAATGAGTTAACCATCCAAATTGAAAGCACAAAGCAAAATTCTGAGTAGGAAGTTTCACACAATAAGTAACAGCAGGTACTGGACCAGGGGAAAGCTGACCCAGAAAGATATTTTACTATTCAGCTTGTGATGACATAGCGTGGCTACAGTCATCTGCATCAACAGAATGACAATGGTCAGTTTTGTTGGCATAAGCCACTAGACAATTGCTGAAAAGGCAGAGGCAAAAGGGCTAGGAGTTTGAGGCCAGCCTGGTATATACCTTTAAAAGAAAAGAGCAAATGGCTGATCTAGAAATAACAGATGTAGAATACTGAAGAATTTGCCGTAGTTTTTTTTTTTTCTTATTATTTTAGCAAAATCTAAATTTTCAAAATGGTAAACAGGATGGCACAAAGGAGAGGTTTTGCAAAACAGTTGCTATTAATTCAAATAAAATGGTGGACTTCTTAAATGTCATATTGTTAAGTATTATGGATAGTCATGCACGAAGTTTTGATGTACTGATGGTACACACAGGCAGTCATAATCAAAAGCAAGACATTTTTATCCTAAAGAAAAAAATTAGTTTTTTTTTTCCAGAGAAATGAAATAGTTTTGAATCACCATTAAACATTTATCAAAACTCATTTCAACTCATGTCTTATCTATCATCAATCTCTCTCTCTGGAATGATAGACTTGTGATTAGAGACTTAGTATGAGAAAACCTTTCCCTTTCAACCCATTTTGTGTCTTGGCTGTTTGGGAATGAAAGGCAGGAAAAGATTTTGCAGAGTTAGAATATTTTTTTTATCTCCCCCCTCCCCCATACAAATTGAGGAAATACCTAGCAATCTCACTTGAAGACTCATATTTTTGTTTAAAGTTTAAGGACTCAGTTGCATGAAATGCTGGTGTCACGTTTGATTTGGCAAAGGATATTTAACTGTGTAAATATGTAACCTTTGAGGTTGCACCATCTGGATCTAATATTTAACATGGTTTACATGTGAAATAAAAAAATAAAATATGCATGAAATTATGCTTTTAAATTTTATGTAGATCAATGGGACTTATTTACTGCTTTCAAAAGTGCATAGTTGTGAATTAAAATTTATTCTTCTACATTCCTGTATTATATAATGATAATTAAATGAAGTTTATCCAGGTTATATATCCACTTGACCTTCTTTGGCCACGTTATCATTCAACTGTTCTTTACTGCATTATATACCTTCCTTTCACTTCATTCATTCACCATACAGTGAGACTACCAAATATAATGCATTGAACTAGGCTTTAGGAAACTTACAGCATTCCTAGACCATAGTTTCTCCATTTTAAGAATAAGAAATCAATTGAGATCTGTGGAGATGGCTCAGTCAATAAAATATTTGTTACACAATCATTAGGTCCTGAGTTCAGATCACCAGCAAGCACATAAAAATGCCCAATAGTACATGCCTATATTAGGACTGTTGAGGCAGGGATATGAGCATCCTTAGTGCTGGCTTGCCAGCAAGTCTGTTAGGTAAGTTCTGGGTTCAGTGAGAGTCCCTGTCCCCAAAATATAATGTGGAGAGCAATTGAGGAAGATAGCCAGTGTCAGTCTGTGGTCTTCACATCATGCGCACACATATGCATGTATATGGCTTCCACATGCATGCTGTCACACACATGTGCATGCACACAAGCACAATGCAGAAATCAGTCGATAAAAGAGACATTGGACAATTGCACATTTACACAAATCACAAGCTATTAAGTAGATGTATGTAGTGAATGTTATAGGAAACTGACCTACTAAGGAGTCACAGGATGCTTTCTAAACAAAATGGCATTTCCTACAATGAAATTAATTACAAACCCTACTATACATTTCTGTAAACAAGTGTATTCAAACTAGGTCAAACCTTCAATTAGATCTGGCTGTAAAAGCAGTAAATCTGAAAAAAAAAAAAAGCTGATGACTTTTTTTTTAAATGAACAGTATAGAAATAAAGACTATAATCACTAATGTCATATATGCTTATCAGAATAATATGATCATTGACTCAATATCTCACGAGTGATTAGAGAAATGAAGCAAAATCTTCTGGGTGTTCATTCTCTGTGTTGGAATTCATAGAAGAAATGTTCTATGTGGTGTTCAGATCCTGCAATATTGTGCTGATGAATCACTATCGCTCATCCACATTTATCTCACCAAACCATTGGTGGTACAGATCTACAGAAAGCCTGTTTAATGAGTGCACTGGCCAGCCTCCCACCTTCCACATCCCACACCACCCTTCACACTCACACAGGCAGACAGGGCTCCATCGTGCTTGCCCTAGCACAGGTGAACAAACATATCAAGGCAGTTTCAAAGGGTTTTCCAGCTGCAATTCCAGCACTTTAATGTCTTTCAAAGTGGACCAATCCAAGAAAGCATTAGAAACTCCCTTTCAAGTCCAATCTTTGATGACCCCCCCCATACTTGTTCCTGTGTAATATTGCGCCTTGTGTTGTTTTAGACTGTGACTCATAAGTAACTGGAAATGCATACCCTTCTGTTGCTGTTCCTGTAGTAGGAATAACAAACCCTAGAGTAATAAACCAGGACCCCAGAATTATTCAGACTGGATCAAATTGGCCTCATGCCAATCCTTTATACGATAATGTGTTCAGAGAAATGGCATGTCCTTATGCTTAGAAACAAGCTCTATGGAAAAGATGAAACCTGAAGGGAAATTTAGGTGATGTTAAAAAAGAAAAAGCAGGGCTAGAGAGATGGCTTAGCAGTTAAGCGCTTGTCTGTGAAGCCTAAGGACCCCGGCTCGAGGCTCAATTCCCCAGGACCCATGTTAGACAAATGCACAGGGGGGGCACAGGCATCTGGAGTTCGTTTGCAGTGGCTGAAAGCCCTGGTGCACCCATTCTCTCTCTCTCTGCCCCTTTCTCTCTCTGTCACTCTCAAATAAATAAAAAAAAAAATTAAAAAAAAGAAAAAGCATTTGAATGGATTCTGACCAGTGAATAGATGTTCAACAATACATATGCTTCAGAAACTGTTCTGGTCAGAAGCAAAGAAAAGGAGAAGCCTGGCATGGTGGTGCACGCCTTTAATCCTGCACTTGGGAGGCAGAGGTAGGAGGATCGCCGAGAGTTCAAGGCCACCCTGAGACTACGTAGTTAATTCCAGGTCAGCCTGGACCAGAGTGAGACCCTACTTCGAAAAACAATAAACAAACAACAAAAAAAAAGGAGAAACTCTAGGTTGTTGTGAGAGTTTCTTCTAGCATCTTCTCACAGAATGGTGAAGCCAAACGAGTGGTTACAGCTTCCTCTTATTTGCCTCATGGCATTCTATTTAATGACAATTAATGTGGTATCTATTCACCCTTAACATCTGTGTGAATGGACTTTGTGGGGCTGGAAATATTGCTTAGTGGTTAAGGCACTTGCCTGCAAAGCCAAAGAATGCAGTTTCGATTCCCCAGAACCCACATGAGCCAGATGCACAAGGTCTATATATATATGTATGTATATATATATATATATATATATATATATATATATATATGTATATATATATACATATATATATATATATATCCATCTATCTGTCTGCTTCTATTTTCCTCTTTTTTAAATAAATAAAATATTCTAAAAATCATTTCGAGTATATGTGTGTGTTTGCATGTTCATATGTGTGTGGGCACATATGTGGGTGTGGGTACATGCGTATACATGCATGTGGAGGCCAGTGGTTAATGTCAGGTGTTTTCCTCAATTGTTTTACAGCTTATTTTTTGTGACATAGTCTCTTCTGGTAGACTGGCTGAGCATGGAGCCCTCGGGATCCTCCTATGTCTTCCTTCCCAGTGCTGGGATTACAGGTGCACAGCAGCATGCCTGGCTTTTGGGTGAGTGTTGGGGATCCATACACAAGCAGTTCCTCAAACTTGTACATCAAAGACATTGCCCACTCCAGCCCCATGCATGCCATTTTTACGTGACATGATAGTAATACATGCTTTTTTATTAACAAAGAAAAAATTGGAACATGAACTATATTACATAGACGTTTTGCTAGTTCAACATAACACATAAAAAAGCACACATAAGATAGCTTCATATTTTCTGTTAAAGAATTCTCCAAACTATTGTGGAAGATAAAACAGATCTATTAGCCTATGTTATTACATAGCTGGCAGGGTTTTTCTTATTCTGATTTATTTGCTACTGGTGGACTGCTTCCTTTGCTGTCTTTGTGGTGGAACACTCATTGCTATGTTAGGGTTGCATTGCCTGTTCCCTCTTCCTGGTTGTTTGTTCCTCACATATCCATTTCCTGACTCTCTGACATCTTTCAGCTGTTTATCCATATTTGTTCAAGTTCTTTTCCACACAGCCTGATTGAGATCACACTGCCTGATCTGTTTCCTGATCTCCTGCCTAATACCAAATACCTACAATCTTCTTCTCCTGCTGTATCATTTTCCTTAATCCACAACACTGATCACCATCCACTACAATGTCTTTATGTAAACTTAGTATGTTGTTTGATCATTGACCATGCTCTCCTATTAAGGAACGTGAGGGAATATCATGACTTGCTCTAGTTTTGCATGTGTGTGTATGATATACATACATGTGTACATTCATTTTTGTGTATGTATGGACGCATGTTTTCAGGGGAATGCATATGCACATGTGTATGCCTGCATGGGAAGGCCAGATGTTCATGTCAGGAGTTTTTCTCAATCTCCTTTCTACCTTATGTTTTTGAGACAGGATCTCTCATTGAATCCAGGACTCATCAAGTTAGTTAGACTAGCTAGCCAGCAAGTCCTCACTATCTCCAACTCCCCAGCTCTGAGACTGCAGACAGGAGCCAGCACACCCAGCATATATTATATGGTTGAGGGGGATCCAACCTCCGGTTCTCATGCTTGTTCAGAAAACACTTTACTGACTGAGCCATCTCCCAAGCTCTGATGCTCTTTTTAGCAAGTATCTTCAAAGTGCCTACAATAGTGTAGTACATAAAAAGTGCCCAGTAAATACTTGCTGAAGCAATGATTCTGACAAGATAGGAGAGATGAGAGCGTAAGTTGCCAAAGGGCAGGAGTGTTATTCTGCTCAACAGTGAACAACACTGCATATTTCAATGCCCTGCAAACAGTAAGTGGCTTATGTATTTACTTGAAATAACAAATAAAATAATAGAGGGTGAATAAGGATTTTTATCAAACATGCAAATTATGCCGAAGAAAAGCTCAATGAGCTATGTTTACAGTTAAGAAATATTCTGTGAGACTAAAGTATTGCATGAACAGCAATTGTTTGGGCTAATATATAAATACTAAAAAATAGATTTTTTGAGAGCCACCATATTCATAAAACAGATTTATACTTAGCAAATAAGTAACTAAAATTAAATATTAACTTTCCTACCAAGGAAAGAAATCACAAGTTGTATCTATTTGATTCCTAATATTTTCAGGGGTACAGTAAGTCTGGAGGCTACTTTTCTGCTACCCAAAGGCAAATACTCTTTAGAATCTTGTTTAGAAAATATGTGGAGAGCTGGAGAGATGGCTTCGTGGCTAAGCATTTGCCTGTGAAGCCTGAGGACCCTGGTTCGAGGCTCGATATCCCAGGATCCATATTAGCCAGACACAAAAGGGGGTGCTTGCGTCTGGAGTTCATTTGCAGTGGCTGGAAGCCCTGGCATGCCCATTTTCTCTCTGTCTCTGTCTATCTTTCCCTGTCTGTCTCCTTCTCTCTGTAACTCTCAAATAAATAAATAAAAATAATAAACAAAAAAATAAAAATAAGAAAATATATGGAAAATTTGAGAGCAATACTTAAGAAAAGCAAAGTTAATGCATATCATGTAATTCTTTAGAATGTGAACTATAATGTATCCTCTATTGATCAGGATCTTATAGAACATGAAGTTGGCTGAACTTAAAATGTCATGTAAAGAAATATATTTATGAAATGTTGAGAACATTCAGCTTAAAAATGTTTCTTACATAGTAAAACAATAGGAAATAATAACATTTTATTTTATTTCTTGGAAGCAATATACCAATGATTTATGATTTTTCCTATAATTTATGAAAAGCACCCACCAAATATTTGAGTTTCATAGTAAATAAAATTTGAAGTTGAAGTATTGGATATTAAAATAACTCAAAATAGGCAACTTTCGCCATTTGGCATGTTCCTACACAAAAGTTCCAGTTTGTAAGCCTAATATGTAAATATTTAAAAATTTGACAAAAATCAGTGTGCATTCAGGGTAGTTTCTGATAGCTTCTGTCCAAGTCCTTCTAATCTTTCATCTCAGTACAAAGGCATTTTAATATGCATATCTTTATTTCTCAAATGAAGTATTTGAATGTATGTAAGTAACATCCAAAATATTTATTACGTCTTCCTTTTCTCTTCACTGTCCCTTCCACAACCATGGTAGCATTATTACCTTATCTGAAGAAGTTCTCTGGACTCACGCCTACATTGTTGACTTTCATTTTTACTTTAGTCAGTTCCTTCCCAACATTTTGAGAGCAGAGATCTTTCTAAACACACATTGAATGTTTTTAAACTCTAAGGAAAACCATCAATGTATTGCTAAATGTTTTAGAAAAAAATTCCATAAACACAGGAAAAAATTTTCAACCTCACTAGCAATAAGAGAAGTGAAAATTAAAACTACATTGAGGGGCTGCAGAGATGGCTCAGTGGTTAAGGAGATTGACTGCAAAACCTAACCAGTAGAGTTCAATTCCCTAGTTCCCACATAAAGATAGTTGAAGGCCACTCTGCTCTGAGACTACAGAGTGAATTCCAGGTCAGCCTGAGCTAGGGTGAGACCCTACCTCAAAAAAAAAAAAAAAAAAAAAACTACATTGATGCACACTGTCCTGCTATTGTCCACCTGATGTTGGCCAGGAGGTGATGTCCACTTTCTGCTCATGCCATCATTTTCCCCTACCATTATGGAGCTTCCCCTCAAGGATGTAAGCCAAAATAAACCTTTTTTTTTTTTCCCCACAAAAGAATTACATTGAGATTCCATCTTCACCAATCAGAATGGCAGTCATTAAGAAAAGAAGAACAGAGCTGGACATAGTGACACATGCTTTTAATCTCAGCACTTAGGAGGCAGAGGTAGGAGGATCCCTGTCAGTTGAAGGCTAGCCTGAGACTACATAGTAAATTGCAGGTCAGCATGGCCTAGAGTGAGACACCACCTCAAACACCCCCCAAAAGTTAAAAACAAAATGCTGACAATGACATGGACCAAAAGGACCCTTAACACACTGTTGGTGGGAATGTAAAATACTATGTCCAACATGGGAATCAGTCTGAAGGTTCCTCAAAAAGCTAAAAATAGTTCTACTATATGACCCAGCTATACCACTCATGGCTGTTTACCTGAAGGAGCCCATTTCAACATCAATTTTTGCAGCATAATTGACATATGCTAAGCAAAGGAAATACCCGAGGTGTCCAATCCTTTTAAAGTGAATATTGCACATATGCACAATAAATGCTTTTATCCAGCTATGAAGAACAAAGGTTTTCACTGGTAGGAAAATGAATACAACTGAACATAACCATATTTTTAAAATGGAACCATTTTCGGAGAGCAGAAATAAAATTAACATGTTGTGATCAGCACTTTTATATAGGTAGATAAAATCATGTGTGTATATGTGACATAAAAGTTGGCATGAGGAGTTCAGGCTGAGCTGAAGGTCGAGTTCCAAAGGTTAGAACCATCCCTGGGTGCCTGCCTACGATGGCAAGGCCAGTGCAAGAGAGGCTGGGAGCATGGCTGCACTGCATGCCAGTAACACATTTTGAGTATGCTTGATGGTCAGTCTAATACCTTTTCTTTAAGCTGTCAACATTTATTTGTTTAATCTTGTCATTTTTGTTATTCTTCATGCGTTGGAGGTTAAGTCTTTTATCAGAGGTATCTGGCTGCATGTTTTCTTCTAGTTCCTGGGTTACCTTTTCACTTGCCTATTGAATAGCATTTGTGTGTGTGTGTGTGTGTGTGTGTGTGTGTGTGTGTGTGTGTGTGTGATGTATTTCGTCTCCCCCTTTCTCAGTATAGGAATACTGGGATTACAGATTTCTACCATAGCACTCAGTTTTACAGGAGTCATGGAATCCTAAATTCAATACTCATGCATGCATAGCAAGAACTATACTGATATCCATTTCTTCAGCCCTGAAGTTCATTAAAAAAATAATAATAACAAAGTATCTGGCTTTTTCTTAAGTGTGGAATTCGTAGAACCAGAATTAGCAGGGCTATTCCTAACATGAAACTTTGGTTTTATGTCTAGATCCAAAATTGACAGGAATTCCAAAACTCCCTGCACCATGCATAATTGTCATTATCCTTCTAGTTTTATGTTATTTAGACTTAACAGGATAACATACTGGTTTCATTTTTATGAGAAATTATAATTGAGTAAATCAAAGAATTCATATGGAAAACTTGGAATTTTTTAAATGGTCATTCTATAATACATCAAGAAAATGCCCATGGCCTCTATTTTTGCTTGTAATAATAATGACTGCTTAAGAGAATTTCATTAAAAGGCAAAAAGATCAGACTTACTCATATACCAAGGAAATTTTGAAATAGATAGTGTAAGATACATTTGAGGGGGCTGGAGAGATGGCTCAGCAGTTAAGGTGCTTGCCTACAAAGCCTAACCACCAGTGTTCAATTCCCCAGTACCTACATAAAGCCAGATGTACAAGGGGGTACATGCATCTGGAGATCATTTGCAACAGCTGGAGGTCCTGCCACACCCATTCTCTTTGTCTGTCTCTCTTCTCTCTATTGCTCTCTTCTGACAAATCAATGAATAAAAACATCTTTAAAATTAAAAGATGCAGTTGAGCAGATTTGTTGAGGTAGGTGGCTTCAGATAGAACTCAGTTGATCCATGAATTTTGCCGGCTGTCTGTGAATAAGTTGTGTGACCCTGGGGATCCTATTGATGTATGATATGTACATATATATGTAATAAAATATATATTGTTAGAAATAATAGTTAAGCAATGCCAAAACCTAAAACTAAATTAAGGAATTCATACATATACAATGAAAGAGAATGGGTGAGTGAATATGGGCACTCCAGGTCCTGCAAATAACTTTCAGATGTATGCTCCACTGTGTACATCTGCCTAATTTTACACTGGTACTAGGGAATCAAGTCTGGGCCCACAAGCTTTGCAGCAAGTGCCTTTAACCACTGAGCTATTGTCCCAGCCCATAGTTCTGTATATTTTCTTGGAGGTTTAACTTTCACAATTATAAAATGACAGAGACCCTAAAATGAACATGTACCGGTATAATCTTGGCAATCATATATTTTAGAAAATATATATTATGTAGATTAATGACATATAAATGTATTAACAATTTCTGACATTAGGTTATATATTTAGATAACTCTCAATGCTTAACAACTTTCACAAATACTTAAAAATAAGCATTTCAAACATTTTTTCCTAAATGTATTGTTAAAAATTAGTGTATGCACGAGTACTAACCTAATATGACCAAAAGTTCTAAAAGAAGTATGTTTATTAACTTACAGATTCGTATAATACTAATATTTTAAATGTTCTCATAAAAGAATGTTTTAGAAAAATCTACATGGGTATAACTCATGAGGATTATATACATGTTCCTTATACAGAGCAGTCTAACATAATATCTCACTATTATATGTGCCCAATATTCCTTCAAAAATATTGAGTAAGAAGCAACATCATATCAATCCTTCAATTTTCAGTTATTTCTAAATAACTATATTACTACAATCTCTTCTCATACATAAGATATATTTTAAGAGATATCTGTACCCTATTTAAAAAAATTGTTCACTTGTGCAAATAAGAGAAAGAGCAACTCTAATTGTACACAAAATCAAAATCAAAGGTCAGGGGAGTCAAGAAGGGTTTCTGTGGGGCCCATAAGGTCAAATATATGGAACAGAGAAACAATTAAAAAAAAAACTTCACAACATAGTAAATCACATTGCTTGTGTCTGCATTTCCTGTTTAATGTTTATGTTCTAGAAAGCCTTGACTGGATTTTTATTTGAGTATTTTCTTAATATTACATTCTTGTTTAGCAGTCAAATCACAATTTTATATATCCTATACATAGAGAGCAAGTGGGATACTGGGGGGCAGATAGTACCTTTTTTGACAAGGGCCAGAGTAAAGATGGAAGATGTTTCATCATTAGAAGATAAGAATTTCTGAAAATTTTGGCTCTTCACATGAAATACAAAACTGCAAAAGTATTACCTACAAGAAAAAAAGACATAGACTAAAGATGTCCAACATATCATAGCAGCCACAGGCTTTCTATGAAGAATGTGGAATGATTTTTGATTGCAAAGACATATGGAGAAAACTCTTCAGCATGCATTCCTGAATTCTGAGGTTTTATTTCTTGCCTCAGTTGTTGGTTTCAGGATGTTTGGAAAATACAGCAAGCTGGTGACTCATGATTTTTAATGGGTTATCAGTTTGGAAGGCTTTTCTTTACTCAAGGACATTGCTCAAAATACAACTCACCCACACTCTTCCCATTCCAAAGCTGGCTGCTTTCTATCTGCATTGGTTCTGCCAAAATAATCATTACTCTGCAGAGACAGTAAAAGAAAAATGCATCAAAGGGGACAGGACTAAGTGAAGCCTTTTACATCTGTCTTACTGTTCCTATAGGACTTTATTCATGATACTCACTACATTACTTAATTTCAAGGTATTATATTTTACATGAACCCATCCCCCCAATGTTGGATTGTATAGCAAAAGGGTTATGAGGCTATGACCTGTTACTTTTAATATACCCATCATACCGTTCAAAATTAGAAATCTACTGAAACATCTTGTAGCAACTGAACAACTCTCAAGTCAAATTTAAAACAAAATAAATACATATGAAAAATGAATTGATCACTCAGTTCTTTTAAGTTCACTGGTGACAGCTATAACAGGTAATCAATCAGGGTAAAAAGTGCATTTTATGTCCCTGAGTCTCTTCTACTTTATACATAGGCCTTCCATGAGAAAGCCTAATGCCTTTATAAATCAGAATGATCTATCTTTGTAATTGTAATTTTTTATTTATGGAAAAAGAGAGAGAGAAAATAGGTATATCAGGACTTCTGCCACTGCTAAATGAACTCCAGATGCATGTGCATCTGGCTTATATGGGTTCTGAGGACTGAAACCTGGGCCCTTAGGCTTCTCTGGCAAGCATCTTAATCACTAAGCCCTCTCTCCAGCCCTCAGTGATCCACTTTTGAGAAACAAAGTTCAGAAATAAGACACACCTTCTTTTCTAAAGATAACCTGAACACATTGAGCTGCTGAGATATCCTTCCATGGAAGAAGGTAGACCAGTATCACTGGTATGGATGGAAAGAAGACAAAGAGAATAAATTATGAAGGGTAGGGATAGCTCACCTTGATTATTGAGGAAGCAACTGTGGGAACAGTGAGGAATGTGTAATTATAGATATCTCCATTCTTCTTGCTGACTTACTTCTTTTAACCACTATCAAAGCTCTGGGGTGGTATTTGGAAATGGAAGGTATTTCCATTCCCTATACAAACCTATATATTTCTTTTTTTTTTTTTTTTACAAACCTATATATTTCTAACCTATAAATTTATTTCAATAAAACTGGAGAGATGGCTTAGCAGTTAAGGCACTTGGTATGCTCAATTCTCCAGACCCCAAGTAAGCCAGATGCACAAAGGTGAGGCAAGTGCAAGGTCACACATGCACACTAGGTGGTACAAGCATGTGGAGTTTGATTTCAGTGGCTGAGCCCCTGGCACACCAATTCTCTCTCTCTCTCTTTCTCTCAAAAAATAAAAATAAAATAAAATATTTCAATAATGAAAATCAGGAAGTAAAGAAAATTATTTTTTAATTTTGAGGAAAGGGTTTTGGTAATGGAACCCAGAGTTTTTTGCATGCTAGACGAGTGTTCTACCACTGAGCTATAGGCCTAGTACAAATAAAATTTTCAATGAACTTATTAAAGAACACTTCTTTCCTCTCTCCTGTATCTCTGTCCTTCTCACTCTCCTCCCCTCCCTCACTCTCTACTGTCAGTCCATATTCCTCTTCTTATCCTATATTACCAGTAGCAACAATAAATCCAATCCATCTATTTTCAAGTTAATCTTGCAGTCCAGAAACACAATTATATTAGATCAGTTGTTGTTAGAGAAACAAAAGGGACTCACATATTAACTGAGTATTGGAGACATTTCCTTAAATAAGTTGGGGGAACATGGCATGGCATCAAATTTCTAATGATAGCTTTTCAGCTAATGATTTGTTTGAAAGACCTAAAATAATGGTCAACCCAGAAGAGAAAAACAGACCTAGTTGACACCATCCGTGGCCTGTTTGCCCTTCATCCATTAAACAATGGGCTAGGTTTGAATAATTGATCTCTGTTGATTTACAATAAAATGGCAACCTGTCCCAACATCATAAAAGATTTATGTTTTTATTCAGTGTTTATGTTGATATCTTAAGTAGCAGGCACACCGCGCAGCGCATCTCTATGTAGTGACAAGACCAAATGCGCCTTGGCAGAGCTTCAGTATAAAAATTAGAAGGTGTTGATTTCATTACCACTCTGGCAATACATTTGAAAGAGTGTTAATGACTATTAATGGCCTAGTCCTCAGCCAGAAGAACGCCTGAAGTCAGGGAAAGTGGCATTTTATCTGCTCTTAAACATTAAAAACAGAAAGCCTCCTACAGTTGCAGTTGTAAGTGCCTTCCTGCTCTACACATAATCACATCCCCCACTTCACTGAGCTTTTAAAAATGTTGAAATTCAAGACAAACCCAATTTCTCCACTCTGGAGGTTTTGCTCCCTTCCTTTTCGCTGTAACAACAAACACATTTGATTCTTGTCGAAACGCAGTTGAATGATGCCACTTTAAGGAGGACCTCTTGTCCCCTCACTTTTGCAAAAAGAAACCCCATTGTTTCAGTAAAAAGGGTTACTTATTTCTTGCACTGGTTTATTGTTGGAGACATAGATGAGTCCACACCTCTAATTGGAATACACTATGAAGCAATCCAAGTTTCTGAAGCCCAAAGGTTTTCAGGACTTCTTCTCCCCCTCCTTGAGGCTCCTATATCAATGGGTTATTAGATGACTGAAGAAAACTTCTGTTTCAGAAACACAACTACAGCAAGACAACAGAAAACAGATGCCAATTATTTGCCAATGGTGGCTGGAAAACAAAACATTTCATGACATTTACTTTGCCTTAGCAGAACGGCTGCTAGTGCCAAAGAAAAATAAACTGGTCATATTATCAGCAGCCGGTTTTCAAATGCGGAGTATTATAACTTGGAATCTGGTTTCTACATGTAGACATTCTGTGACCTATGGGTTTATTGACACACTGATTCTAAGAATATCTTGATGGAAGCTACATTGTTAACAGAATATATATGAAATTTATATGAACTTGATATGTATGATTAAATACTTGCTACATTTCAGTGCCTTATACTTAGCCTTCCCATTCCATTAGTTCCTGGTACAGACACACTGCTTGAAAGTGAATTCTTTGACACATATTTTATATCATGTGAAAAAAAGCATCAAATTAAATATATTTCTTACATTGAATTCAGCTGAATTATTCATTGTTAATGTGATGTCACAAGCAATGTTTAAGTATTTTTCCTCCAGTAGTTAACAGAGACTTAATTTAGTCAGAATCAATATACATCTAGCCCCATAAGAACATGTTCTTTGAACATTTTGGATTAAGAATCTCACCTTTAAGACACATTTCTGAGGAAATATGTTCCATGGATTTCATTTAAAGAAACAGTTATGACAAAAAAATTGGCTTTCGTCGGTCATGACACTGTGATATAGCAATGATCTAATTTGCAAATAGTTTTTCAAACATCTTATCCAATATGCATGTCATTCTTTCTTGTCACAGCGGTTTGAGCAATGTTTCCGGGTGCAAAGCAAAGCAGTTAATGCATCTTCCTTCACAATACATATTTACACAAGTAATGCTGTTATAAAATCTGTCTTAAGGGCTGGAGAGATGGCTTAGTGGTTAAGCGCTTGCCTGTGAAGCCTAAGGACCCCGGTTCGAGGCTTGGTTCCCCAGGTCCCACGTTAGCCAGATGCACAAGGGGGCGCATGTGTCTGGAGTTCGTTTGCAGAGGCTGGAAGCCCTGACGTGCCCATTCTCTCTCTCCCTCTATCTGTCTTTCTCTCTGTGTCTGTCGCTCTCAAATAAATAAATAAAAAATTTAAATAAATAAATAAATATATATATATATATTATATATATATAAAATATATATATATATATTATATATATATATAATCTGTCTTAAGTGTCTACACTGCCTCAAGAAGTGTCCCAAGTGACTGATAGGTGAACTAAATTCAGGATTATACAGATTACTGAGTATATGTTGGTTGTATAAGCTGACAAAAATTAAATAAATAAAACACAGATGGGCTGGAGAGGTGGCTTAGTGGTTAAGCACTTGCCTGTGAAGCCTAAGGACCCAGGTTCCAGGCTTGATTCCTCAGGATCCACGTTAGCCAAATGCACAAGGGAGTGCACACATCTGGAGTTCGTTTGCAGTGGCTGGAGGCCACTGGCATGCCCATTCTCTCTCTCTGCCTCTTTCTCTCTGTCTCTGTCACTCTCAAATAAATAAATAAAAATAAACAAAAGAAAAAAGAAAAAAAAAACACTGATTATCAAAGTAAATGAAGGAGTGCCATTACTTCTCAGCTTCTAATATGCACGGAAACCACATGAGCCCTTGCTGAGGGCAGATTCTGATTGAGCCCTCCTGCATTAGAAGGCAAGGTGCTATTTTTCTGAAAGATCTATGGGCAGATGACAAAGCAACTGTCCCATGGGCCACACTGTGAGAAGTGGTTGACTCACATGTGGCCAGGACTTGAAGAACTCTTCTTCAGGTCACTTTATGAGTATTGCAATGACTGTCACCAACCACCTGGTACCAGAATAGGGTGAGAGTGCTGCATATTGGCTGTCTGGGACCTATACCATCTCCTTCTCAGATTTGATATTAGGATCTTCTATGATGTGAGTGGGGGTGAAGGGTGGATAGAGACAGAGACAGACTTGAAAACTATAAACTGTAGAAAATAAAATATTATGGCGTGCTTAAAAGGAACATGTAATTCTGTCATAGGTATGACTCAAACAAGTAGAGCCTGTAGTTCCCAAAAGCATGTCTTCCTAATAGAGCATCTACCATGGTGAACATCCGGGTCAGTGTTAATGGCAAAGAAGAGATGTGTAAGCAAATTTCTCTTTATTCTTATTCTCTCTGTCTCACTAGGGTCCATAAATGAGCATACATTCTGGGCAATATTAGGGCAATCCTGACACCTATTCATTTGTCCTGCAATTAGCTAAGGCTCATTTCCTCTGTACTCACTCTATCTCCATTCAGAAGCCCTGCTAACAAATCACCACCACCATTCTTAGAGAACCATTGCAAGGTGACTTGGTCTGTACTCCTATGCCCACTCCATCACACTCCCAGAGCACTTGGGGCGAATTCAAATTCGGGATGGCATTTTTACTAGACTGGAATTTTGACAGATTGCCTGTGTCACTAGGAAGCAACTGACAGAATGTCACAGCCAATGAGAGAATAAAAAGGGATTTGATATTCCTCCAGAAGACTCTATCATATCAAAAGAATCAGAGCCTGAATCACACATCTGGCTGCTCCTATCCCACCCCAAGCACCAAGTATCTTTCATGGTTTCAGGGCTTCCCTCCACACTTCTTTTCTCATTTGTGCCCAACCAGTTCTTATCACATAACAATGCTTTTATTCAGTCACAGAGACCCATCCCAGCCTCTAATTAGTTCTCTGGCACTCCACTGTCAACTGACCAACCTTCATCAGCTCCATTTAGCTATGCCAGGAGGTCTGAAGCTCACAAGGCTGACCACCAATAATCTTCATGCCTTTCAAACCTCTCCTAAGAGTTTATCACCTGCAATATCCCAAAATAGACAGACTCTGAGGATACAACACGCCTACCAAAGCAGAGGTCCAGAGGCTACTAAGAGCTCATCACTGAAGTAGACTTAAAACTCACCCACCACAGCTCAAGAAATTTTGTGGAAGAGGGGGTGGAAAGATTGTAAGAGCCACAGGTTGAAACATCATGCCCAGAGCCATTCCCTTCCCCACAAAAATAACTGACTACTGCTCCCACAAGATATAAACCACAACCCCATGGGGAAAACCTGCAACCCCACTGATGAACGTCCCCAACAGAATGGGAGCAGGAATGAGGGAAAAGAGGGTATAAACACATGACGTATCCATATGTAACAGCTTGTTAGTAATAACAATAATAATATTGATCATAAAAAAGAATATTGTTTATTTAATAGATGTTGAGTTTTACTACAAAAATGTGTGCTGTAGCAGAGACTTACCCATGTGTTCTGAGACTGCATGATCCTATCATTTACTTGACACTTAAAGCTCTCACAATCACTCCCCACTAATACACAGGATATTTACACAATATATATTCTCTAAATTATTAACTGGACTCAAGATAAATTTTAAAAATTTATTTCACACATCACTTTATAGCCATGAAAATAGTCTATACTTAACCTAAACTGTGAGCATAAGTAGGCTAATTTGAGGACTGTCAGACAGCAATATAATTTATGTCTATAGAACTATTGCAAAATTTGGATGTGTGGATGTTATGTAATTGCTCATTGAATAAGTGAATGTGAATGACAGATATTCCTATGACTTTCTAGGTTGTAGCCTTTTTCTCTTGTTCTTGTTCAACAATTTTTTAAATCTTATTTTTAAATGATTTATCATCTCTGATGGGTGAAAAAAGTCTAATTCTCTTAGTAAACATATTCATTAATTAAGTCTATAAATATTTACTAGCCTCATACATGAAATATTGTGTTGGCCCAGAGATATGAAAATTAAGTCTGAAAGCTTTTCTTCAAGCACTGGGTAGCAGTGGTGATAATGTGTTTCCATGAGTGAGCCTAGAATACTCTTTAAAGAGAAAATCCATAACAGGATTTGATTTTTAATTAATATTAAATCTCATGGTGAACGAATTACTGATTCAAGTAATCTAGGTTTCTCAAGTTCTTATATATCTATATTATTAACTATGCAGCAGAATAGTCATGATTGGGGCATCAATTTAATTGAACACATGATTTCTGCTAGATGTAATTTCAATAGTATTGACTACAGAATATTAACAAAGTACAAGAATTTTTATACAAGGTGCCTGGTCCCTCTTTTGGTCAATATTCTTGAATCAGGTATTTATATAAAATTAAGTTTTCAGATTTAAGAATGTCTCCTAGGACTAGAGAGATGGCTTATCAGTTAAGGCGCTTGCCTGAGAAGCCTGGGTGCACAAGGTGGCACATGCATTTGGAGTTAGTTTGCAGTGGCTGGAGGCCCTGATGCACCCATTTTCTCTTTCTCTTACTCTCTCTTTTTTTATTTATTTATTTATTTATGTTGAGAGCGACAGACACAGAGAGAAAGACAGATAGAGGGAGAGAGAGAGAATGGGCGTGCCAGGGCTTCCAGCCTCTGCAAACGAACTCCAGACGTGTGCGCCCCCTTGTGCATCTGGCTGACGTGGGACCTGGGGAACCGAGCCTTGAACCAGGGTCCTTAGGCTTCACAGGCAAGCGCTTAACCGCTAAGCCATCTCTCCAGCCCTCTCTTTCTCTCTTTAATAAACAAATCATTAAATAAAAGAAAAAAAAAAAGAGAGTATCTTCTACGGATGGAAAGATTGCTTATCAGTTCAGATGCTCACCTGCAAAGCCTAAGGACCCAGGTTCAATTCCCCAGTACCCATAAACCAAACTCACAAGGTGATATATGTGTCTGGAGTTCATTTGCAGAGGCTAGAGGCCCTGGTGTGCCCATTCTCCCTCTCTCCATCTGCCTCTTTCTTTCTGTCTTTCTCAAATAAATAAATTACTTTTAAAAAAGAAGAAAAAAAAGAATGCCTTCTAAATATCCATCTGATTTTCCCACAGGTACAGATTTTGAAGTATTTGGTAATAAGATAATGCATTTGACATCTCTAGAGATCTAAATCACTGAAATTTTCCAGTAGAGCTGATATGTATTAGTGCTGCAAATATCCATTTGCCCAGGACCAAAGTTGTTGGTTACATTTCCGCTTCATACTTAACCAATCATCCTCTGGAAAACTTGGAATCACCCTTCATTCCTGTTTAGTTACCTAGAATGGCATTTTGTTCAAATCAAACACCCAAAGCTAATGACAGCTCTCCATTTTTTGAGAAAAATTAATCACAATAAATTTGGTGGATGTATTCCATCAGAGGTGAATTCATGTTTGTTATTCTGAAAATCTGTGGTCATTATTCATAGTTATCAGCCAGTAGGATTCTCTCTTGATATTTTTGAAACCAAAATATATGTATCATGAAAGAAATGTGTTACTAGAGATAATATGTAGAGAGCTGGAACATGCAATATAAATAACAAATTCATGCCTTGCTTTTCTATTTTGAATTCTTCATATTCTATAGGGTCATGTTGAGTCAAGACCACATTAAACTTGGCATAGTCATGACCAAGGTATTCTCTTTATAGGTTTGTTTTGCTTTGTGCACTACCACACTCATCTCTTTGGAGATTTTTTTTTAAGAATGGGAAAATGTGAAATGGAGCATCATGATTTCATAAAAGTTGGAAACACTATTCAGTAATGGCTCATTTAGAAAGTCACTTTGTGTTATTTAACTAAAAATTATGTTTGTTGATTTTTATATTCTCCGAAACTACATAGGGCAATGTGGCAGTGAGGTTGAGAGAGAAAGAGAAAGCTTATTATTTATTTTCTACAAAATGGAAAAAAAAAAAAAAAACAAAAACTAATACTCCCTTCCTGCAAGGCCTTCCCTTCCTGAAAGGACTTGTCTGCAAACCCACAGCAAAATCAGGGGAACTACACGGAGAGTTGGCCAGAAATATCCCTTCAAGAGAGAGGGGGAAATCTTTCAGTCAGTACCTTGGCGTGTTTTACTGGATGAAAATCTGGTCTCAAGGACTGGAGTGAGAAGCAAGAAATAGCATGTGTTTACGTTGCTGGTGAGCAGAAGTAGGCGAAATCTAGCTTCTCTTAGGCAGTCTCAGGAACAGAGCGCCAGAGAGAAGCCATGCCACCCGCACCTTGGCAGCAATGGAACCGAAGCCTGACCCCCTCACAACAGCTGTAGTGCCCCCTGCTGCCCACCTGCTCGCATACCACCTACATGGGTGGCCTTCATTACCCAGGTGGGCTGGCCCTTGAAACCCCTTCGAACCTACAAGTCAATTGATCTTCTCCTTAAACCCCTGAATCTGACAAAAGAATATGTTTTCAATGGATGACAAAAACTTATCCATCCCCAGCCCCTACCTCTCTATGCCCTGCCCTGTGATCTCTGGATACTCCTGAGTCTGGCTTTCTACCCACTCCCACACTCCCATCCAGCCTGGGTACGTGGGGGGAGAGCAGAGTACTGTTTCTTGATGTGAATTTTTTTCTGCTTGTCTCTACCTTATACTTTGGGGTAACTTCTCACTTTAATTTCATGTATGATTTTCCTCTGGTCTCTGAATCTACCTGCCATGGGTATTTCCCTTAAACTCCAGATCTATAACGTGGATATGTCCTCTAAACTCGGGGCCTGCTACCTGTGTAATTTCTCTAAAGTTGGGGCACATATGTATACAACTCTGTTTAATGGCCATTGCTCACTGCTTGGTACTCTCTCCTCAAACCATCACTACTTTTAAGTTTCTTCCATGAGGAAGCTCAAGATGGATGCTATGCCTTCCACACATGATTTTTCTAAATCTCTCTGTATAGGTATTATCTTCCACATTATGTAACATAATGATTTCAGCCCACCATTTAAATGTTTTTAGAAATTTAAATGTTTTTTAGAAAGCACTTTTTACAAACTAGGAGTTTTGAGGAAAGAAATATTCTATTTAGTTTCTTGATATGATTTTGAATTACCATTTCTTAGAAGGCATATTCCAGCTTGTTACAAAAAAAGGGGGGATAATTGATAAGTAACTTTCATTTCAGGGTTAGTTGTTTGGTGTACAGTGTGGTGGGAGTGGAAGTTTTGCCACTCAATCCTTGATTTCCTGGCTCTTGGTTCCCAAACATCCTGTCCCAGTGCCCAGGAGGGTGTGTAGTAGGTAGACCTGAGCTCCTGGTTTGTCTCCCACTTCCCAGTTCCCTGGCTCACAGCATCCCTGCTTCTGCTGTGGGGTTGTGTTGACCTTGCAAGCTTGCTGTAGGAGCAAAATTTTTGCTTCCAGTGACCAGCTTTCCAGTTCCTGGTTTCAAAATGTCATATTCCGCTGCACTGGAGGGTGCATGTAAGTGGAATGAGAAGGCCTGAGCTCCCAGTTCCCACCTCCCAGTTGTCCTGGTACCCCTGTTGCATGTGCAACCTCAACAACGTGTGCATCTGCAGTTATAATCTCACTCCACTCGAATCTGGTTCAAAATCAAAAAGAACTCTCACTGAGGGCCCTACAAGGACAAATACATGCTTCCTCCTTAATAAAATAAGACTTATCCTGAGATGGGTAGACCAAAGTGAAAAAAAAAAAAAATTCCTGAGAGGTTTCCACAAATAATGTCTAGTCCCACAATGGAAGCCACCAATGGAAACAAAGGAAACAACAAAAATTTAATCACAAAATGAAAACACAGTAAGCTATGTGACCCTGATCAAGCAAATTGCTGATTTGGAAGCAAATTATTAAAAAAAAAAAAAAAACTGGGCTGGAGAGATGGCTTAGCAATTAAGGCATTTGCCTGCAAAGCCAAAGAATCCTGGTTTGATTCTCCAGGACCCACATAAGCCAGATGCACAAGGGGGTGCATGCATCTGGAGTTTGTTTGCAGTGGCTGGAGGCCCTGGTCTGCCCATTCTCTCTCTCTCTCTCATAAATAAATAAAATATATTTAAAAAACTAACTATCACATAAATGAAATACACACAGCCTTCCTCACTAGGCTTAATTTAATTGAGTAAAACCAGAGAGATCTCAAGAGAGATAAATGAATTGAAGTTGAGTCAACAAATAGAGGATCTCAGAAACCAGCTGATTAAACTTAATTAAAACATGATCAACTGCAAGAATGAATTTCAAGATGTATCAAGAAAATTAAGGACCTTAACTTGAAAAGAAACCTCAGAAAAGGGATGGACACAATGCCAAAAAACACAACAGAAAACAAATAGAGTTTTAGAAATCCTGTCTGAGTCAATCATGTGAAAGACAGAACTCTGAGCTGGAAGACAAAGCAGAAGAAATTGACTGTGAGTCAAAATATTTTCCTAAGTTCAAAAGAACATGTGAACAGAATATGAGGGAACCATGGGCTACCCTAAAACAATCAAACTTCTGGATTGTGGGCATACCAGAAGGGGAATAAAACCAGGTCAGAGGCATAGAGAACATATTCAAAAAATTATTGAAGAAAAATTTCCCAATCTCGCAGAAGAGTGGCCCATCCAGATATAAGAAGCTCAAAGAACACAGAACAGATAGGACCAAAGAAGAAACTCTCCAAAGCACATCATAGTTAAAACTATAAACAATGAAAACAAAGAGAGACTGCTAACAGCAGCAAGTAATGAACAATTCATTACATACAAAGCCAATACAACTGGAGTAACTGCTTATTTTTTCTATGGAAACCATGAAAACGAGGAGGGCTTGGAATGTAATACTTCAATACCTAAAAAAATAATGGTTTCTAATCTAAACAACTATACCCAGAAAAAGTATCCCTCATAATAAATGGTGAAAAGAAAATTTTCCATTGACCAAATCCAGCCCTATGATTATATGTATGCAAAGCCAAACGTACAGAGAGTACTTCAGAAAATATTCCACATCGAAGAGTTGAACAACCCAACCTCAAGAACTTATAAGAGGAAGAACAGAATAACCAAAACTACAGTAGGCATGAAGAAGTTTGAAGCACCAAATCCTATAAACCCTTCATCACATCAAGGATTAAATCAAATCTCACAGTTAATACTTTAACTATTAATGTACTTAACTTACCCATAAAAAGGTACAACTTAACAGGGTGGACGAGAAAAAAAGGTGAGTTCTTTAATCTACTGCCTTCAAGAAACCTATTTACCATTAAAGGTAGACACCTCCTCAGGATGAAAGAATAGATAATAATTTTCCAAGCAGATGGAAATAAACAAGTGCATGCTGCTATACTAATATCTGACAAGATAAACTTCAAATAAAAAGAAAGAATTAAGATGGCCAAAGAAGGTCACTTTTTAGTCTTCAAGTGAACAATTGAATAATAGAACATCACAACCATAGTTCTATATCCATCAAACGCAGGTGCACCACATTTTATAAAGCAAAACTTACTTGACAATAAATCAGAAATAAATCCCAATAGCATCATAGTAGTGGGCCCCATGCCCCACTAAGATATCATTAAACAGATCATCCAAGCAGAAAATCATCAGGGAAATAATACAGCTTAGCACAACCATAGATCAATTAGACCTGACAAACATCTACACAATATTCCACCCCAATTTTATGGAGTACTTAATGACAATAAAAACAACATACCAAAACTTATGAGATACAATGAAAGCAGTCCTAAGGGGAAAAGTCATGGCACTAAATACCTTCATAAAAAAAGACAGTGAGGTCTCCAACTAATAACCTAACCATGTACCTAAAGGCATTACAAAAGAAACACAATCTAACCCTAAGAGTTCCAGATTGAAAAAAATAATTAATATCAGAGTAGGGACTTCTGGGTAAGATGGTGGCATACTAGCCACAGCAAATCAGCCTATGGAGGGAAATAAACATAAACAGAGTGAAACACACTCTTCTACAGAAGAGAAACAGGAGAGACCAAGATCTTCCAGAAAGGAGAAAAGTGGTTAGGATCCCACCAAGGCTCTACCAGCCCTGATCCACATGCCCACCTGCCTGGTGGCACCAAGCTGCAGGAGCAGAAACAAGGTGAGGGGATTTTCCACTCACAGCAGCCTCCACACAAAGTCCAGGAACCTAAAGGGGAAAACAGCAGAGACCTGCTGAACAGCTGCTGAAGGAGATACAAAGGGACCACCAGAGCATCTTCAGTAAAACCCCAGGTACCCTGCAAAGTCTCCCATTCCCCAATCATCAAGGCAGTGAACATCGAGAGAACTTATTCATTCACCTCCAGCCACCTGGCACCAAGAGAGATCAAAGTGGGTACTTGGTATTGGTGAGATTGGAAGCCATCCTCAAAAGTAACAGGACCTACTTATACAAAGCCAGATACACAGGATTGCACTGGAAATGCTAACCCCTCTTTCCATGACGGGAAAGGTTATGTATTACATTTGAATGGTACATTCTTGGTTGCCTTTACTCTTCTCAAGTAAACTGTAGTTTGGTGTTGACTATTGTTGCCTTTGACATATGCTGATTTTTTAGGGCCTTTGTGTTTTTCTTTTGTCATTATTGAGAGCAGGAACTCACTGGCCCCAGGCTAACTTGGAACTCATTTCAGACTAGAAATCTCAATAGCCTAGTTGACAGGATTAAGGGTGTGAGACAATATACACCCTTAAGGACTTTGGCTTTACTAGATTATCTGTTTAGTTTAATCCTAACACTTGTATAAATACTCTGCACTAATTTTGACTGAATGCCTATGTTGCTCAGTTGAATATTAATTGACAATAATTTGCTTCACTCAGTCTAGTACAATACTTGAATAGCAGGCAAACTCAAAACCTAGGGTCACTTCTGCTCTTTCTCTTGGAGTGTAAGAGCTACACCTGGCCACCTTAAGCCCAAAACAAATTGGTACCTTAGAAACCTTTCTCCTGGATAGTAAACTAAAATGCATAACCCTCAACAGGAGTATGGGGGGAATGGATTATCTGGTAATAATAGCACTGGAGAGGGTAGGATGAAGCCTAACCTTAAAACACTTGGCTTTGATCTGTAACTCCCATTTCCATAAATTGGTTGCTACACACATTGGGCTGTTGATTGGAGAGACCTTTGTGGTCCCCAAATTTAGACAGGCTTCCGTTAAAGCACTTGTTTACCCTTCTGAGGTAAAAGTTTAGACCCTATTGCTGAAGACACCACATGCTGCCGACACAGAACCCTGGGAGATCAGGCTGGAATCCAGGAGAGATCCAGGTTCCCAAAGCAGGCTTAGAGCCTGTTCAGTGCTGGAGAGAGTGCTACATGAGTTACTGGAGGAAAGTGACCACCAAAGTTGTGAGCAAGAAGGGGACACTTCAAAAGCAACCAGGCTGACAAGACCTACACAACTGTGCAATGACGGAAGACAGCTTTGGTGGGTAAGCAACGGCTTTCTGATGGGCTAAGAGATCCTCTCAGCACAAAGTAACTCATATATAGAACAGGAAATGAGGTCAGAACCCTATGAAGTCCAAAATTATATTCTCCAACAGCAAGCTCCTAATGGTCTTTTCCAAAGAGGGGCTACATCCCTTTCTATCAATATCTCTAAATTGGGCTGGAGAGATGGCTTAGCAGTTAAAGCACTTGCCTACAAAACCTAAGGACTCATGTTCTGCTCTCCAGATCTCACCCACATTAGCCAAATGCACAAAGGTCACACTTGCCCAGTAGGTGGCACAATTGTCTGGAGTTCAATTACAGTGGCTAAAGCCCTAGCATGCTAATTTTTTCTCTCTCTCATCTCTCTCTGCATGTCTCTTTCTCCCTAAAAAAAAAAAAAAAAAAAAAAAAAAAAAAAAAATTAAAATAAATAAAATTTTTTAAAATCTCTCTAAATTATCTCTTTTAACCTATGTTGAACTCATCCTCCATCGTAGAATTATTTTTTACCTTTTCTGAAGTTAGCAAGACCGGAGGAGATAAATCACCCGTCACACATCCTTAAAGGCCCAGGTGAAACCCCAGAGGAATTGGCGAGATGAGCATGAGGGCTGCTTCCGTGGCAAGCCTGACAACCTGTGCTGGGTTGAAGGAGACAGACACCGAGGAGACTCAACACATATCAAAGCAGAAATCCAGGAAGTCCTGAGAGCTCTACACTGAAGTAGACTTAAAACACACCCACCAAAGCTCAGTGCATTTTGTAGAAGAGGGGGCAGAAAGATTATAAGAGCCATAGGTTGGGAGGGCATATCCAGAGGCATTGCCTCCCCCACCCACACACACACATGATTGACCACTGCCCTCACAACTCATAACCCACAAGCCCATGAAGAATACCAGCAATCCCACTGAAGAGGAGCCTCAGCGGAACAGGGAGAAAGAGGAGGAAATGATGGTTCCAATACATTTTGTGCCCATACAAAGCATATACTTCCTTTAAAAAAGAATGTAAGAAAAAATGTAAGGTAACAATGTCTTCACAAATAAAGACTGACTAGAATGTCTAGTAAGTGAGAGAGTTATATCCAGTGAATACTAAAAGGTGATTTTAGAAAAGAATGAGATATTAAGACATAAAGCTGAGATGTTAATGCTCAGGTAAGATCGCAGAGATCCCTGAATGGATTTTAGAGATTGCGTGGGGCAAAGAGGCATTTATTGGAAGTGTATGTCTGTTCACATACACATATGTAAACATGCACATGTGCATTTGTCTAGGTAATAGAATAAACAAACTCTAAAGAAATCCAACTAATGACTTAATCCCAGATGAACAAGTTTCAGCGAAGAAACACAACATTATATATATATGTAGAGAGATGATAGATAGATAGATAGATAGATAGATAGATAGATAGATAGATAGATAGATCACAGTGTGCCCCCTCAAAAATCTACCAATACACAGTAATGAATGCCAACAAAAGTGATAAGATTGTTCAAGGAAATCAACACAATAAAAGTGAGCATATGCCAAACCTGTAGCCAGCATCATACTAGATAAAGAAAACCTCAAAAACTTTCATCTAAAGTCAGGAAGTCTGTGATCATTCTCTCCATATTTATTAAATATAGTCCTTGAAGTCTGTGCAAGAGCAATAAGAAATTCAAGGCAAAAATTAGAAAAATGAGTCAAATTTTACCTATTTGCATAAGATTTGATCCTATGTTATGCTGGATATCCTAACTGATAGACCAGAAAACATTTAGAACTGATACAAGCATTTTGAACAAGGTAGATGGACACATAAAGCTTTCTGATATAACAATACTGAATATTTTAAGAAAACCCGCAGGCAAACAATCTCCTTCATAAGGACATAAAAATATACTAGGAATAAATCTAAACAAGTAGGTAGAAGACTTCCACAATGAAAATTTCAGAACCCTGAAAAAAGAAGTTGAAGGACTCACTAGAATATGGAAAATTCTTCTATACTCATAGACTGGCAGAAGTAATATCAGGAAAATGGTTATGTTACCAAAAATAATGTACAGTTTCAATGCAACCCTACATAAAATTCCCATTCCTTTTTATTTACTTATTTATTTGTTTATTTGAGAAAAAGAGGCAGATAGAAAGAAAATGGGCATTCCAGGGCATCTAGCCACTGCAAATAAACTCCAGATGTATGCACCACCTTTTAAATTTGGCTTTATGTGGATACTGGGGAATCAAACCTTAACCACAAAGTCATCTCTCTGGCCCAAAATTTCCATTCCTTACATAAGTAGAAAAAATAATGCTAAAACTTGTATGAAAGTACAAAAGACACCAAACAGCAGAATAGTCTTAGACAAAAAGAATAATACTGGGGATATTACCATAGCTATTTTGAAATTAGACTAAAGATTTATAGTAACAAAACAGCCTAAAACTAGCACAAAAACATACATGTGAGCTAAAACAACAAGGTAAAGGATCTAGAAATAAATGCAAGCAGTTTTAGCCACATGATTTTTGTCAGAACCCCAAAATATACATGGTTGTAAAGATAGCTTCTTCTGCAAATGGCGCTGGCAAAACTAGTTGTTCACATGTAGAAGAATGAAATTAGATTCCTATTTCTTACCCGATAGAAAATTCAGTTGAAATGCATTAAATATGTAAATGTAAGGCCTAAAATTCTGAAAAAAAAATTAGAGAAAAAACACTTTAAGATGTAGGTATGGAGAAAAACTTTCTCAAAGAATTTTAATAGCTCATAAGTTTAAAAAAGGATTACATAAATTTAAAAGATTTCTGTATAGCAAAAGAAACAAATTAATAGGCAGCATATACTGTGGGAGAAATTCTTTTCCAGCTATACATCAGTGAAAGAATTGATAACTAGGATAAATAAAACCTCACAAAACTAAAATTACTGAAAGAAAATAAACCAATAATAAACAGACAATTCTCAAAAGATGAAGTATACTCAGAAAACATATCAAAATACTCACTGTCTTTATCATGAAAATTAAAAAACAACTACATTGAGATTTGATTTTACCTATCAGAATGAATGATGTTAAGAAAACCAGGAACAATAAAGGATGGCAAGAATGCAAGGGGGGTGGACTCATACATTGCTACTGCCAATGTAGATTAGTCCAGCACATATGAAAGCCATGGAGGGTCTTCAAAACACTGCAACATAGATAACATACAATCAAGCTGTACTACTACTGGTAATATACCCAAAGGAACCTAAGTCAGTTCTCCACAGAGAAGCCTACTCATCAGTGTTGATCATAGCACTACTGACAATAGCTAAGTTAGGGACTCAGCATATGTGTCTGCCCACAGATAAATGGATAAAAAATGCGGACAAGGGCTGGAGAGATGACTTAGCAGTTAAGGCATTTGCCTGCAAAGAGATTCCCCAGGACCTATGTAAGCCATATGCACAAGGTGGAGCGTGTTTCTGGAGTTCATTTGCAGTGGCTGGAGGTCCTGGTGTGCCCATTCTTTCTCTCTCAGTCTCTTTCTCACTCTCTCTCAAACAAATAAATAAAATATACATTTTAAATGTGGACAAACAGGAGTCTTATCAGCCATAAGTGAAAATTAAACTGTTTCATTTTTAGGAAAATAGACTGTTGTTACCTTCTTGTTGCTGGGACAAACAGCTGATCAGATGCAACTTATGGGAAGAAAGTTGTTAACTTTGGTCTATAGTCTCTGAGAAAACTCCATAATGCAGGTGAAAGATGGGAAAGCAGAGGCTGGGTGTCAATTCCTTGACATAGCAAGTGGACACAGCAGGAAAGGGACCCAGATTGTAGCAATGGTTGTTATTTGTAGCTGGCTATAATACCCACAAACTTTCTCCTTCCTCCAGCAAAGCTCCTCTTCCCAAACTAGCATAATCTGGGAACCAAACATTCAGAACACAGAAAATAGGTTCAGAAAAAACAAATATCTCTTTTCTCATATGTGAATCTAGTGTATATACATGATAATGTTGCAAGTCAGGTTCATATTGCTGGTAGAAATCACCCATCTAAGACCAGCTTGTGGGAAAAAAGGGTTTGTTTTTGCTTACAGGTTCGAGGGGAAGCTCCATGATGGCAGGAAAAAATGATAGCATGAGCAGAGAGTGGACATCACTGCCTGGCTAACATAAGGTGGGCAATAGCAACTGTAGAGTGTGTCAAACACTGGCATGGGGAAACTGGCTATAACACCCATAAGCCTGCCCCCAACAATACACCACCTCCATGAGGCATTAATTCCCAAATCTCCATCATCTGGGAACCTAGCATTCAGAACACCTAAGTTTATGTGGGACACCTGAATCAAACCACCACAGATACATATATGAATTAAATATACATTTTACAGAAATACATGTATCCATCCAGTTTATTCTGCATTTAATGAAAACAGTGATTTATATTTATTACAATATCTGATATATGTATATATATATATATATATATATTTATATATCACCATGTGAGGACAGAGTGAAGCAGTAGACTTGGGGGTATCACCGTGAGTAACTGGGTAAAGGAAAGGGACTAATGGTAGGGAGCAGAGAAAAGAGTGGGGTACAGTAGGTGAATATGATCAAGGAATACATGATACTCTTGAATAAAAATGTCTTTATGAAACCTATCACTGTGTACAATGAACACACACTAATAAAAAAGTAAAATACTAATTATAGTAGTAAAATAAATGTTTTTTAACTCTAAATGCTAAGCCAATATTGTAGTGGATACATATACAAATAATAGACATGAGGAAAATCTGAATCTGATACAAATAGATTTATTCTTTATTTTTAAATATATTTTATTTATTTATTTATTTATTTATTTATTTGACAGAGAAAGAGGGAGAGAGAGAGAAAGTGGGTGCACTGGGGCCTCTAGCCACTTCAAACGAACTCCAGCATGTGTGCCCCCTTGTGCATCTGGCTAATATGGGTCTTGGGGAATTGAACCTGGGTCCTTTGGCTCCTCAAGCAAATGCCTTAATCACTAAGTCATTCCTCCAATCCTTCTTCATGTTTTAAAAGCCTTAAATATTTATAAATTTCATGGTAGCACAGTATATTATCAGCATATAATTAAAATGATAGTTTTTCCAACCACCAACAAAAGATATATCTCATCTATTTTTTAATTCATTTATTTATGTCATTTATTCCTAATTCAATGTATTCTTTTACATGGGTTTTATCTGCAAAACATGTTGAATTCATTTGCTTTTGCTTGCTTTTAGTTTTAACATTGGGAAAATGCTCATTTCCAATAGTTCTCACAACTCTTCACTAAGCACCTCTGAGCATCCAGCCTATTATAGCTTCAAATACCCTCAAGAATAGGTAAATAAAATATTTGGCCCTGGAAGAGTTAATCATTTGATGTTCTATGCTCCAACATAAGTAAGAAAGTAGAGAGAAAAAGGTCAGTGTTCTTTAATATAAAACAATTTATATATCCTTTAAGCTCATTAAACTCTAAATAAAAAGTACTGATAGATTTACATATAAAGACAATACAGTTAAACTGCTGAAGTGTAAAGTAAAAAAGAAACCTTAAAAAATAAGATTAAATGCTCGTCAGCATATAATAAAGAATCATAGTGAAATTACAGCTGACCTCATTAGAATTAATGGAGGCTTTATCGTAGTCAGGTAATATAGTCCATGCATATAAAAGATAAAAATACCATGGAATGAATTTGACAACCAACCAAGCCAGCCTTTAAATTTGAGGGGGAAAAAATAAACACTCCTTGCCACCTTAAGCCTATACTTAAAATCTGCTAGGGAAAAGTCCATCTAAAAGCCACAGAATTCTTTTCAAGATTTTGTGGAACAATCTCAGTGACAAATCATATGTAAGTCCTTAGGTTTAAAAAGGAATGAAAGCCAATAAAATGTGTTTTCAAAAATAGATTAAATTAGCAATCAATAGAGAAATTAGGGAAATGGCAAACCTTGGAACATGTGCCACACATTATGAAATGCACATAAGTTAAAGACAACTTCACAAGGGAAATCTGAACTGACTGAAGACACATCACAGCAAATGACATGTCACACGATGTAGTTAATATGTGCTTATAGATGATTTATTAGCTTTAGATACTTGTTCATGAAAAGACTGTCTCAAGTCAATAGATTTCCACTTTAAGAAACTAGTACAAGGGCTGGAGAGATGGCTTAGCAGTTAAACATTTGCCTGTGAAGCCTGAGGACCCAGTTCGAGGCTTGATTCCCCAGGACCCACATTAGCCAGATGCCCAAGGGGGTGCACGTGTCTGGAGTTCGTTTGCAATGGCTGGAGGCCCTGGTGTGCCCATTCTCTCACTCTCTCTTCCTCTTGCTCTCTCTGTCACTCTCAAATAAATAAAAACAAACAAAGAAACAAAAAAAGATGTGTACCACCACACCTGATGTGTAGGATGTGTGTTAATATGTGAATACAGGTGTGTCTATTTTAAAAAAGAAAACTAGTACAAGGAAAGAAAATTAAACCTACAGATCAGAATAAAATAATATCTTTAGGTCAGATATCAGTGTAATCGAGAAAAGAGGAGAAAAAAATCCGTAGCGAAAATTAATGAAACCAAAGGATGGTAATCTGGAAATGTCAGCAAAATTGACATAAGCTTATCAGGACCGACCAAAGAAAAAGGATACTTACAAATCATTAAAATCCAAAAGGAAAGCAGTCACACAACTAAGGGTTTTACAGAATTTCAAACTATATAAGAGAATATGATACCAATGCCATTTGGGTCCAGATTACTGTTTTTCACCCTTCGGTGGAGAATCTGCTTCTCTTTTTCAGATAGATGCAGATCCTATGGAGACAGCTGCCCCAACATACCTCAAAAGGGGCCCAAATGAAACTAAGGACAACTGGCGAAATAAGCAAGGGTGATGCTTTCCTGTGAACCAGATACCAGCACAAAGGGGAAGGAGACCAACGCAGAGAAAAATCAACTCCTACCAAATCAGAGAGACAGAGCCTCAGAGGCCCCCAACACCTCAGCACTGAAGCAGACCAAAAATGAACCCAACATGGCTCAGGGAAATTTTGCGGAAGAGGGGCGGAAAGAATGTCAGAGTCACATGTTGGGTCATGATTTGCAGAGACATTTAGCATACCAATAACTGGGGACTAACTCCACAATGCATGACCCATATACCTCAACAAGGAGGGTCTAATGGGAGGGTGTAGATCATAGATGAGCCTAAACAATGGTACCAAACTGCCTGTATTTGATGAAAAGAAAACTAATAAATCAAATTAAAAAAAAGAGAATATGAACAACTTTATGCTAATTAAAAGTTCACAATTTAAATATACTAAGTACTAGAAGGGAAAATTTCTCAGTTGAAAAGAAATGGAAAACCTGAAGAAATATACAGCAAGTAACAGACTGGTAAGCGAAGTGATTTGAACAAATTAAAACTCAAGTTCAAATATTGTCACAGGCAAGCTCCATCTGGTTTTTGTTTGTTTGTTTGTTTTTGAGATCTTATTAGGAGAGGGAAGAAGTGATTCAGCAGTTAAGAGCACTTTCTACACACAAGTATGAGAGCCAGAGGGGGTCCAGGCTCTGCTAAGTTCCATTCCCTAGGACCCAGATAAATAGCTGAGTGCTGCCCATGGACATCTGTAACTCCCATCCTGTATAAAGCAGAAACAGAGGGATCCCCGGGGGCTCTCAAAACAAACAAGGCTCAAAAACTAGTGAAGAGATTCTGTCTCAAAGGGTCAAACAGAACAATTGAGGAGGTCACCTGACATTCTTGTTTGGCCTCCGTGTGCACAAAGGTGCAGAGACATGCAAATTAAGCATAAACCTCAAAAATAAGTTAAATTTTTTAAAAAGCCAGACACAAAAAGCAACCATCAATAATAATATAAGAGAGAACACTGAATTTGGCTATTAACATGGGTGCATAAATATCTCTATGAGATCTGACTTCAGAACATTTGTAAATGAATCCACAAGTGAGGTTTTCATATCCTTTGGTAAGCTTATTCTAAATTTTGAGATGTCATACTGTTTTTCACAAAAGCTCTACCATTTTTCATTCTTACAAACAGTGAAGAGGGCTTCCAACTCTTCCGTCAGCAATTTCTATTTAATGTTTCTTTAAAAGTTTTTGCAAGTGTGGTTATGTGTGGTATACTAAATAAAACAAGCCTGTCATAAAGCAAATATATTATGAATCCACTTATATGATACACTTCAAATACTAAGTATGCTAACAGGGCAATTACCTGTTTACCTACTAAGAAAAGCCATCTTTTCTTCCCATTAGCCATTTTTCCAGTCCATTTTTCCACTCCCAGTAGCCATTTTTGTCAAAATTGGTAATCTAATTGTTAAATATGAATCAAAATACAGAAATTCTAGCATGAATGAAAGCTCAGAGGCAGAAGACTTATACTTTCCAATTTCACAGCATACTACATGTCCATAGTAAACAATTTAGCCTGTCAATGGGACTACAATCAGATTAAAATTTTTTAAATCAATTTATGGACAACTGATTTTCCACAAAAATAATCAAAGAATTTAGTAAAGAAAAGAGAATTTTCTTTATTTTAGTAGTTTGGAGACAATTGAATGTCTAAAGCAAAATGAATAATTTATACTTTCTCTTCACACTAAGAAATCAAAATAGCTTAAAATGTATAATATTCCGAAGTGTAAGGAAAATCTATGAAACATTTTAAAATACAACTCAAAGTCTTTGTAGGCCTTATTATAATTTAAAACTGCTATGAAATAAAACACACCATTAAGCAGACAAGTGACTGACTAGAGAAGTATTTTCAAATTTTTTAAATTTTTTACAATTTTATCTGATTATAACATAGTTTTTATGAATTTCAAAGGATTACCATGTAGTATTACAATACATTTATGCATATATAATTATTAAACCAAGTTAAATATAGTTACTGCCTTAAATTATTTTGTTACAGTGAAAACATCTGAAATATCCTTACTTCTAGCATTTTGTAGTTATTTTTCCCCTCCATACTGAGAATGGAATCCAAGACCTTAACTCCTACATCCTAGGAAAATGTTCCACTGAGTATATACTTCCTGCCCTTTTTATTGTTACTTTTTAATATTTTGTGATAGCGTTTTACTGATGGTGATCTGGTATCTACAATGTACTTAAAACAAACTCCTCAAAAACATTTATAAAAAAAAAGTCCATATTTTTAAATGAGCAAAGATTTGAATGAGCATTTCTTTGCAGAAAATGTGCAAATGGCACAATGATACTCAATTTCTTCTATCCATTAAAATATGTGCACAAGAGAAAGAATTCTAAGAAAGATCCCATGGTCCTCTTCCTTGTACGATCCCTTGTTTCATTTGCTTTGTTGCAATGACCAAATCCTTGATAAGAATCAGCTGAAGGGAGGAAGTCCATTTTGGCTCCTGCCTTGAGGGTTCAGTCCAGTGTGGCAGAATGCCAAGGTGTCTAGCGTTCCTCCTGGCTATGGAAACAAAAGCATGAGGTCCCTTGCTCCTTCCTTGGGGATCAAGAAGCAAGGTAAGATAGGAAGCAACCAAGAGCTGGAGTGTGGGAAGAGTGCTATAAGATGCTGTCTTGAGGATATGATGAAGCCTTTGAAATCATGAACATACAGCAATGGTGGCTACCTGCATTATGACTGGTGCAAAAAGAAAAAAATCAGGAAAGTAGAGGGAGGACAAGTTGGAAAGAAGAGGGTCAGCAGGAGCGGGGGGTGGGGGGCGTAAGAGAGGGTAAAGGAGGTGAAATATGATCACAATATATTTTATACTAGCATAATACTATCAAAAATACTCCAAAATTATGCTTATAGATACACGCCTTGCTAAGTCAGTCGGTATGATTATATAATAATTCGGGAAGTAAAAGTGAGAATAAAGTCTATTGTATATGTTCAGCTAGTCTTGATGTCCATGCTATCACCAAATCATAACTTGAAATTTATCTCAAGGCCTGGCGTGGTGGCGCACGTCTTTAGTCCCAGCACTCAGGAGGCAGAGGTAGGAGGATTGCTGGGAGTTTGAGGCCACCCTGAGACTACATAGTGAATTCCAGGTCAGCCTGGGCTAGAGTGAGATCCTACCTCAAAAAAAAAAAAAAAAGAAAAAAATTTATCTCAAGTTGATATTACTTTCCTCATCATGAAGTCCAACCCACTGACAATATTATTTAATGTTTTAAGACTTAAATCTCACACATTCTTGACAAAGTAGTCAGCTCCTCCTAGTGGATGCTAAGCTTTGCCTAATGGCATCAATGTTTTCATGTTTTAATAATGTATTATTAGTTTTAGTATGTGTGGAAAATTCATAAAACATGAAGTAAATGATTTTTAAAGAGCTGAAACCATTTATGAAGATGTTAAGAATTGCATTTTAAATAAAACCAGTTGACATTAAGTGGAACTTAATTATTCTAATATTATTATATGTATTAAAAGAGCCATAATGGAGATATTATCCAATGAGGTACTCATTGATTATCTTTCACTCTGTTACATGCTCTTAAACTCCCTATCAATGCAGATAAACACACAGCAGAAGATAAGAAACCATAAAGCAGAGTAATTCGATTCACAGAAACAACATAGAGAATATGACTTGGAAGAAACACACAGAACAAGCCCTTTTTTAGGGTGAAGAAGGCAGAAATGCTCACAAAGGAAAGAGTGGGGCTCTTGAACCACACCCACATGTAACAGGTTTAGTCTGCCCCAAGCAGGCCACACCAACAGGCTCCAAATGCCAAGTGTCAAAGGGATTGAAATGAAGACAATTTATATTGTGTGCACCTGGCTTTACAGGGGGCCTGGGGAATTGAATCCAGGCTGGCAGGCATAGTAAGGTCTTTAACCACTTAGCCATCATCTCCCTCAGCCTGACAAATTAGTTTTTGAAAAGTGCTAATGTTCATAAATTTTCTTAATTCTTCATGCATGAAGAAATCATTGGCTTCCCCCAGTCCTTGATCATGATGCATGTGGAAATTGATAGAAGTCTAAAAAATAAACAATAAAACATGCCTTCTCTGTAATCTCAGAGCTCCCATGTGTCTAGACTGGCACAGAGCTCTCCCCTTGGCTGAAACACACCACTAAAAAGCAAATTGGAAAGAGGAGCTCTCACTGATGCCGTAAAACTTTTGAGGGGTATTTCTAAAACGTGTGACACAGACTTTGGCTTTGATTTTGTGAATTGTTGATTCTGTTTGAGTAGTATGCTTCCAGTCAGTCATTAGTTACAAATGCCAACTGTCCTCTTCCTCTTAGGTTTACAGAATGGCTCCAGATGATGTTGTGAAGATGATTCCCTGCATGGTTAGAGTAATTTCAACCCTAAAATCTTCCCTCCTAAGTCATGAAGACAGGGACATTTACACTGACTTGAGATCATACCAGAATATATGCCTTGCAAATGTAATTTATACACATTTCATTCAAGTGCCTTCTTGTACAATTTTATAATGTAATAAACTTTCTATTACCATACACTTAAATAAAGTAGTTCAAGTATGTTCATTCATTTTTAAATGATCTTGTGTAAAAGAAAGTCTAATGTTTTTTAAAATCTGATTACAGACATGGAAAATATAGAAGTTTGCCTATGGTTAAATGTAAATAGTAGTGACATCAGTGAAACACAAACCTTTTCTTTTAATTTTATCCTAGCTTTTTAGCTAACCATGTGGAAAGTTGTATAGAGAGTCATTTTCAGAGCTATAAGAAGGCAGGAAGATTCATTTGTAAAACAAATCTATCTAAATGAAAATAGCAATTATTAAGTCAAAAAAGGAATCATAGCATATAACTTAAGTAGATCTATTTATCTTATGAGAGACAAAGGCAACTAGAAAGCAAAAAAAAAGGGGGGGCATTCCAGAGATTCTGGCCACTTGCAAACAAACTCCATCTTGTGCATCTGGCTTTACAGAGTTAGTAGGAAATCAAACCTGGTTCCTCCGATTTTGCAGGCAAGCAGCCTAACTGCCGAATCATCTACCCATTCCCTTCACTTAGTTAGATTTTTTAAATTGAGAACTTTATTATATGAACAGATTACAAATTGGTCATATTCCCATCATGTTATGCTCTTAGGTTGCCTCTCCTCCACTCCCATCCCACCGAGGGTCCTCCTCAGTGGAGTTTCGGTAATCACTGTGGGGTCATGAAGGCAACAGTCGGGCAGGGAAGGGGGCAATACCTCAGAATAAACCTTCTCACCCTGTAGCTCTTATATTTGTTTTCTGCACCCTCTTCTGCAAGGTTCCCTTGAGTCTTCAAAAGTGTTCTGCAAGTCATCTTTCGTGTTGAGCTCTCAGCAGCCTCTGATTTTCTGCTTTGATGGGTCTTGAGTCTCGTCAGTGTTGACTGTCATCTCCCTAGAGGTTCTCAGGCTAGCAATGACAGCAGCACTCATATTTGATATGCCACTTCCTCTGTAATGTTTGCTCCGCCCTAGCAGATGTGATACAGATGGCTTCTTTCATACTAGGAAGTTGGGTTTCTTTTATTGTCATACTGGTGGGTTTTGCATCTCCCTGGTAATTTGCTGGCATCTGTAAACAGCATATTCTTTAGCCAAGCGTGATAGTAATATGGACAAAAGGGGGTAATCATGGATAATTAGAAGACTTTTTGACAGGCATAACTTTTCCTTTTAGCCAAAGAACATAGACACTTTCTACTAGGGTCTATGACCTTCTATGCCATCGGCTTCTGACTTATTTCTCAAGACCAATTACGAATTCCTTCCTGCTTATTGGGCTTCATGTCCAATTACAGAACAGTTGATCAACACCATAGTTCATATGCCACTCTTGCACTGGTATGTACAGCTTGCCTGACTGGTTGATTTTGTAGTTTACAGGATCCACTGCTTTGGAATCCAAATGTTTTGATTCCTACTTTGGTATCTCATTCTGTTTTAATTGTTACACTAGCAGTTTGTTTCATATTTGAATCATTCATCGATTCATTATCCAATGACATGTAAGGCCCCTATGTAAATGTTTAAAATTAACCATCCAGTCCTTCATACATACACAGCAGCAGCAGCAGCACACAGATAAATTAACTTAGCCAGCATTTAAATTTAGAAAACAAGTTAAAACAATGTGATAATTATTTTAAAAAAGAGAAGCAGCCATTGAGCTACATAAAGCACATAGCCAGGAGTATCTATCTCTAGCAGTTTCATAAGGTGCCTATAAAAACAACAGCAAAGAAAAAAAAAAAAAAACAACTATGAGCTTGGTAACCTAAAGTAACAAAAAATTATCCTTAAACATTTCAGGAGGCTGAAAGTCTTAATTAAGGCATGGTGGTGTCGTGTTGTCTCTGAAGGATCTAGGGGTAAAGCCTTGCTTCTCTCTCGTTTCAAATGATCTCAGAAGTTGGAAGGTATAGCAGTAGAAATCCAGCTCTTGTGTCCATTGTCATATGGCCTTTTCCCTATGTGTTCCTGCCTGGATGTTTTCATCTTCTTATGAGGATACCATTTATATTGGTTTTAAAGTCTACTCTAACCTAATAGGACCTTATCTTAATTATAACCATGGGGACTGTTTGCACATTCTGAAGTCCCAGGTAGACCTGGAATTTGAGAGGAAACTGTTCCTTTGAGCACTTTTATCTTTAATGGCTACTTGTAAGAAATGTGCCCCTATCCTTCCATGACACCACCCTCTTGCTTGCATTTCAGGAGAAAGCAAAACCCACACACAATCTAGAGTTCTTTTTGATCTTACTTGATAGTGTTTTATGTACAGGTGCTGATATTCCCACTGTAGATAAAAGGCAATAGAGACAGAAAGGAAGAAATATACTGTTTGTAGAGGTACAATGTTGCTGTTATCTCATTATAGTCCATTGAGCATCTTTAATTCTTTGCACACCTTCCACAACACTATCTCTTCTTAATATCAACAAATCTATAGACCTTATTCTCCTCAACATGAGCTAATCTGAATAACTAGTAAGAATTTGTCAGAGCAAATTAAAGTCCATGTCCAAGGTCTGAGCACACCATTCTTCAGCACTTTACATTCTTAGAGAGCAGTACATCTTTTGTATTGGTTATAGAGAAGAACCTTCACTGTGATATCAGAGAGTAACACATGAAAGAAAAGAGTATGAGCTATTGGGGGAAAGCCACTGACTCGTTTAGAAATTAATCCAACAAACAAACATGTATTCCAATCCATCTAAGAGACTACAATATGCCAAGCAATTGTAAAACTTATGATATGATCTCAGAAGATACAGTGTGGTTTCATATTGCCTAAGATTCTGTAACACAGGCATGTTTTTAATAAAATACTAATAAAGGATTTAAAAGTAAAATTGTTCTATGGAGCCCTCACTCTTGTCTTTACCCCTTTAAATGCATCCTACAGAACCCACTTAACACTGACATCAAGCAATGAAGAACTATGGTCTGCCTCTTCCCACATCTATAGAATGGAGAGGAGATATGTTCTTGACATTCCAAGCAAAACCACGAATGGTATTGCTCATGAATCTTCTTACACAGTTTTATCATTCCTGATTAAACAGTGCTTGTAAACTGGTCAGTACATAAACATTCAATACACTGTGCCTTCAGTTGCCCTGATATAAGATGCACATTGTTTTACATACTGTCTATATTTTTGAAGTTATTTAAGATATTTAATCTTGGACAGCAAGGATAGAGATCAGTATTTTGTTGAGGAAAACCAAAAAGTTTAATATCCCAATTGTGTCTTTTTCCAACTAATAGCTAGTGTATCTCATTTAATTTAATTTAATTACTATGTACTGTGGAAGATATTAGGATACCTTAATAATTATTAACTGTTCTCCCAATTACTGGCACAACAAAACGTTTGACACCTTGTGTGTGGATGTGGCCAAGCACTCCACTTATGAGCAGAAGAAATGGGTGCCACTTCTGGGCTGGAATATTTACTAGCAAGTATGACACATTTCAATGAGAAACATGTTGGATTCTTTGTGCTGAATCTCTCAAAATTTTGTCACATTGGATTAAATGTGGAGCTTAAGTCATCAATGAAACTTGAGGATATAAAAGCACAAGATTTTAGAAATGTTTGTTACAATACATGGTCCTGCCTTTTCATACTGAGACAAGTGTTATTTTCTTTAGTGCTTGATTGTATTTAATTTCATATAAGAAGGCCTTGGTGATTTTGAATTTTGCAGAGCCAACGCCAAAACTCTCTGACAGTTTAATTCTTCCAATTATGATAGTTCTTTAGTGGCTATATTTTGAGAAAATTACTCAAAACTTTTAATTCAATAAAAATGTTTCCAAGGTTTTTTTTTTTTTTTTATTTTATCTTGGAAAGCCCAGTACTCTGAACACAATCTCACTTCTATATGTGTTCTTTAAATTACAGGTTTTCAAATCAGAAACTGCAGTCTGCCTATCTGGTCAGTGTGCTTTAGCCTTAACATAGTTGTGTGGTGAAATACATGATTCTTCTCCATAATTTCAAAAGGGTCAAAGGACTTAACTTTGCTTCAATTTTTATACCTCAATCATAACGAATTTTGATGATCTTTGGCTAAATTAGAAGGAACAGGCAGCTCTGTGGGAAAGGAGGAGGATAAGAGCGCCTAGCAAAGTTCCTGGTGGGTTACTCCAACCTAATTTAAAGCTATTTGCTATGCAGCAATAGAACTTAGTAAGATGGCAGGTGATTCGCTAACAGAATAAAAGTAGCAGTTGTTTCCCTGCCCAGACACAGTGAATGTGTCTGAACATGGTGCTTTTCATTAGGCAATCAATAATATATTTTACTGGTTCCAGAACACCGCACACACCCCACCAGACGTCCTCTCAATTCACTGTTTTGAGTGTGAACACTACAATTAGCCAAAGAAAAAAAAATAAATTAGTTTTTCTGAAATCTGGTGGTTTTCTAGTTGTAAAAGCCCAATTACAAATTAGCAAGCTGTGAATAATCAGATTACAAAGTAATCAGGCTAAGAGCAGTGAGAGTTTTACTTGCAAAAATCTGGAACGATTTACAAAGTTTAAATTGTGTGATGGAGGACAGGACATGAGAAACATCGACGACATTGTATCCAATCATTACTTTATCTCTAATGAAAGTACATTTACTGTATATGTCCTTGGTTTGCTCATTTTCTATCAAAGATTCTGAAATGGTCAAATTATATATAACTATATAAATATATATAGTTTAAAAAATTTTCAAAACTGAGATAGGCATATCAGCCTTATCAATAAATTGAGGTTTATTAACCTAATAAAACACAACTTTTGAAGTTGGCTGAAGAATCAAACTTTAAAATTGTATAGTATATTAAATACTATGATTCAAAGGGATTCCTCAAGTCTGAAAATAAAGGAGACATAAAACACATAAACATAAAAAGGAATCTATGGTTTTAATTTTGATATAAGAAGTAAATTTCAGTTACAAAAGCAAAAAAAGAAACAAAGATGATGGATTATAAATTTAAAGTTAAAATTACAAAGATGACAAATAGCTACTCATAGTTATTTTAAAATAACACAATAGTTCATAGGAAACCAAAATGTATTTCCCAATAAAAGTAAGAAGAAATAGGCTAACTAATAATAGATTTAACAACATTCCTAATAATATGATTGGGTAGGTAAATAAAGATCTAGGAAAACAAAAGAGCTAAATAAACAGTAAAGTTTCCTCATGGGTATATACTTATAACACACCTTTTAAAAAGGAGAAGCTGGGGCCAGATAGGTTGCCAAGTGGTTAGAGATACTTCCTTGCAAACCCTGAAATCCCAGGTTTGATTGCCCAGGGCCCAAGTAAAGCCAAGTGGCACATGAATCTGGAGTTTGTTTCCAATGGTAAAAGGCCCTGGTGTGCCCATTTATTCTCTCATTCTCTCTTTTTCTGTGTGTGTGTGTGCATCTCTCTTTCCCACCCTCAAATAAATCAGTAAAATACTGTTTCAAAGGACAAGCTCTTTCCAAATAAATATGTAGCACTTAGGTAATATAATCATGTGCTCAGCCACAAGAAATGCTGATGAACCAAGTAAAATTAATTATAATATTTATTAAGCAATTATAAATCTCACTACTTTAAAACAAAAAATGTGCAATTAGGTAAACAAAGAGAAAAAGAAAAGAGAAAAACACAAAACAAACTGATCAGACATGGAAACAGCAAAGATGATACATATGGACCTTTAATAAAATTAGCAAAGCAGATGTGCATGATATGTTCATTACAGAAAAAGGTGAAAGATCAAATATAGATATTTAAAAATCTTCAAATTTTTCTCAGATATGAAATGACATAAGGTGAAATTCCATACAGAAAGTATCTCTGAAAAGGAATAACACTTTCTAAAGTTCACAGAATTCCTCAGAGAAAAATATCTCTGTTTTCAGAATTTTATGCACAAAAGTTCTTTGACACTCTGGTAGCTACAGACACAATGTATATTAAAGGGGGGAGATGTTTTTAGGGAGATTTTCATGTCATTTTCTATATCTAAGTAAATGGAATTTCAGTTGAGTCATAATGAGTTTTTTATAATAGTATTTCATGACTTAAGTAGCTTTGAAAGTCATAGTCTCTTAAAATATTTACTCTTTTTTATTTTCAGTTTAAATATTTTCTTAGCCACATTTTATATCTTTCAAAAGTGAAACATTTTTGTTAATATTTAAAAATGTGTTCTACTTTTTATAGTCCTTAGGGGTTAAATTAATTATCTCTACTGGAAGTTTTGTTAATATGCACCATTTAAAGAAATTTATAATTACATAACATCAATAATATTTACTGCATTTCAAAATCTGTGAGACTTTATTCTCTACATAAAAAGAGACGTGCTGGGTGTGCTGGCGCATTCCTTTAATCCCAGCACTCAGGAGGCAGAGGTAGGAGGATCATTGTGAGTATGAGGCCACCCTGAGACTACATAGAGAATTCCAGGTCGCCTGAGCTAAAGTGAGACCCTACCTTTAAAAAAAAAATAAAAGAAAGAAAGAAAGAGAAAGAGAGAGCTATATAAAAATGTAAGCTATGAAATAGTGTTTTTTCTCTCCCAAACAGAAAGTTTACAGAAGAGAATGGTAAGAAAATGCACATAGTTAAAACATGTCAAAATGGTTTTAAATTATTGTTTAGCACTCTTGAAGTATGTAGAGAAACTTTTCATTTATGCCTTTAACATCTACAACTCCTTATTGAAAGAGTTAATTTACCATTTGTCTTTGTGGCCACAAGGTTTCAATTACTTTTAATATTTTTTCTTTAAATTGATCCCCTTAATCAATCTTAGAGGACATGCTATCACTAAGACCTTTGGGCTAGCTTAATTTGCCTTTCATATCTTTAAACCAATAAATTGTTTTTAACATCGGTTTCGTTCCAGGTCCTTAAACTTCAGACATTGACAAACTATCTCCATGACTTTGCCTAATTTTCATGCTTTTTTAATAATTAAATAAGTTTTAAATCACTTTATTACTTAACCTTATTTTTTCTAACCATAAAGATGCCAGCTAGATATATAAACTATATGTTCTCTAAAGGACATTGAGACATAATGACATATAAAATGTTGCCTTGAATCACTTTAAACAACCATGCATAAGTCGTGCATATCTGTGTCGCTTGTTTCACTCTGAGAAACGCTGTTCTGTCCCACTTCCTGCCTACATATGCACACTCATGTTTTCAGGGTGGATATGAGTAAATATCTTCCACACGAGATGATATGCTTTTTGATACATAGTGATTTAGGACTCCCATATGCTAAGGCCACATACTAAGGATTTTCTTGACTGTCTAATAAACATAGTTAATAGCAAAGCAAACAAAAGTCTACAAAAAACACCTGCTACACAACAGGTGCTTATTATTTTCCAAAAGGATTGAACTACAATGATATATATTATGATATTTGTTATTTATAAGTCATATAGTTGTTGGCAACTCTCTCATGTAAATATTATTTCACTTGATTTTTCTGTGAGTACTTTGTGCATTTGCACACACATCACAGAACTGCCTCAGTATTTCACCTCACAGAAAACTTCTCACATGACGTTCGGTCTCAAGAAACCCAGTGAACATATATTGCTGAGCAATAAGTCAACGTTATTTGCTAGCATATAGCATATTCCTAAAGATGAACATACAAAAGCCCTGGATATTTTGGTTGTGAGGAAAAAGCAATCATTTGCTTGATCGCTATTAACAGTTAACCTCTACTTCTCAGACAATAAGAAAACTGTGAAACGTTAAGTTTTTCATAAAACACATTATCATGAAGAAACTAATGAAAATATGCTTTTGGAAAGAATTTCCACTATGAAAAAGCAAGAAATGATACTCTCATATAAAAAGACATCATAAATATGGATTTTATTTCTGTAAACCCTAAACAGACATCCTAGTTTGATTAAATACAGATACATTACAAACAAATGAGATGCTGTCAAATTTCATCTCGGTGGAGCTCTGAGTAGCAGCCTATGGTGGTCTCAAATTCAGCCCCCAGACTATTGATAAACTGAGTATTGCAGCTCCAGGACAGCTCACGAGGCAAAAAGACTTAACAACTTCCACATTCTGTTTATGTGGTGGAATCTTCCCTGAATATCCCCAGGCCACTTCTTGTTTATTTCTTCAAAACAAGATTATTTTAGGTTGTGAGCGAAGAATGAACGTCATTTGGAGAATACTATTGCAAGGTGTTTGATGCCTGTGGATTGTAAACGCTCAAACGAGGCACCAGAGGCTGCAGACTCACGCGCGCACATCTGAACTCCCTGATGGGACATATCAAAGAGGCCCATTGTGTTGTTAACCGCTTCTGACGAAGCAGATTCCACAACGCTCATTGCACAGTTTATGGAATCTTTAGGCAATTGTTTAAACACCCATAAACTTGAGAATCAAAATGCAGGCATGTTATTATTTAGGAACTAAGAGTACAAAGAAACAGTAATTGAAAAAGGAGATAATGACGCTAATCTTTGGGATGATGTGTGGATTAAACAAGTGTGTGAGTATGTGTGTGTGTGTTATGTATACTTGTTTGTATGTGCAAATGCATGCACGTGGAAGCCAGAGAACAACTTTAGGAGGTGCTATCTCCAGAAATGTCATACACTTTTTATTTTTTGAGAGAGAGAAAGAGAGAGAATTGGCTCCAGGGCCTCAGCCACTGCAATAAAACCCCAGACGCTTGTGCCATCTAGTGGGCATCTGTGACCATGCACTTGCTCTGGCTTACTGGGATCTGAAGAGTCAAACATGGGTCCTTAGGCTTCCCAGGCAAGCCTTAACTGCTAAAGGCGTCTCTGCAGCTCCCCCCTTTTTCTGAGTGAGGATCTCTCATTGTTTTGGAGCTCATTGATTGGTCTAGTCTGTCTTGCCAGCCTGTCTTGGGTCAACCTACTTCTGCCTCCCCTGGGTTCCAGCCCAGGCCTCCAAATCCAGCATGTAATGTGTATACTGGAGATCAAACGTACGTCCTCATATTTGTGTGACAAGCACTTTTCCGCTCTAAGCTACCTCCACAGCCCTAAATAAGGTATGATATATACACAATTATTTAAGCTTTAAAGTCCTATACAAGCTTCAGTTATTATTATCCAAACATTTTAAATGAATTCTGTTACAGAGCAAGCCAAGATCTCTAATGTAAGAACCTATGGGACTGAGGAGATGGCTCAATGGATTAAGCTGTGTAAGCATGAGTATCTGAATTTACATTTCCAGAATCTATGCAAAATGTCGAGCATAGTGTCATGGGCCCAGCACAGGGTAAGCAGAGACAGACAGATCCATAGGACTCACTGGCTAGCTAGTCCAAGTTCAGTAAGGGATCTTGTCACAAAAAAAAAAAAAAAAGAATGGAGAGTGACTGAAGACATCCAATGTCCACTTCTGACCTTCACACATCTGTATACTCATGCACCAACACACACAAAAGCATGCATACAAAAAACACAAGCAACACATACAAAAATGAATGATGAATAAATAAAGACCTAGAGAAAGGGGAAGGACAGATTCGTTTGCTAGGGCTCTCATTGTAATGTTTCACAGACAAGGTAGCTTACACGACAGAAATTAATATATTCATGTTTCAGGAGGCTTGAGATCTGAGATGAAAGTGACAGTAGGGGGCTGGAGAGATGGCTTAGCGGTTAAGTGCTTGCCTGTGAAGCCTAACGACCCTGGTTCCAGGATCGATTCCCCAGGACCCACTTTAGCCAGATGCACAAGGGGGCGCACGCATCTGGAGTTTGTTTGCAGTGGCTGGATGCCATGGCAAGCCCATTCTCTCTACCCCTCCCCACCCCCTGCCTATTTCTCTCTGACTGTCGCTCTCAAATAAATAAATATAAATAAAAATAAACAAAAATTTTAATAAAAAATGAAAGTGAGAGTAGAGGTGTAAGACCCCTTTGCTTGATGTGCATGTGGGTGGTTCCTTTCTTTCTGTGTCCTTTGCTGGTCTTCCCTCTCTATGTTTGCCTAAGTCTTAAGCTCCCTCCTTATAATGGCACTGGTTATAGTGGATTAGGATCCACTCATAGGTCTTTGTGTTAGTTTTTCTTCCAAATTAGCTTATTACCAAGTACCATCACATTCTGACATGCTAGGGGTTACAACTTTAACATATGAACTTAGGGAAAGGAATAGAGTTCAGACTGTACAAAAAAAAAAAAAAACATTAAAGTTTTCAGAGATAAAAGAATGTAATAATCTGGCTTGCTGCAAGGTCAGTCATAAAATCAGAAACAGTTCTGGACTGAGAATCTTGAAGATCAGAAACCTACTTGAGCAAGTTTTAGTACAAATGTCTTAGACATTGCTGAAAAAAAAAAGCAGGAACTCAACCATTGTTTGGGGTTGCAAGTGAACTCAAGTGATTGGGCAAGTAGCTCTGTACAAATTCTGTCATAGTCACCTTCTCATTACTGGGACAGCTGATGGGAGGAAAGAGTTTATTTTGGCTAAGAGTCTTGAGGGGAAGCTTCCTGACGGTCGGGGAACCTGGCACAAACTGACTGGAAATCACTTCTGCCACAGCAGAAGAAAATGTCAGCAAGAAAATGAGCCAATCTTTGGCAAGGAGGAGCTGGATGTAACACCCCAAAGCCTGTCCCTAACAGCACACCTCTTCCAGACAGGCTCCTCCAACAAAATTGCCACCAGATAGAGACCAAATAATCAGAAAATATGAGTTGGGGCTGGAGAGATGGATTAGCAGTTGAGGCACTGCATGCAAAGCCAAAGGATCCAGGTTCGTTTCTCCAGGACCCACATAAACCAGAGGCACAAGACGGCACATGTGTCTGGAGTTGGTTTGCAGCAACTGGAGACCCTGGCACACCCATTCTCTCTCTTTCTGTACCTGCCCCTCTCTCTCTCATATAAATAAAGAAATGAAAAATAAAAATATTTTTAAAAGCATAAGTTGATGAGGGACATCTAACTCAAACCACCACAAGCACATTTTAAAAAAATGGTTAGTTTCTGTGATATGTATTTATATCATATGTATATAAAATGGTTCCATTACATATTATAAGTGATGTATCAGTAAGATGTATAATATGTTAATATTTGCTGACAATGAAATATGTAATATGATATTGTAAGTCACTGTTATGTAACCTATGCCATCATAATATATTCAACTATATATTTGTACAAATTAAGTACAACACTTTATTATACTTAGATATTCTAGTATATAAAACTGTCACAACAGGATTAGGAAGATGGCCCAGTGGTTAAAGGTGCTTACTTGCAAAGTTTGTTGGCCCAGATTCACTTCCCCAGCATCCATATAAAGCCAAAATGAAAACATTGTGCCTGCATTGTGCAGTTCATTTACGGCAGCAAAGGGCTTTGGTATGCCACAATCCACACACATGCACGTGGACACACACACACATACACACACACACACACACACACAAATAGACATATTTTTAGGAAATAAAATATGACCATAAAGACAATTAGGAGTGTACTCTGAGACAACATATAGAACTTAATTAATGTTTGATATACAAAATTTGTAATCCTTGAGAGTGTTTAGGTTGTTGTAGTTAAATGATTAGCTCACTGGTGCATAAAGGCTGTATCCCCTAGAAAATACTGGGTCTGGCTGGGTGTGGTGGCGCACGCCTTTAATCCCAGCACTCGGGAGGGAGAGGTAGGAGGCTTGCCATGAGTTCGAGGCCACCCTGAGACTCCATAGTGAATTCCAGGTCAGCCTGGCCTAGAGTGAGACCGTACCTTGAAAAACCAAAAAAAAAAAAAAAAGAAAAGAAAAGAAAAGAAAATACTGGGTCTGAAGTTTTAGGGAAATATGCTAAGTGTGGCTTTATACATGATAATGGCGAGATGCACTTAGATCACTTGTGACTACTCAGTGGCTACTACAAATAAACAGCAGGGGTGATATGTGTGTTCCTCTGATTTATAACAGTATATTTTCTTTTTAAAAATATTTTATTCATTTACTATATTTATTTATTTGTTTAAGAGGGGGAGAGAGAGAGAGAGAGAGAGAATGGGCATGCCAGAGCCTCTAGCCACTGCAAACAACTTCAGCTGCATGCCCAACCTTGTGTATCTGGTTTACATGGCTACTGGGAAATCGAACATAGGTTCTTAGGCTTCAGGCAAGTGCCTTAACCACTAAGCAATCTCTCCAGCCTATAAAACTATATTTTTTCAATAGTTATGTGTGATTATTAGTTTTAGGCTTAGATACCTGGATATCAACAATTTTTTTTAAAGTAATAAAGGCAAGTTGTGTATATTTGTAATCTCAGAATTTGGGAGAATGAGGCTGAGGCAGGAGGATTGTTAGTTCAAAGCCAGCTAAGGATATATAATGAGAGTTTGTACATAATTATAGCCAAAAGAGTAAGTCATAATAAAATGTTAATATCTGGTTTCATTCTAATGAGGTGTATTATTCAAAAACAAGTGTAAAAAGAGGCCAATGTAAGGATACCTATTGGATATGGTGAGGTGTTACTGATAAACATACTTCTGCCATGATCATTGAAACAGCCTCAACCCCACATGTGTACACACTGCAGTAGGTGAAGTGATGGCTGTGACAATATACATGCACAGAAGGAGAAAGTAACAGCAGGTAACTGCAAGGAGATGCTAAAATTAATGAAGGAAATATTTCTTTTTAAATAAATAGCACATTCTGAGCAACTTTAAAAATTGACAAGCAAGATCCAACTGAAAGTGTATAGATAGATAGATAGATAGATAGATAGATAGATAGATAGATAGATAGATATAGATATAGATATAGATATAGATACATGCATATTAGACAACAGTGCTCAAGCACATTCATGCACACAGAAATGTGCATACAATAATAAAATAATAACAATAATAATAAACTAATGAAAAAGAAAATGTCAAACATTGCTAACTAAGATTATTGTCTAAGCTAGAATGAGATCCAGGTGAGAAAGGGTTGTGGTAACACATACTTGAAAAGTTTAATTTTTAAACATGCTAGTTTTCACATAAAACCAATATTTACATTCTTACCATGAAGATTAATCAAATATATCCCTATCAAAAAAAAAGCACACTTGATTACCCACCAAAGGTTAATGGTAAGACCCTACTGCTGAAGACACCATACTCTTGTCAGCATGGATCATAGAGAGACCTGGTTGGAATCCAGAAGAGAGCCAGTCCCCAGAAAATTAGTTCATCTAATGCTGGAAGGCACTACGTGAGCTACTGCGGCAAAGTGGCCAACATCTGTCTGAGCAACTCAAAATCTAAGTGACTCAAAAGCAAAATAAATAAACACTTATTATTTATGCTAAAGGCACTGAAGTTTAGAGATAAAGATTTAATAACTTTCAGGGTTTTCTTGTTTTAAAAGTAGTACTCAATAGGCCAAGAATTTAAGTACACTCAAATATGTTGTAGGTTTTGAGTATTGCTGAATCAATAAATCCAACCGTAGGTTGGAAAGGTGGCTTAGCAGTTAAGGTATTTGACTGCAATATCAAAGGACCCTGGTTTGGTTTCTAGTACACACATAAAGCCAGATGTACATAGTGGCACATTTGCATGGCTGGAGGCCCTGTTGCATCTATTCTATCTTTTCCCTTCCCTCTTTCTTTCTCTCTCTCTCTTCAAATAAAAAAATATAATGTAACATAATAAAAAGAAACAACCTGAACTAACTATTGGAGTCAAATAAACTAGATAAAAATGTATTACCTTCCTTTAATGGTCTATAAATATCATATGGTTTATAAATATAATGACACTGCCTTTATTTAACATGCATGAATTATATGGTCTTCATATAAATTTTAAAATATTAGTAACCAAAATTTTCTTCTCAAGTTCCAAAATTGTTTTTAACTACATTTTGATAGGCAACTTTTAATAACATAGCATGCATTTTCCTACACTATATTTAAGACCAAGAAAATTATTTAATCAATTCTTAAAGATTAAATGAAAGTTATTACTATAAAAAAATCTATAGACTTGTCTCCATTTAATTTCTCTTTTCCATCTAAAGTATAGATTTTTCAGTTGCTGTCTTCTCTCATTGTCTCATTATGCTATATAACAATTTTTATTTTTACAAGAGGCCAATAATAAGACAAATTTGAGCTTTCTTACATGATATCTATTGTAAAGTAGAAAAATCAAGTCACTTCAAATATGTTCAGAGAGTGTCTGAGAATCCTAAGTGTGAAGCTAAATTTCATTTCAAGAATTTTGAATTGCCATTATATACTGGAGAATTAAAATCTCAAAAATTGATTTAAGTATAACATGGGTAACTCATTGGAAAAAAAAAAAAAGAAATTTCAAACTTAAATATGTTACCCAAACCATGTGGGCCTTAAGGAGCCACTGAAGGAGTAAATGATCAGAGTGCAAGAAAAATTCTTGGAAAAAATCTTTCCTTCTGGGTCACATCTGCTACTATGATTTGAGGCAGATTTCTGTTTTTAATTTCTGAAATTCTATCATGCATTCTGCTAGAATTATTCATGTGCAACTTTTCTTTCGCCCTTTACATTGTAAGCTCTTTGAGGCAAAGGATTATTTCTTTATCTTTATGACTCCCATAGACCTTTATAATAACTTTACCCAAATTTCAATCAAATAAATATGTGTTGAATTCCAAAGGGTTCCTTGTCACCTTACAAAATTGTATAACGATATGGAGTAGGTGAACATCCCCTCAAAGGAATAGTCTGGGCTTCTTGGAACATTCTGTTCTATCCTGCATCAAGCATTACCTGCCTTAGCTATCCTCTGGCCCACAGAAACTCGTTTCTCCAAAATCTTTATTTATCCAAGATCATACAAAATAGGGATCTCTTCTTTTTTCTAGAAACCATATTCCATCAGAAATTCATCTTCTTGAATTCTTCCAGAGGACAGGAGAGATCCACTGTAAATTTTATTTTAGATGGCTCCTCTGAGATTGTTTCCTCAGAAAGAATTATCTGGGCTGGAAAAATGGCTTAGGAGTTAAGGTGCTTGCCTGCAAAGCCAAAGGACCCAGGTTCTATTCCTTATGACCCACGTAAGTCAGATGTACAAGGTGGCACATGCATCTGGAATTGGTTTGCATTGGCTAAAGGCCCTTGCATGTCAATTCTCTCTCTTTCTTAAATAAATAAATAGAATGCTCTAATATTAGAAGACATCCTAGAAAGCTATGACAGACAGTCTGGGACATAATTCTACACACCAGATATGTGGGCATGTATTCTCTTTAAACATATCCCAAATACTTTGATTGTATTGCTTCTGTTTCTGAAAGGATTTTATTTTATAAATTTATCCAGTAATATCCCAATTGTAGATTAAATAAAATGTCTAAGAGAAACTTAAAATAAGTTGCTTCATACAGAATACTCACTAGATATGATGTCATTTTTCTATATCTTGCATGTCAACAAGCAGAACAGAAATAAAATAAAGCTCAAGTGGTGCTGGAAAGCCATTTGTTGGCTATTTTCAGCTCTAGAGGAGGGATTCAAATCTAGGAGGTTGGAGTGCATTAAAGTCCTAAAAGCTTGATCAAAACTTTTACTTTGATATAAATATTTTTGCTTCCTTAATAGCTAAATGAAAGATGGATAGAAATCAAATTGGAGAATTATAATGTAGCTGCTTATATTCCTCCTATTTATAATTTGCTTTTGAAAATGATATTATAGCAATTGAAAGAGAAAGAAGCACTAAAATCAACTCCTGAATCAAACTGAAGGGAAAAAAAAAGTCATGTCTACCAAGCAATTTCTCATTCAAGGCCAGTTCATTTCCTTGACCTAAAGGGAATGCAGACAGACAATGCAAATGAATCATTCTGTTTCTATAGATTTTGTAGTCATTATTAATAGGAACAACCAAACTTTTGTTAAAAGAAACGGAGTAGACATTCTAAATCTGCGGTACATAAATATCTTTATAGTGCCTGAGTGGGAAGCAGAGAGGCCAGATTCATCAGCAGCTCTAGGAAACTTTCAACATATTACTGCATTTGTCTGCAGGGAGACCCAGCTTTCAAAATAGAACCAGTGAGGCAGAAAGTTTAGGAGCCAGTGCTTTGGGCACAATTCCTATTTCCTCATCCTTTCAGTACTTTCACTATCAAAGGTCAAACGAAAATCATACAATGAAAGCTAAAAGGGACTTTAGTAGTCATTATGTCCAACCTTCTAAAGGGTTATTGACTTTAATTCTCCAACACATAATGACTTAATTTTCAAATACATAAAGATAGAGCTACCAAGGTTTCATTTTGCTATTAAATGACCACTTAAAAAATAATAAAGGTGATAAGAGATACTATTTTAGATGATAATGATGTTAGGTTTTGGGAGTTAAGGGATAATATCAAAGATGTTATATATAGATAAATATATGATTTTAAAATGTAACCACTTAAAAATGTAGAAATAAGAGCAGACAGTGTACCCAATCTGGCCTGCAGTATGCTCTATTACAGACCCTATTTTGATAGAATAACTACAATTTTATAATAATAGATGGATTTTATGTTAATGCTATGAAATAACAGAATTCTCTCAATGTTAAAGGAAGAGTGATATTTCTTGCAAACCCATTACATTGAGTTTGGTCAAATGTTATGCTTTCTCAAAGATTTTCTTACATAATACTTACATGAATTTGCATTATGCCTGACTTCTCCTGAGATCCATGAAGGGTGATCTATGCTTATTTTATCAGTGTGTCCCCAGCATCGTGCATTTACCTTCTATGCATTATTTTTTTAAATTTGTTTGTTCATTTTTATTTATATATTTGAGAGTGACAGACACAGAAAGAGACAGACAGAGAGAGAGAGAGACTGGGTGTGCCAGGGCTTCCAGCCACTGCAAATGAACTCCAGACTCATGCTCCCCCTTGTGCATCTGGCTAACATGGGCCCTGGAGAATCAAGCCTCAAACCCAGGTCCTTAGGCTTCACAGGCAAGTGCTTAACCACTAAGCCATCTCTCCAGCCCCTATGCATTATTTTTAACACAATGAATGAAATAAAAAACTTTTCCACTTCTTAATCATAGGTGTTAAAGAACACAAATTTAGCTTGGTATTAAACTAACTCAAGCAAAGGCAATTGTTATTTCATGCAATTTATGCGCATTCTAACAGTTTTATAATCCCAAATTCCCACATGAATAAAAGATAGGATTCTCTTGACCATTAATTGCAAGAAAGAGTACATTTGAAAATGCAGAGTAGCCTGTGAGTTGAGATGGCTCGGGTTCAAATCAGCTGAACAACTAGACCTAATTCCTGAAAACCTCTGAGTGTAGCAGTTTTTATCTTTAAAATATATGGCTTAAAAATAGCTCAAATTTTATAAGAAACTATAAGGATTAACAAGGTAAAAGATAAGCAAACATATTTTAGAGCTGGGAAGGTAGCAATTTATATTATTTTAAACACTGACTTGCTAACCAAATGTTTCCAAAAAATTGTCCTTGAGAATGTTTTCTTCAACTTACATTTTTGCTTCCTATATAAACCAGGGTAGAAAGAATTACAGGTAATATTAATATAGAATTCAAATGTTTTCATAAGCTTTGCAGCAAATTTTGTTTTGTCTTTTCACAAGAATATGCATTTTTACAAGAAATTTTCTAATGCTGGTATAACAAACTACATTTGTTATAACATTCAAATCCTATCCCTATCAGTTCATAATATTAACTTAAATCTTTCCTTCGTTTCCTCAAACACAAACAAAACTGTGGAAGAATTCTGGGTTCCAGAGGAGCATAAGAATACTGAAATGCATACTAAAGTTTAGATTTTGCAGTTGGATGATGTCCCTAGCTCTTTTGAATTGGGAAGTTCTGGTGGTTATTTAAGTATCTATAGATTGTTTCCCTTGAAAGCATGATATCATTTGGTTACCACCTTAAGTATCTATTCTTTTTTATTTTTTTAGAATAAGAATAGAGAGATTTGATGAATGTGAGAAATCCCCCATTTTCGCCCAGGTCTTCTCATGCAGAAATAAAGTTTGCATAGTCACTATAGTCCAGCAAATGCCCACCTGACGGTGGAACAGGCTGAAGATGTTGCCTGGTAATCTATGCATGTTGAAAGGGACTCCAGCTTCGGCCTTGATGGATTGTTACAAACTCCCCAAGGGAGTACCAAATTTTTAGTGCACACCTGACAGCCATTAAGCAAGCCTGGCTGCCTAGAAATACTTACTCAGTTCCTAAGGTTGATGGAATGTCTGTACTTAGTGAAGTTGATGACATTCTATGTCTAGCCTATTTTTCATCACCAGTGGAATGACACATGATTTCATAATTGGTTCAGCACTATTCACTTTCCCTTATGTGACCATGAGCAGAAAAATAAAACAGCTGGAAATTGATTTGAAATATAAATGTATGTTAAAATAAACCCTTCGACTTTGTGCACATGGTAACTGAGCATTTCCAAAGTGGTCAAGCAGGCAATGTGTCATACTGGTGACTGTTTTGTAAAACTATGAATACAGAATAATACAATGAGTTCCAATAAACTAGGTTAAAAGACTGAGTAAGTACTAGAGGGTGATATCTGATATAATAATGAGCAAATAACTCAACATCAAAGGAAAAGACTCAAACAGGAGTTTTAGTCTTCATATGAACATGAAAGCTTAAATCACAGCTGAATACAGATGCAATGACAAGTATTGGCCTATATATATTTTAGTAGATGTCAGTGTGTTTCTTTACTATAAACATTTCATTCCTCTTTTAAAATTTGTGTTGAATCTGGCCAATTCAAGGTAACAAATACACAACAAATACTTTTCTTGTATAAGGAACTATTAGAGACTTCAGAATAAAGCATTAAAGTCAGGGATAATTCCAATATGTATGTATCTAATGAATCAGCAAAGGAATGAAATAATATAAATACATATATAACTACAATGTGAGTAGCAGAAAATTGAAACAAATATCTGGGTTTTTTTTTTGTTAATTTTAATGTATTTTTAGCATCTCTAGTGCCTAGCAAAAGAATGAGTTCAAAGCGGATATCTAGTTAATACGTGTATTATGTAAGAATGATGCTGAGCAAGAAGAGCATGGATTTGGAAGCTGTACATACAACTCAGACTTCAGAATATGAAAATACTAATGGCTAAGACAGTGTATATGACTACTTTCCACAACTCCATTTGAGATGATGCTGGGTTATAAGAAAAGGGATAACAACATACTCCTTTACAAGGAAAGATAGAAAATGTCAACATATTTCCTTTCAGCGCTGATGGGGCTTTCCACTAAGAATTTAGTTCCAAGATTCAATATTAATAGAAATTTGTTTTATATATATATATATATATATATATATATATATATATATATATATATAAATGCACACCACACCCCCCACATGCATGCACATTCACACTTCACCATATGATTCTAAGCTTCATGTCATCCATAAAATAAATTCTTAAAATATACTCACAGATGATTAGACAATGAGCTATGCATTTGGAGGATAGGTGAACTGCATTTTGTTTTCCTTTTGTAAGCTTTTAAGTTATTCTGTAAAAAGCTCTTCTAGTGTCACATGTGTCTTGACACAAAGGTAACACACTATTTGTAGTATTTTTTATTAGATAAGGAAATATTTAATATGTAAACAGTACATGTTGGTACCATCCTTCTCCTCCTCCCTGCCCCTTTTTCTGTAAGGGCCTTTCTCATTGGGGATACAGGTCAACCACATGGGGATTGTGGGTCTTGTATTATGGTGGAGGGAGAGGTAGTGTCTCTTTGCAAAATGGCCCAACATTTGGCTCTAACAATCTTTCCACCCTCTCTTCTGCAAAATTCCCTGAGCCATGCTGGGAGCATTTTAAGTCTATTTTAGTGATGGGCACTCAGGAGCCTCTGGATCTCTGCTTTGGTAGGTGTTGAGTGTCCTCAGTGTCTATCTCCTTCACCCGTGTGCTGATATCCGATTCACTAAGAAAGCAGCATTCTTGGTCATTTCCCCAATTCCTCTGTGGTTTCAGATGGGGCTGAGCTGGAATGCACTGGGTCACTTATTTCCTCAGGTCCAGCTCCCATCTGAAAAACAGAAGCAGATTCTCCAATGGAGAATGATTAAATGGGATAACCATTATTAATTTAGAGAGAAATTATAGGATGTAGACCCTCTTATAGCCCAAGGTTAGTGGGAGCTTGATAATGGAAAGCAGAATCATTATCTGGATATTATTCTGACTTGTTTCCCAGTTCCAAGTATGGTTTCCTTTTCACTGAGCAGATCTGTTAGCCAATCCAAGAGCAGTTGGTTACTAACCATGGCTGTGTGCCACTATTGCACTTGTGTGAGCATCACCTCAGGTTGTTTGCTTCTGAGTCACTTAGATTTTGAGTTGCACCAACAGATGTTGGCCACTTTCCTCTGGTAGCTCATGTAGTACCTTCCAGCACTAGATGGACTAATTTTCTGGGGACTGGTTCTCTTCCAGATTCCAACCAGATCTCTCTCCATGGTCTGCGCCCAAGCATATTTAAATTTCTCCTGTTTCTCTTTCTGCTCAATTGTTTTCTTTTTCCTTGGTGCTGGCCTATAATTCCCTGTATCAGGATGTGGTTTTAAACTTATAAACATTCACCTATTAAAGCACTAACAAGACTGAGTTAGTATGGACCTGGAGAAGTGGCTTAGCAGTTAAGTTGCTTGCCTGCAAAGCCTAAGGACCCATGTTCCAGTTTCCACATAAGCCAGATGTACAAGGTAACACAAGCACACAAGGTCACCCATAAGCACAAGATGAGACACATGTCTGGAGTTTGATTTTGTGGCTGAAGGCTCTGGCATGCCAATTCCTGTTTTTCTCTCACCTCTTGTTTTCCTCCTCTCTGTCATGAAAAATTTCCAAAAAAGAGTAAGTTACTATGAAATTATTTGCAAATATGTCTATCTACCTGATATTTTTCATATCTAGATCTTTACTTTTACATAGTTATAGATTGTAAACTTATACATATATAAATGGAGAAATGGATGATAGATAGATATAGGCAGGCACATATGTACATACAGGGTAGAGTGTGCATATGAATATAACCTAATTAAATATAATTCAACATGTTTCAATGCATTGAACACATGCAAATCTATGTTGTGGAATATTTAAAAATTACCTACAGATCTTAGCTAGGATAACTTTGGTTAGAACCTTTCTCTTTGAGCAAGTACAAATGTAGACAAAGGAAAAGTTTATTCTACACTTATTACCATTTTCCTTAATTCTTTTTTTAGCATGATCCACTTATCCCTATATCAGCTTCTACCAAAATGCATTTATCCAGTATCTATAATAATCATTTCTTTAAATGTAAGTTACAGACTACTTATTGCACTGATAATAAAATTTAGAAGCAAGCATCACCTAGACTATGTATTTTAGATATAGTAATCAAAAGAAGATAACTCCTGGGTTTAAAAAGCATATTCCAAATAACATGCTTTAGGCTTATAGTCAATGATAACCCCTTCCTATTGATCCCCAAATAATCAGGGCTAGGTAGCTGGAGCACTGATTAGAATAGATGACATAAATATATGATACACAGAAAGTACAACAGAAATTTTAATGCTTTATAAGTTTTCTCACTTTTGTTTTTGTTTTTCCTTATTTCACCTGTCAAAAATGTTACAACAAGCTTTAGTACTTGGTTAAAATTTTTCCTCCCATTGAATTAAACCTTCAAACAAACCCTCCCTCCTTTCTGTCATACTTTAATTCTTGTTTTCAATCCTACTCGCTGGCTTTCTCCCTTTTGTGAAAATAAAAACCATTCATGGTTGTTGTAAATCCACCTCAGTTTTAAGTACATTTCACTTCTAAGTATGTCAGTAAGGGAGATTGGTGAAGAAAGCACATTAACTGCAGTGTCTTAAAGCCCATCAATCTTCAGTGGTGTCCTGATGTGCTATGGTGAAAGCCAGTTATGAAAAACAGTGTCATCAACGGGCTACATCTTTTACTGTAGAAAAGAAGCTAGCTTGGAAATAAGTTTTAAAAACCTAAATAAATATCACTGTTGTGCTCTGCAAGAGATTGTTTCCCTAATAGAATGAAAATACGGCCTTGTGCATTGACATCACTTCTTCCAAAACTTTCACACACCTAAAATGAGACAACAATTACTCATCTGTTTGGTTCTTTGATTCAAATGTTTCTTGGCCAGTGCAGAGGCTAAACTCGCTGTGTGGTTTCAAAGACTGGTTGAAAACATAACTCAGTGCATGCATTAGAAAAAGGAAATCAGAACTTTAAACCACTTATCTTACCATCTCTGATCCCCTTGAGGCTCTGTGACATTTGGTGCATTTATTCTTGTTAAAAGCAGATTCTCTAACTCCCTCTAGCAGGTGGAGGAAAGATGTGGCAGAATGTTTACAATAAGGCATATAAATTTGTTACATGTGTGAACGTATGAGGGAAGGGAAGGTCATTGCTTAAATTTCAGTTTACTTCCTCAATTTTCAGTTAAGCCTTTCCTCTAGGCATCTTCAAGTCAAGTATCTCAGAGGGCTCTTTATAAAAGAAAGAAATCAGAACCAGGAAAATGAGAAAATCAAGGAAACAAAGGTTAAAGAAGAGCTGGAGAGATGGCTCAGCCACTGAGGCCCTTGCATGCACAGCCTAAGGACCCAGGCAAATCCAGATGCACAAAGTGGCTCATGTGTCTGCAGTTTGTTTGCAGTGGCTAGAGGCCCTGGTAGGCCAATTCTTTCTCTGTCTCAATCTGCCTCTTTCTCTCTCTTGAGTAAATAAATAAATAAAATAGTTAAGCATGTTTTATATAAAAACATTAACAAAGAATAAAATCTTTTATATAATAAAAATGTCAGGCTGGAGAGATGGCTTAGCGGTTAAGCGCTTGCCTGTGAAGCCTAAGGACCCCAGTTCGAGGCTCAGTTCCCCAGGTCCCACGTTAGCCAGATGCACAAGGGGGCGCACGCATCTGGAGTTCATTTGCAGAGGCTGGAAGCCCTGGTGTGCCCATTCTCTCTCTCTCCCTCTATCTGTCTTTCTCTCTGTGTCTGTCGCTCTCAAATAAATAAATAAATTTAAAAAAAAAGAAAAAGAAAAAAAGGAAAAAAAAATGTCGTATACATTGCCTTTTAGGGAATTCCATTTCCCGTGTTTTTAGTTCCTACTTGTGTTACAGTTTTGTAAGACTGGGATTTTTCACTGTTTATTGGATTTTGTTGTACTTGAAAAAGATGATGGTAAAGTCATCTCTTCCTCTTAGAAACTCCACTTTGCTATGCTTGGGTTAGCAATGCCACTAGTAACTTTTACTTTCAACTTAGAATACTTCCTTAACTGGGCTAGGTTTCTATTGCTTTCTTCCTCACTTGTCTAATAAATATATGTAATAACTGAAGAAATAATCTATCTCTACCATATGAGCCTTATCATCTATATCTCTGTTTATTCATATTTGACCTCTTAAAAGAACCCTGGGGCTAGAGAGATGGCTAAGTGGTTAAAGACACTTGCTTGAGAGCTGATGGCCCAGGTTTGATTCTTTATTACCCATGTAAAGCCAGATGCACAAAGTGGTGCATGTGTCTGGAGCTAGTTTGCAGTGGTAGGAAGCTCTGGAATATTCATACTCTCTGTCTGTCTGTCTGTCTGTCTGTCTGTCTCTCTCTCTCTCAAACATCTTGGCTGTCTTGAAGTAATCCAGTGCTGAACTCAAGAGAAAGTCAAATAAGTATGGTTTAATGTTGACAACAGGGAAATTCCAGACATAGAAGCAGAAAATTTCAATAACAAACTATGAAGGTATGATGCTCAGCCTTGGTTTTATGTTACATTCACCTTCATGGCTTTTGAAAATCCAAATATAAGGGCTGGGAAGATGGCACAGCAGTTAAAGGCACTTGCTTGCAAAGTCTGACAGCTCAGGTTCCACTCCCCTGTACGCACATAAAGCCAGATGCACATAAGAATCCCAAAGTGCAAAAAATTAATTAATTAATTAATTAAAAAATCCAAAAGTACAGAAAAGTAAAAAGCAACCTAACAAATACAGAATCTCTAGGTGTAGGGGCCATAGCTCATTACCTGATACCAATAGGCCCTGTTGATAACCACTGCTACATAAGTATGAAAGGAAATTAAAGGATCCCATGGAGGGGCATTGCAAATTAACTTAATGTGAATTAGGGAAATGTTAGAAACAGTGTGTGTACAGAGCCTTGAAGAATGAGCTGCTCAATTAGTCTGGGTGAATAATAGTTAAAAGCTTAAAAGAATACACACCAGTGTGCAATGCGTGTGCTTTCAGAGAGTTACGTGTTGTCCACGTGACATTCTAGGGTATAGCAGGCAGGTCAAGGAAGAATATGAGACCTGGAAGAAGGACAGAGACTTCTATGAGGTGAAGTATGGGGCCTGGGAAACACTGAATTACAGCCAAGTGCAGCCAAACCTTTTATAACTCCATGGTAATTCAACAGCCTTCAGTACAGAAGAGCCCCAGTTCTCTCTGATAGTTTCCTCCTGACTTTCATATACCACGTGTCATGTTTGCCAGGACTTCCTGTGAAACCTGAGCCTTGTATCTACAAGCCACTGCTAACCTCAGAGTGGAATTCTGAAACTTCTTTATTTCTTTCAAATGAAGCGTATTGCCATTTAGATTGCACTATACAATTAAAAAGAATCCTGCACATGGTTTACTGGTATCACTTCAAATAAAATATGGATCCACTTGTTGAATGGGAAAGTAAGGGTTTTTTTTTTTTTTCCCCTTTCTTTCCTTAGTTTAGGTTTAGGTAATAAAATATAATTTGAAACAGTAAACGGGAAAAAAATGATCACTGGAGGTATGAAGCATTTTTCTCAAAAAGACACAAAATAACATATGTTTGAATTCTACTTCTTTGTAGTTTAGGCATCAAACACCTCGCTGAATTACAGAAAAGATTGTGTAGAAGGGAAAAAAAACCCTCAAAACACATCTTCTCCTTTTTTCCCCCTAAAAGCAAATGTAATAGGATATTATGCTGTTTTGTTGTAACAATCCTAACATGAAGAGTGCAAATGCATTATTTAAAAAGGTTAAAATGCAGTTTTATAATAATGCTTCTCAAACTAATAACTAATTTTTTATTCCAAAGTTCCAAGATGTGTTAAATTCCTGCATTCAAAAACATTCAAATACATAAGAAGCACAAGCCTGCAATCCCTTCACACAGGAACCTAAAGCAGAAGGAGCACAAATCTGAGGCCAGTCTGAGATACACTCAGAGGCACGTCTGGGTTATATACAGAAACCCTGTCCCAATTCACAAGAAAAAAAAGTCAGCATATTGGAAAATTGTGTGGGGACAAATTGATCAGGATGGAGATGACCTAAGTTGCTGAAAACCATCCTTATAGGTGAGTAAATATGAGACTTTGAAAAGATAAACTTTAATCATGGATTTCATAAGATTTATATGTTATTTGGTAAGAACACTTTTATTTTAAAGTCTTTTGAATGTTCACTAACTAACTTAAAAAGTTCTCTGAGCATTTTCTGTACTGTAAGCCATGTATAAGACAATGGAGATAAAGTGAGAAAGAGAAGAATCAGGATGACAGGTTTTCACACAGTTAAGGTAATATTGCTTCCATAACAGCCAAGGACATCCCTATTCATGCAGTCACTCACACAATTCATGAAGTTCACCTCTGCACATGGTACTGAGTGCAAGTCCTACAATGGCAGGGGTCGTCTGGTCACCACTCTGAAGTCCATAACGTAACGTATGACTTCACATTGGGAATACCCTGAAAAATTCTGCTACATCAAATTTTAATCTTGATGGCTCCACATGAAATGTCTGTATTAATAGAAAATAAAAACTGATAAAAACTTTGCAAATGATTCTGATCAGTAATAAACAAACAGACAATCAAACAAACAAACAAATAAATACTAAGTGCTATCTTCGTATTGAACTTGGATATTGACGTAACATTTATTCAACTGTGTTGTGCTTTTGGTTACTTTATTACACCCGCAGAGTTGAATATATTCTTAATAATATAAAATAATAACACAGGCTATAGAGATGGCTTAGTGACTAAGATGCTTGCCTGCAAAGACTAAGGACAGAGGTTCAATTACGTAGAACCCAGGTAAACCAGATGCACATGGTAGTGTATGCATCTGGAGTTCGTTTGCACTGGTCAGAGGCCCTTGCATACTCATTCTCTCTCTCCCTCTATGACAAATTAACAAGTAAATAATAAAATATTTTTTAAAAATAATGTACACAATGACATAAACTAAAATATAGACCTCATAAAATTATAATGTAAAGTCTTCATAAATAAATGTAATAAAATATTTTAGTACTTTTAATGCTAAGATTTTTTTTAAAGGTTACTTTTGGATGACCCAAATGTGTCTTAGTGTGGAATCTATTTAGTGGCATTTACAAACAACACAGAACCACTGGTGTAGTTGGGACTACTGAGCTACTCTGACTCTGGTGCATACATATGGTGTTATGCTTGTGGAACGTTGAATTATTTTGGCAGGAGCTGCTTTCCCATTCTTGGACAATAACACTGGAATACTTCCCAAGCATGCAGCATTTCTCTGGCATAGAAACTCCTTCCTTCTGCCCACTTCTTCATAGAGATTCTTCTCTTTCCTGTATAAATGACTTCACCGTGTAGATGTTCAAGATAAACATTTGACTAAGAGAACCAGAATCAGGTCTTACAAGAGTTACCTCTATTTTGGTATAACAAATTCTCGGTCTGGGTGGCATAATTTATGTTGTCTCTAACATACCTGTAATTATGATGCTGTGATCACACTAATATTTCTTCATTTAACCTTCACAAAAGGGTCAAAAGCAGATAAATAGCCCTCCACGAAGATTTTGGATAAGGTCCAGATGAGTTTGTTTAAAAGCTGAGAAGGAACAGCTAACCATTCTTTCATGCTCCCAGAAAAGGAAGGAAGAAAATAAGGAAGGAAGGAAATGAAGAAAGGAAGGAAAAAGTTCACAATAATGTTATTATCCCAGGTGTCATTTAAAATAGTTTCAAGTGTACTTTCCCAGGGAGTTGAAATTAACAGAAGAGACCTCAGTCGAGCTAAACCCATTCTTCTGCTTCCTTGCTGTGTAGAGTTTCTCGGCAGTTCAGCTGCTCCAGTGTAACAAATCAGTGTTATATCTTTTGGTCAGCTTCTTGCATTAATGTAGGAGGATTAATGGATTTTACTTCTACATAAAGTACAGTTTGTTTTGAGTATTAATTTCAACTTTATTTATTATACAAATTAGGCCCTTTTTTGAAAAAATAAAAACACATTGACCACAAAACAGAAGAGTCAATATATGACCCAAATTAGCAAATGTTGCCCAAACAGCAGTTTAGTTGTCTCTATTTCCTATCTCTATATACCATTTTTCAAACCAAGCTCTCCATCTAGTGGATACAAATCTCTCTATACAATCCTCTCTCATCACTACTATTTGTAAATCTTGTAAAATGAAATCAGCAACTCGCATACACACACAGATGACAATGAAGTTTTCTTATTTTCTTATTTATAACACTACTTTATGGAAGTGGGTGAGGAATTTTTTGTATTAATAGTATATGAATTTGGTACTTTCAATTTGTTCATGAGAGGAATCATTTTTGGGTTGCTTGGTAAAATACAACATGTGAGAATTATAAATAAAATGATCCCTGAACATTATAGACAGACTAACATATAAAGATAGTGAATAATTGCTTGTGTCCACTGCTTTCATTGTAGAACCAGATCAAATAACAAACTTTTTTTTCCCCTGGATTTAAAGCTGTGTCATGGAATGTGGGTAATTTGATTACTTCCTGGGCATCAGCTTTCCACCTCAGTCCACATTGCAGTCAGGAGAACTTTCTTTGCACCAATTGGACTGAAATGTTCTCTTCCATTTCATCCCATGACCATGTCTTCTATTTTTACTAGTCGGCACATCCTTGCAGCAGTAATCACAGAAGAGTAAGTTTTTGTCCACAGAACTATCCAACACCATCAAATATTTTAAGATTGCATCACTGTCCTCCCAAGAATATGCATGCCTATTAATTTTACCACACATTTCCATGGGATGTTCCTTGCTCCCCAACTTGTTCACCGCACCTCAGTGAATTCTAATTCACTCATGGCCTCATGAGAGAAAAGTTTTAGCCTCATGAAGAGAAAATTTTAGCACTGGAAGGTTGTCCATTTTAACTTAATTGAATTGAGGGAAAAACAGGCTTCTCAGTGTAATGTGGATTCAAACACACATCAGGGGCAGTTCTTGTTCTCAGCAACAGAATGCTTACCAAGCACTGCACTGGCCATGTATTCAGTCCACAGTATCATCAAAACAGTAGATAAATAAAATAGCAATACTAATAATAACCGTACAATTTGAAGCTGGGGAGATGGCTCAGTGGTTTTTAATGCACTCACTCTGAAAGCCTGTCTGCCAGAGTTTGGACCCCCAGAACCCACGTAAAGTCATATGCAAGATGGCACAAAGTCTGTAATCCCAAAGCACTTATGACAAGAGGCCATGCAGTCAGGAGGACCCCAAAGCTTATAAGCCAGCAAGTATGGCCTCCCTAGTACCAAAATGTTTTTTTAAAAAAAATAAAAATAAAAGAAACACTATCAAATAAGAGGTCGAGAAAGGACCAGCAACCTAAGGTTTCCTCTTGCCTCTGTGTGCACTCTAGTACACTCATGCTTCTACACACACCACCAACAACAACAACCACATCACCACACACACACACACACAAATATTAAACTTCATAAAACAACCTAAATATCCATCATAAAAGACTTGGCTTTAGCTGGGCGTGGTGGCACACAGTTTTAATCCTAGCACTCAGAAGGCAGAGGTAGGAGGATCACACTGTGAGTTCAAGGCCAACTTGAGACTAATTCCAGGTCAGCCTGCACTAGAGTGAGACTCTTCCTCAAAAAAAAAAGAAAGAAAGAAAGAAAGAAAGAAAGAAAGAAAGAAAGAAAGGAAGGAAGGAAGGAAGGAAGGAAGGAAGGAAGGAAGGAAGGAAGGAAGGAAAAGAAAAGAAAGAAAAGAAAGAAAGAGAAAACACTTGCTTCATTACCATTTCATTGTCTCAGTCTGACCACTTAAACCTACCTACAGTGTAGTGTTATATGACAGAAATTAAGACACGCACATACACACACACATATATATGTATACATACATACATACATACATACATATATATATATATATATGTATATATATATATATTTGTAGTTTATAACAGTGACAGTGCCTGGCATATAGAAAAATGTAAAGAACAAAGCCACATATTAAGTTAAAATGAAAAGTCTAGATCTAGAACCTAAGTTTTAAGCCAAGGCTTTGCATACGACCGAACATTGAGCTTCTAGGAACTCAGTGATGACCTGGTGGAACTGGGAAGAGGAGCAAGGAATGTGTCATAACAATCCTGAGGTAGTAAGTTTTTTCTTGAAAATGTAAACAGTGAATAAAAAATTTAAATATAACTTAGGTAATTAGCAAATGTATTCTCTCAGCAGTTGAAAGCCTGACAAGCTTAAAGGCCACAAATACATAAATAACTACAAAATTATAGTCACAGTTTTTATGTTCATATATATCCTAGCCATTTCTCTAAAATATGTGAAAATCATCTCAACCACACAAGTTCCCAAGTTAAAAATTCCTTGCTTCAAGTAAAGGTGACAGTTGACAGTCAGTAGATTGGCAGAACGATGTGGTAGACTATTGAGAAGCGCCTGGAATCTCCTTCCCTTTAACTGGCTTTTCTCTGTGCTGCTCAGCGCCATCAGGTCATGACCATCTCACACTTCCTTTGGTTCATGACAGATCAGAAGAACATTCTAATCCCAGCTTCATTTTACTGACACAATTGTACCTAATCACCCTGAATACTAATGATAAGAATTGCAATGTGGTATGTATACTTAGAGCAATACCAAAAGTTGCCAGGTAAAGCATTCATGCACCTTTGGGACGTGGCTTGAAGCATAATGGACCTAGTTAAGAAATACATTCATGGGCTGGAGAGATGGCTTGGCGGTTAAGCCCTTTCCTGTGAGGCCTAAGGACCCTGGTCCAAGGCTCCATTCCCCAGGACCTACATTAGCCAGATGCACAAGGGGGGGCATGCATCTGGAGTTTGTTTGCAGTGGCTGGAGGCCCTAGCACACTCTTTCTCTCCTCTCTCTCTCTCTCTCTCTCTCTCTCTCTCTCTCTCTCTCTCTCTCTCCATCTTTCTCTCTCTGTCTGTCGCTCTCAAATTAATAAATAAAAATGAATGAAAATTTTTAAAAAAGAAATATATTCTTTCCCTCCCAAAGACCTTGTTTTATTAACATTCAGCAAGAGGCATCTTGGAGGCATCACCTTCACCTGGGTGGACCACCATTAAAAGGGAAAAGTGAGATTCCACTCTGCAGAAACCCACACAAAGGCCAATTGTTGGCTCTGCCATTTGCAAGCATGCTTCTATACTACAAAGTCATCTTGGCTGAAACCATTCCTGATGACCCCATGATGTCCTCTACCTTGACATCCTTGAAGACAAAGTCTTCAGTAAGCACGACAGCTCCCAGTCTTGAGAAGTATTCCAGACTCACAGGAAAGAGAGACACAGGTTAGGTTCCTCCAGTTTTCGTCCTCATCTCAACAATCTGAAGCTATTCCTCAGAGCCACAACCACCACCAGACCTTCCTCCATGTCTCCAAGTGCACACCCTATGCTGAGAGAAAACCCGAAGCCCAACGACACTTGAAACCACAATGTAGTCTCCGAATCTTGCTGGCTGACAGGATAAACTGACACTCCTAAGGAAGCAGCAACAGAAAGAGTAGGGAGTCCTCTCTTTGCCCAAAACCCCGACTTCTTTCTTCAGCTTTGTGCACTCAGGATTCCGTAATGGACAGCCATTTGAAGCTCTCTCGTCACCAAAGAAATGTCCTCAACTGGGAATGCTATGACTAAAATGCTAAAAAACCAGAGCTTCAGATAAACATAAGTGATACGTAAGAAAACCAGTGTGAACAACAATATAGCAGAAGACTCTTCTGCAAAATAAATACTTCCCAATAAATTTATTTTCTACTTAATTTACTTGAAAGATTACTGTCCTTCATTTCATTTCTTCCAAAATTAATCTACAATTCTCTATTGAAAGGGATAGGCTTTAGAAATCAAAGGTTACACTATATGTGTGGATTTATAATTATATGAAAAATTTGACTTGCTATTCTGGTAAATATCCATAGAGCTATTCTATCTCATTCCAATGACTTAAATCATAGGTAGCTTTTTTCAAAATGTCTTACTAGGACTTATATATAAAAGAAGTACAGTAATATTTATCTAACTATCTAAAACTGAAGGGGATTTCTAAATACACTCATATCTTACTTATAACTTGTTAAATATTAAGACTCTTATTAAATGTATCTTTTGATAGCTGTAACAAATTAGAGACTCTGACTACAAAAAAAAATTCATGGCTCACATTAAAATTTCAGTCACCAGTTGCTCATAATTTAGAAATTTGAATAGCCAATCGTGCCACCTAGTGGTGACACATAGGAACTGTAGTTTAAAAAATTTAAAACGGACTTTTTTTTTTAATGGGAGGAAGGGATTTATTTGAAGCATATGGATCCAGGGAAAGTTCTATAATGGCGAAAGAGGCTGGCCTTCCTTCATAGATCCACTTAGAGAGAGAAAAACCACCGCCAGAACCACCAAAAGCAAGCACACGCCAGCAGAGCAGAGCCCCAGAGCTCACTTTGCATACCTTAGGCTAAAAATCAGATCTGCCCCCACAGGCACCTCTTCCAGCCAGGTGGCGCAAGACAAGCTTTTTAATAAAAAAAAAAAAAAAAACAAAAAACCCTGAGTCTGTTGGGGGAACATTCAAACTACCTACAGATGACTAAGCAGTGAGAGAAACTTGCTTACAAAGTCTGAGCCCTGGGTTAGATTCCCCAGTACCCGTGTAAAGCCAGACACACAAAGTGGTACATTGGGAGTTCATATTCAGTGGCAGGAGACCCTGGTCCGCCCACACTCACTCTTCCTGTGTTTGCCTCTCTCTCTCTCTCTCTCTCTCTCTCTCTCTCTCTCTCTTTCTCTCTCTCTCTCTCTCTCTCTCTCTCTCTCTCTCTCTCTCTCTCTCTTTTAAATTAGTTTTCTATTCTGCAAGTACAGGCAGTTTGGTACCATTATTAGGTTCATCCGTGACCTACCTCCTTCCCATTGGCCCCTTCTTGTTGAGGTATATGGGTCGTGCATTGTGGAGTTAGCCCACAGTTATTGGTACAATAAATGTCTCTGTATATCATGACCCAACATGTGGCTCTGACATTCTTTCCACTTAAGAAAACTCAGTCTTATTAACACATGGTGCCATTAAAAAAAAAAAAAAATGAAACATTCACCAACACAAACAGGAACTTCAACCAAAAACTCACAGGTTATAAAAAAATAAATTAAAAAAGTCCTAAAAGGTTCATAAACTTAAGTGTAAAATGTAGGTCATAAAGGTTATGGAAAAAGTTCATGTTCGTGCTTTAGGGGTAAGCAGAATGTTCTTAGATTTGGCAGGACCCCCGATACATAAAGAAAAGCTGCGACTCCTTATACCTGAACACCTTCACTCTGTGCAAATAAAGCATGCTGTATCCTATGAAAGATAACTACATGAAATGGGGAAAAACAATTTTACGCCTTATATATGAGAAAGGTCTAGCATTTAGGATATTTCATCAACTTTGAAAACTCAGAAACTAAAGCATCCAATTGAACCCGGGTGAATGATAGGAGCAGGTGAACTAGGGTGAAGATGTCACGAGGGAGCAGGGCACGGGAAGGGTGTCCAGCGGCAGCCACTGGAGAAGAGCAAACGGAGAGCAGAGGGGATAGTAAGACTGTCCTCAGCATGACCTGTGACAGCGCGGACGCTGCCAAGGAGGCAGAAGCTGATCCAAGCTCCTCACACTGGTGTGAATGGAAAATGGTGGCTTTTGGGGGGGGGGGGGGCAGGGGATGTTAGATTTTCAATGCTTTATAAACCTAAATATGACTTATAGATGATCCAGAAATTGTACTCTTGGATAGCTATATTATGGTAATGTAAACATTTGCGCAAGTAGAAATGTGTATGCAAATGTTCAAAACAGCTTTATTCGTGGTAGTCAAAATCTGGACCCTCTCAATAGGGGGTAGGTACTGTGATTATTCCATACTGTGGAATACCACTTGTAAATCAGTGTGAATGAACTATTTATGCACATTTAATCTGGGGTAAGTCTCAAAGAAATTGTGCTGAATGAAAAAAAGTGGATTTCAAAAATTATATATACTTTGATTTAAGTAACGTGAAATCACACAGACGAGGAAAGCTAGCAAATTAACAGTACAGGTACGGCAGGGGTGTTGGGGAGGAGAGGTGGGGGAGACTAGAAAAAGGCACCATGAAGGGGCCGTGAAGTGATGAAAGTACTCTGCATTGGGACCATGCTGGCGAATGCATAAGTTTATGCACATGACAAAATGTCATGCCTGCAGATGCAGATAGTACAAGGGAAGCTAGAAAAATGTAAATAAAGTCAGCGAACTGTATCAATGCTAGGCACGTGCAATTTCATCAACCGCATGTGAATCTGCAATTATTTCAAATTAAAATATTGCTTTTCAAAGATGATCCCGCCACCTCCTTGGTAGTCTAGCGCAGCGATTTAAAACACTGAAAGAAGAACAGAAAGATGATGCTGGGGAGATTGCTCAGTGTGAACATGAGTCCTGAGTTCAGCTACCCAGCATCCTGGCGATGCCAGGCGTGGTGGCACACACGTACACCCAGCACCAGGGAGATGGGGACAAAGAATGCCTGGGGTCTTCTGGTGAGCTGTCAGTGAACTCTACATTCAGCAAGAGACCCTGTTCAAAATATAATGTGGAAAGTGATAGGACACACCCAACTTCAACCCCTGGACTTCACATGACCGTATGTGCATGTGCATTGGCATACACACGCGTCCATAATCATGTGAACACACACACACACACACACACACACACAAACCTTACATATACACATGAATACTTTTTAAAAAAGCATAGGGCAGAATGTTCTACGTACTAGTCATCAGGCAAATGCAGATTAAAACTACATTGAGATTCCATCTCACTCCTGTGAGATTGGCCACCATCATGAAAACAAATGATCATAAATGTTGGCGGGGATGTGGAAAAAAAGGAACCCTTCTGCACTGCTGGTGGGAATGCAATCTGGTCCAGCTATTGTGGAAAACAGTGTGGAGGTTCCTAAAACAGCTAGAGATTGATCTACCATATGACCCAGCTATAGCACTCCTAGGCATATATCCAAAGGACTCATCTCATTTCCTTAGAAGTACATGCTCAACCATGTTTATTGCTGCTCAATTTATAATAGCTGGGAAATGGAACCAGCCTAGATGTCCCTCAACAGATGAGTGGATAATGAAGATGTGGTACATTTATACAATGGAGTTCTACTCAGTGGTAAAGAAAAATGAAGTTATGAAATTTGCAGAAAAATGGATGGACCTGGAAAGTATTATACTAAGTCAGGTAACCCAGGCCCAGAAAGCCAAGCGCCACATGTACTCTCTCATATGTGGATCCTAGCTACAGATGACTGGGCTTCTGTGTGAGAATGAAAATACTTAGTAGCAGAGGCCAGTAAGTTGAAAAGGAGACATAAAGGGTGGAGAAAGGAAGGGAGGAGGATACTTAATAGGTTGATATTGTATATATGTAATTACAATGATTGTAATGGGGAGGTAATATGATGGAGAATGGAATTTCAAATGGGAAAGTGTGGGGGTGGGGAGGGAGGGAATTACCATGGGATATATTTTATAATCATGGAAAATGTTAATAAAAAATTTTAAAAAAATTGAAAAAAAAAATCGAAAAAAAAAAAAAAGCATAGGGCAGGAGAGATGGCTTAGCAGTTATGGCACTTGCCTGTGAAGCATAAGAATACATGCTCAAATCTCCAGGTCTCACATAGCCAGACACAGTGATGCAAGCATGCAATGTCGCACATGCACACAAGGGGGCAAACATGTCTGGAATTCATTCACAGCAGGTGAAAGGCCCTGGAGCGCCCATTCTCTCTTTCTCTGCCTCTCTCTGCTTCTCTCTCTCTCTCTCTCTTTCTCTCTCTCTCTCTCTCAAAAAAGCACAAAGATAATCTTATTTTGTGGCAATTCAAATAATCTGATCTATTTCCTTGCACATTTCATTGAGCCACCATTTTAATAGTTTCAAATTAAAAGTTGAAAACATTCTCAAATGAATGTTGCAATTCTCCTGTATCAGAGTCCCCTCTGCTTGGTACAGGAAAGGATTTAGTGGAAACAGAGGTCAGTGTCTTGGTTATAAGGAAGTGACTAAGATGACATGGTTATTTCTCAGTGATTTAGAATCAAACATGTTTGTTCATTATCTCACAGAAAGGCCCGATAGTGAATGTTGGTGTGTGGATCGGGTTCTGTCCAAAATGGTAAAATCCTCGACTTCTTTGTTGTCAGTTATTGTGACAATAGTTTTTCTAGGTTAATGTTGGAAGTGAGGGCAAGAGTGGAGCATGTTTGAATCTTGATAAGGAGAAGCCAGCTGTGGAAGTGAAATTGGCAGGAAAGAGAGGAGAAGCAGAACGATCCATGGAAGAAGTGAGGAGCGGGAGACGCCCGCCAGTGGGTCTCCGTGGAGTCTCCAAGTCCAAAAGTACAAAAAGGAGGCCAATTTTTGTACTGTTTTATTTTGATGTTTGGTTTTGTTTTATTTTTTTGCTTTTTTTTTTTTTGAGGCAGGCTCGGACGCAGGCTGGATTTTAGCTGAATCTATTTGTTTTACCTATGTTGATTCCAACATTCACAGTTATCATATCCAGGCATAGAACATTCATTTTCCTAGACCTGAAATAGAAAGAAACTAGCCCACAACTACAGAATGTAAAACCTGAAAGAGAAGTGAATGCCTTCCAGACAGTAGGCTCGTGTTTATCCAATCAACCTTTTGCTTGAGATAAAACTTTGCACTTTTATTTTATTTTATTTTATTTTATTTTTATTTTTATTATTTATTTTATTTTATTTTATTTTTTTGGTTTTTCGAGGTAGGGTCTCACTCTAGCCCAGGCTGACCTGGAATTCACTATGGAGTCTCAGGGTGGCCTCAAACTCACAGCGATCCTCCTACCTCTGCCTCCCGAGTGCTGGGATTAAAGGCATGCGCCACCACGCCCAGCATGCACTTTTTTTTTATTTGAGAGAGAGAGAGAGAGAGAGGGAGAATGGGTGTGCCAGGCCTCAGCCACTGCAGACAGACTCCAGACACATGGGTCCCCTGTGTGCATGTGCAGCATTGCCGGATTGTGTCACTGTACCTCTGGCTTATGTGAGACCTGGGGATTCAATCATGATTTCTTAGGCATCGCAGGCAAACTCCTTAACCTATACACCATCTCTGCAGCCCAAAACTTTGCACTTTTAAAGCACAAAGTGGACTAAGCTTCTAAAGAGCAAATATCTTTTGGCTTATGTCTTCATTCTCCCACTAGATGTCAGGATAGCACAACACTTGCGCCTCTTGCTGCAAGCCTGTTGTGGTACTCCTTCCTAGAAACTAGAAATAACTGGCTGAACACCTAAATAAAACAAACCGTTTGGCTGGAGAGATGGCTCAGCAATTAAAATGCTTGCCTTAAAAGCCTAATGACCCAAGTTTGAACTTCTAGTACCCACCAGGTACAGTGGCACATGCGCTTGGAATTCACCTGCAGTGGGCTCGAGGCCCTGGCGTGCCCATTCTCTCTCTGTGCCTGTTTCTCTATGCTTGCAAATAAACAAATAATAACTAAATAAGTAAACAAATAAATAAGATATCCTATTTTCTTCTACAACTATTCTCGACTCCAACAAATTCTCAGATTTTCTGTGAGTTCCAAGCACCAACATACAATTTAAACATGTCACCCTTAACATACATGTAATTATAATGAAATGATGGATTCTGTTCTGATTATTTATATTCTTTAAAATGTTCTAGGACCAAGATGGCTGAGAGACCTTTTCCAGAAGTGCAGTCATAAAAGAAATTAGGATACAGGAAAAGATTTGTGTGCTTTAATTTTCATTGATTTATTTCAAAGACAGAGAGAAAGAGGCAGAGAAAGAGAGAGAAAATGGGTGTGCTAGGGCATCCAGCCACTGCAAACGAACTCCAGACACATGCTCCCTCTTGTGCATCTGGCTAACGTGGGTCCTGGGGAATCAAGCCTTGAACCGGGGTCTTTAGGCTTCACAGGCAAGTGCTTAACTGCTAAGCCATATCTCCAGCTCTTATTTATTTATTTGAAAGACAGAGAGAGACAGAGAGACAGAGAATGGGTGCACCAGGGCATCCTGCCACTGCAAACAACCTCCAGACGCATGTGCCCCTTGTGCATGTGCTTACTGGTACTGGGTCCTTAGGCTTCACAGGCAAACACCTAAACCACTCAGCAACCTCTCCAGCCCTAATTGTGTGCTTTAATTACATATTCATTTTCATCACATAAAAATGTCCAGAGTCTACATTTATGAAAGTTTGTTCACAAAGAAGACTAACATTAAAAAGATAAATGTATATAATGTATGAGCATTTGAGTGTATGCATATTATGAAACTGAGGGTGCATTGTTGTCTTAAATTTTATGTTGAAGAATGTATAATTATAAAGTGCTACAGAATATGAAAATATTCTACTCTATCACTGGTAATTGATAAGGTATGTAGAAAACAAGAAAGAAAATAAAAACAACACAGTACTTGAAAAATATTGTCCACAATTTAATAAAATACATTTCTTAGCTAAGTACCATTTAAAACTCTTACAGCAAATTGGTTCATATAAATATATTAATACATATATAGTAAACCACCTCTGTGTGTTGTGTGTGTGTGTGTACAAATCATATTATATCTGGGACTCCATCAAAGGCAGTGGTATAGGAAAATGCTATATTATCTTTTTAAATCTTTCATACATTTTGGACAAATAAATGACTTTATTAGAATTATTTGTGCAAGTTTAAGTGTCTTACAGGTAACTGCGCTCCCCAAGAGCCCACCCTGCTGCCAGCCAACCTCCTATGCGTTACATTTTATTTCATTCTACTTTACTGATAATTTTTTAAATGTTTTTACTATATTTTTATTTTTTTATTAGAGAGGGCTAGTGAGAAAGAGAGAGAGCGAGAGAGAGAATGGGCAATCCAGGGCCACTAGCCACTGCAAATGAACTCCAGACGCATGTACCAGTTTGTGTATCTGGCTTATGTGGGTTCTGGGGAATCGAACCTGTATCCTTAGGCTTCACAGGCAAGCATCTTAACCACTTAGCTATCTCTCCAGCCCTTACTGGGATTTTTGAGACAAAGTTTTGCAGAACCCTGTCCAGTATTATGTTCCTAAGTTAGAGGAGGATAGGAGGATAACCTTGAACACCTGATCCTCTGCCTCTGCATCCTGAGTGCTGGGATTATAGACATGGCCCCAACCGCAGACTTCTATTTTATGTGACTCCAAGTGTGCAGCACAATTAATGAAAACGTGGGTTCCGTTTTACCCAATGTGAAAACAGCAGGGGTGACAAGGGAGGCATTAACAAAACCAAGCTATAACTGGGGGAAAGCTATGTTTACACATGCTCCATCCTTGAACTAGGGTTGTGTGTGTGTGTTGTGCATATGTGTATACATTTTCATATTAGGTGGACATACATGTGGGCACATGTGTATTGAGTGTGTATGTATGCATGCTTATATTGAATGGACATATGTCTGTGTTGTCCATGTATCTTGTTCATATCAAGTGAATGCACAGATGTGTGGGTATTGTGCATGTATGTATGCATGTTCATATTGGGTGGACACACATTATGTGTGTGTGTTGTACATGCATGTATGCATGTTAATATTGGGTGGACATAGGTGCATGTGTGTGTTTGTACATGGAAGCCAGAGATCATATCTTCATCAACTGCTGTACACCTTATCTTTTGAGACAGCGTCTGACTAAATCTACAGCTCACTGACTCTGCTAGACTAGCTATTCACCAAACCCTGGGAACGCCCCTGTGTCCATCTCCCCAATGCTGGACCACCAGAACCTTGGGCACCACAGGCTGGCACACCACAGCCAGCTTTTTGAACAAGTGCTGAGGATGAAAACCCAGGTTCTGGTGCTTACCTGCAAGCCCTTCACCCACTGAATCATCTCTCTAGCCCTTGTCTGTGTGTTTGTTTTCTGAGAAGAGTCTCACATGGAGTCCAGGATGTTCTAGACGTTACAGTGACTCTCCTGGCTCAGCCTCCCATGTCCTTGGATTATAAACATGTAGCACCATCTGTGTTTTTGTCTGAGATGCTGTTACTCTCAGAAAGTACTGAACCATCATAGGAAGGGCAGTCTGCCTTGCTGCAATCTGTCACATCGAATAGCTAACCAGTATCTCACTACAAGATGGAGTCATTCTTGGTGAGATTCAGAGATCTTTTTGTACCACAGTCCTTCAAAGGACCAACTCACTCATTAGGCACAGGATTGCCTTCAGTGCCATTAACAGTGACTATGAGAGATGACTCTAAATCCTGACATGCAGTGTTTGGGGACATTGCAGGAGAGACAAGAGAAAGACAGCTTCTTTCAGGAAATTCATCAGGGACAGAAACCCCTGATATCACCTAGCCGGCCATGGCAGAATTGGTATCCATAGATATCCAGGTATTTTTGAAGTAGGAAACAGTTATGTATGTTTTTGGTTTTTTTTTTTAAGATTTTTATTTATTTATTTGAGAGTGACAGAGAGAGAAAGAGGCAGATAGAGAGTGAGAGAGAGAATGGGAGTGCCAGGGCTTCCAGCCACTGCAAATGAACTCCAGACGCATGCGCCCCCTTGTGCATCTGGCTAACGTGGGTCCTGGGGAATCAAGCATCGAACCAGGGTCCTTAGGCTTCACAGGCAAGCACTTAACCACTACGCCATCTCTCCAGCCCTTTTTTTTTTTTAAAGATTTTTATTTATTTATGTATGTGTTTTTTTGGCACCTCTGTCAAAAATTGGGTGTGATAGTTATCTAGACTTAGTCCTGGATCCTCTATTCTATTCTCTTGGTCTAGTGTCTATTTTTGTATGAGTGTCATGCTGTTTATACTAATATGCCTCTGTAGTATAACTTGAAATCAGATGTGGAAACACCTCCAGCAGTATTCTTTTGCCTCAGAATTGTTTTTGCTATTTGGGGTCTTTTGTGCTTCTGTAAGAAATTTAAGATTGTGATTTCTATTTCTGTGGATGATATTAGAATTTTGATTAAGATGCATTGAACCTATTGATTTCTATTGGTATTAATAGAATGACCATTTTCACAGTAGTGATTCTTCTCATCCTTTAACATGGGAGGGCTTTTCATCATCTAGTGTATTCCTGAATTAGTTCTTTATTGTTCTAATTTTCATTGTAGAGACCTTTCACTTCCTTGGTTAGGGTTATGCCAAGGTATTTATTTTTTTGTAGCTACTATAAATAAGACTATTTCCCTGATTTCTTACTCAGTCTATTTGTAATTGGTATATAAGAAGGCTACGTTGCTGTGTATCCTGCCACTCTGATGAAAGTACATATGAGTTCTAGGAATTTTCTGGTGGAATCTTTAGGATCTCTAAATATAAAAAATCCAATCTTATGCAAATAAAAATAGCTTGACTTCTTCCTTTCCTGTGTGTCCTCTTTCTTTCTTTCTTTCTTTCTTTCTTTCTTCCTTCCTTCCTTCCTTCCTTCCTTCCTTCCTTCCTTCCTTTATTATTTATTTATTTATTTCTCTTATCTACCATCTGAAGACAAGAATTAGATACAGTTAAGAGGAAATAGGGCCAAACTATTAAATATCAAGATTGAGCCAGGCATGGTGGTGCACACCTTTAATCCCAGCACTCGGGAGGCAGAGGTAGGAGGATTGCCAAGAGTTTGAGGTCACCCTGAGAGCACATAGTGAATTCTAGGTCAGCCTGAGCTACAGAGAGACCTTATCTCAAAAAAAAAAAAAAAAATCAAGATTGTACGACAGTGACCCATTTCCTCTAATGAGGCTCCATCGCTTAAAAGTTCCTCAGCCTTACCAAGTAGCCACCAGCTGGGAACCACGTGTTCAAACATACAAGGAAGACATTTTATAATCAAACCATAATCAGGAAAAGCACTTCATGAGATAGGCAAAGACTCTCTGGAAAGAACTCTAGTTGCTTAGGAAATAAAGTTCAAAATGGACAAATGGAATTTTCTGAAATTAATAAGCCTCTCCCAGCAAAGAAACAATTTATCAAGTAAAGAAATAGCATACCAAGTGGAAAAAACTCTTCTCACTACATATCTAACAAAGGATTAATATCTAGACTACATACAGAGTTTAAAAAACTGAAGACCACAAAACCAAGCAATCCAGTTAATAAATGGGATAACAAACAGTTTGTTAAAGATGAAATTAACACAGCCAATGCACATATAAAAAAATATTCAACTTTGACAGACGTCGGGGAAATGCACATTAAAACTGCATTGAGGGCTGGAGAGAAGGCCAGAGGTTAAGGAGCTTGTCTTCGGAGCCTAATGGTTCAGGCACAATTCTCCAGTACCCATGTAAAGCTAAATGCATAAAGTGGCACATGCATCTGATGTTCGTTTGTAGTGGCTGGAGGCCCTGGTATTCCTATTCTGTCAGTCTCCTCTCTACCTCTCTTTGCTTGCAAATAATTAAAGAAAAATATTGTTTTAAAAAAACTACATTGAGATTTCATTTCTTCTGAGTCAGAGTGAATATCATTAAGAAAACAACAAATGTTGGCTTTACTCAAGTGAAAATGGAGCCTATATATACTGCTAGTAAGATTTTAAACCAGTCCAGACAACGTGGAAATCAGTATGGAGGTTCCTCAAAATACAAAACAAAAAAAAAAATGGATATAATATATGACCCAGATATACCACTCCTGGATATTTACAAAATAGACACAATGTCAACATATCATAGAGATCTGCTACATTCTGCAACACTATTCATCATAGCTAATGTACGAAGCAAACTAGGTGTCTTTCAACAGAGGAATGAATAAACAAAATGTGGCTTATACACACAATGGAATTTTACCCAGCCATAAATTGCCGCAGACTGGCAAAGCCAGGACCACCAGTCTGAGGGAGAACAGGGCCTTCTTGGGAGGTGGGCAAGGAATCGGCGAAGTGACAAACAGACACACACACAAGGTGAATGTATCTGAGTGTATTTTACTGAAGTAGAGTATCAGGTTGTATACAATTCTGGCTGCATAAGCTTAGCCTTTGTTTATTCATGTGGTACAATTTCTATGAACAGCCTGCTTCAAGCATCAAGTATTTTTAACCAAAGTTCTAACAGGACGACTTCATAACTCTAATATATTTTTTTCCTTGAACCATGCCATAAAAATGTAGGTATACCAAAGCCTGCCTTCTCATAATTGGATCCCAGTTGTTTCCTAATGCTTTCTCTTTGTGCTTTAGTAAGCAAGCACCAAGGTGGTCTCGACCTAGCAAGTCTGTCCACAAAAGTTAAAGAATACCAAGAAACATGCTTCCCACCATTGTTTGCTAGCGTATCCCCATTCCTATACACTCCTGTATAAGGTAATGGTTCATCGATTGGTTCTGGTCCTCGGAATTCTGAGTATGGCTTGAAACAAGAGAAGGTTCTTCAAAGGAAGAGTCACACTATCAGGTGACTCAATGTTTGGAAACTGTTCCGTATCTAATTTTTACTAAATTGTTAAAGAGCATCATGCTGCTGTCATGTGTCAGGAACAGAACAGTAGTCATGAAGAAAACAGCTATCAGAGAGCAGCAAAAGGCACTACAAGCCTGGAGAATGCACGTCCTTCCAGGAGGCTTTGTTCCTTGAAGCTTTCGCCTCGGCCTGGTGAACAGGTCACGCAGACTCCACTGGGGTTGGCGTGGCAATAAATAAGAATGGAGTTATATTTTTTGTAGAAATATTGGTGCAAGTGAAGATTATCATATTAATTGAATTAAGTCAGACTAAGGAATACAAATACCACATGCATTCTCTCCTATGTATACCATATATATGTATATACATATGTGTGTGTATGTACGCATGTGTATTCATAGAAGTAGAAGTGAAACTGTCTGGGGAAACTGAGGGAACCAATGAGAAGAGGACAGGAGAAAATCTAGAGGGCAGAAAGATATAGTGGTGATGAACATGGTCAAATTACAGTATACAATTATGTGAAAATGTCTTTATGAAGCCTATTACCTAGAGATGAATAATACCCGTTTAAAACAAAATAAAGGAAGGGAAAGTAAGTTGGTTAGAATCAACATAAATAACACAAAACTCTAAAGCATAAGAGAGTAAAGTTCATTTGGCAGATAATAGAACACTTTGAATTTGTGAAGAAAACAAAGTGACATTCAAGATGTAGTTGACAGCAGTGGGTGACTGCCTCTGAAGTCTGGCTGTCAATCTACGAACTATGCGCTTCGTGGTCTATACGCCCTGTGGTGTTAATGTACAGCTGCAACTTCCTATAGCATTCTGATGTGTTCAGGTAACCCTTACTGCAGATGGCCACTTAACACATTTTAATTTAAATTGAGTATAATGAATTTTATTCTGTACAGAATTTCCTTAAATTATTTTTCTTTTACTTAAGTGCCATAATACTGTATATCAAATAGATTTCCCAAGAATTTAAAAAGTTAACATATGCAATATAACGTAAAAATATTAACTTTTGTTATTACTTTAGAGACAGAGAATCTAGAAAGAAAAAAATTAGTTTATGAGAGCACAAACTGTCAGAAACATTTTTCTTAAAATAGCAAATCAGCCTGGCATGGTGGTGCACGCCTTTAATCCCAGCACTTGGGAGACAGAGGTAGGTGGATCAACGTGAGTTCAACGTGAGGCCACCCTGAGATTACATAGTGTATTCCAGGTCAGCCTGAGCTAGAGGGAGACCCTACCTCGAAAAACCAAAAATAAAATAAAATAAATTAATTAAAATAGTAAATCAAAACAAATACTTAGTTTGTAGCATAAATTGTGAGGGCTGTTCTCATATAAGCTTCATTATTAATTTGTACAAATTTCTTTCCTGAAGTGGCTGAGACAAATTAAAGGGCTTATCAGCCAAAAAGAAAAAGGAATTTCTCTTATCTTCAGAAGTAGTACTATAAATAGCAATTCTGTTGAAATGAAGATGTTCTCCCAAGACCATAAGAATCTATTGGAAAAATCTCTGTGTAGAATTCTGTCTCAGAAGACTCAATTGCAGTCCAAATTTGTCCACTGGAGAGGCAAACAATTGAGGAATCAGTGTCATCTTACCAAAATGACTAGTGCTTGTAGGTAGTACATTCTCTGTAAGTGGTGGTAGTTCATACTTGATTTTAAAATTGCAATGAACAATACCTATGTACATAACAGCAAAATTAAAATCGATTAAATTACCGAAGTACATATTTTAGATAAGGAAGAGAATATTAATGCTATAGAATACAGTTTTAAGATAGTAACAGGAATACGGTGTTAGTGTATGAGAGAATAAGAGATTTGACTCTGCCAAGATATAGCCAAATTCTTGGTGGCATGTGTAACACTGGCCAACACATTTTGTACGTATAAAATGCTCTCACCCCTATCCAGATTCCTGTTCAGACCCATGAGTAGAATACTTGTCATAGCTACAAAGTGGATTCTATGATTTCAACTACCAACACTGAGTCATTTTACTTATGTCTTCCAATTATCATTGTAATTCATCATTTTAGCATGCTACCCTATTTTCACTACCCTACTTACTAGAGTTCTCTTTGGGCAATTAACCTTGACGCAAATGAAGGTGCTCATCAGAGACACACCTCCCACCATCTACTATATTTATAGTGATTAATTATCTTAATTGTAGGTTACAAATTCTGCTTCAATTATTAGCAGTTGGAACAGAAAGTAACTCAAATGACTTAAAGTAAAAAAGGAAATTCACGGAAGTCCATGAGGGAGCTCACAGAACAAACAGACTTTTCAGAGGAGATTGCTAGGATCAGCAGAGTTGGTTTGACTTGTGTGGGATCTACAGCACAAGACAATCAGAATTACATTATGATTATGTCATAGTACTAAGAAGTCATTGCAAATGTCACTATTGGCATTCCAGGTGACACCATCATGTGGCCTAGAGGCATCCTGGTGCTTCATGAGAGGCATGATGATTGGAACTGTAAACCCTGCCTGTTCCATCCTGTTGTGTTGTCCAAGTAGGTGACAGCATCGAGCACATGGACTTCTGACAGGAAACTGAATCTGCCCTGAGGAAAAAGCCATTAGAGAAGAAAGTGCCTCGCTTCAAGGAGAGAACTCGCTCCAGGACCAAGAAGAAAGGAAATCCCCCAGCACTGAGAAGGGATGGCAAAAAAGCAACACAACGCAAGGCAAGGCCTCTCAGCAAATTGTATTTCTCACAAGACTGCAATTGATTAGCCACCAAAACTAGGTGGCAAGTCCCCGTTGCTGAATGCTTTTCTTGGAGAACGTAAGGAAACAGAACTAATGGCTGGAGAGATGGCTTAGTGCTTAAGGAGCTTGCCTGAGAAGCGTAAGGACCCAGATTCAGTACTCCAGGTCCCAAATAAGCCAGATGCACAAGGTGGCACACTCATCTGGAATTTGTTTGCAGAGGCTAGAAGCCATGGCACACTCATTCTTACTCTCTCTTTCTTTCTCTCTCTCTTTCTCTGTCTCTCCTTCCCTGTCATAAATGAATCAATGAATCAATCAATAAATAAATCTCAGAAACAGAACTAGAGCTGAGCTGGAAGCTTCCTCCCTGATGGCTATCTTTTCTTATTGCCAGAAGGAGCCACGCAAGCTGCCAGCAGAGAAAAGTTACCAACGCCCCTCTTCAGTTGCCATTCCTGTCCACTTTACAACCAACCTGGAGAGCAAGATATGCCCATGGGTATAATTGTGGCATGAAATTTATTTATTTATTTTTTTTTAAAAGAATGCTGCCAAGTGTGATGGCACACACCTTTATTTATTTATTTATTTATTTGAGAGTGACAGACACAGAGAGAAAGATAGAGGGAGAAAGAGAGAATGGGCGCGCCAGGGCTTCCAGCCACTGCAAACGAATTCCAGATGCGTGCGCCCCCTTGTGCATCTGGCTAATGTGGGACCTGGGGAACCGAGCCTCGAACCGGGGTCCTTAGGCTTCACAGGCAAGCGCTTAACCGCTAAGCCATCTCTCCAGCCCATGGCATGAAATTTATGAGAGTGACCAACTGCTTTATTTTACTCATTTTGAAGTAAGAATTATGTTTTGAACATTTCTTCCTATACAAGTCTACACAATTGTGCACGTCTTTAAAAAAATTACATGCGGAGTATTTCTGAGTCAGGCTGATTGAATGAACTAGCATATTTGATAGTCTTCCTTTTAGAAAGAGAAAATAGTCCTCTCAAGGAATATGATAATTTCTATCTCTAGATATTTCCCTTTAACTAGAAAGATTTTTATTAGTTTTGTACTCAGTGAATACAGTGAAGTTGGTACCAGTGTTAACCTCCTCCCTGTCCTTCTCCCTCCCCCTGGCCCCTGCTTGTTGGGGTATATGGGTCATGCATTGTGGGGTTAGCCATCAGTTATGGGTAGGAGGAAATGTCCTGTGTATCATGACCTAACTTGTGGCTCTGACATTCTTTCCACCCCCTCTCCCACACATTTCCCTGAGCCATGTTGGGTTCATTTTAGGTCTGCTTCAGTGATGAGGTCTTGGGAGCCTCTGTGTCTCTGGGTATCTGATTTGGTAGGAGTGGATTGTTCTCTGTGTCTATCTCCTTCACCCTTGTGCTGGTACAAGGTTCATGAAGAAAACAGCACTCTTGATTGTTTCGCCAATTATTCTTAGTTTCAGCTGGGGCCCTGTTGAGGTGCGATAGGGTGGTTTTCTCCTTAAGATCTGCGTCTATCTGAAAAAGAGAAGCAGATTCTCCGATGGACAGTAAAGTTAGCACCAGATAAATGGGATAACCATTATTTTTTTTTAGATATAATTTAACAGGTGTAGGCCCTCTTGTAGCCCATGATTGGTAGTAGCCTGTTTATTTATTTATTTATTTATTTATTTATTTATTTATTTGAGAGCGACAGACAGAGAGAGAAAGATGCAGATAGAGAGAGAGAGACAGAATGGGTGCTCCAGGGCCTCCAGCCACTGCAAACAAACTCCAGACACATGTACCCCCTGGGCATCTGGCTAATGTGGCACCTGGGGAAGGTCCTTAGGCTTCACAGGCAAGCACCTGACCACTAAACCATCTCTCCAGCCCTGAGAAAATACCAGTTTTTATTTTCAGCAGATGCACACATAATTCTTTGCTCTGTCTATGCAGACAGATACTGTTCTGTATGGACATCTGCTCCTAGATTGCCTGTGCATACTGACAATCATTTTCTTAAAAAGCAGTAAGAACAACATGTTAAGTGGCAAAACTAGGAGATTCAATTTAATTATACCTCCCTCGTTTTCACAGTTTGTCTGAGCACAGTGGTCTCAAGTTCTATAAAAACAGAGTATTTCACTCATTAGTGTCTAATACCAGACACATGGCACAGGGTAGGCGTTCAATAAATATTTGCCAATGGGAGAAATTTGCACCACCAAGTGAAAAGCAACTAAATAAATAACATGAGAATAACATTTCATTATTAAGCAGTAGGAGCTTGGTGTGGAAACTCAGCTTACTATAAGTAGATGATGAGTTAACTGAAAAGTTCTAAAAATAGAGATTGTATAATGGGGGTCGCAAAGAAAAGCTCTGACATCTTATTCTACAGAAAGATATGGAAATTTGAAATAAAACTGAAAACCACCATAATAATAAAGGCAATTTCAACACTTTTTTCTATTGTTGTTTTCAAGGTAAGGTCTCACTCAGCCCAGGCTAACCTGGAACTCTCTGTGCAGTCCCAGGTTGACCCTGAACACATGGCTATTCTGCTTCTGCCTCCTGAGTGCTGGGCTAAAGACATGTGCCACCATGCCTGGCTCCAAAACTTTTGTGTTACATATTGAAAAAATTCGTTCTTTCTTATAGTACTACTATAATACTAGATGAAACAAAACTTTAAAGATTGTGCTAAACTTCTAATAGAACAAATCCATCAAGTTATCCTTTTAGCACTTGAACTCATGTTGAGTTTCAAGATGGAAAAGTCTTACTGGATTCAAGTCACTTTTTCAAAAAATTGACCTAAAAGAGCCATGGGACAATGAATATATTTATAAAACATCATGGTTTATCTCAATAGATGTATTTCACCCACCACTGTTGACATTAACCAGAATGAGTCAGAATTCATCTACAAATAATTTCAAATGTCATTGAAATTTTTGTCAATAGTCATTATATCATTGTGTCCTGGAATTAGAAAATTCTTTGCATACATAAAAACACATCTACCTACTTCAACTAGGTCAATGTCAGAATTTAATCAAAATTCTCCAGAAAAAAAATTTTTAAAGTCTTTACCTGTAGGCACTATAAAAATAATATAATAATCAAATGATACATGTGACCAATTCCACAAAGTTAGGAAGAAAAAAAATTGTACAGTTAAATTTCGAATCCTAAATACTCCTTTATTTAAGCCTGCCTCCCTATATTTATGAGTATCAAAATTCTTGGTTACCAATTGCTTTTCACTGGTATCAGTTCTGACCTGTTTAGTCCTTCCATTTTCTCATAAAGTGAATAGCCTCTGTCTGTCAGAATTCTTTATCACCTTTGAGCCTAATAGTAATTAGTCTTAAGGTAGGTTTATGACAGGTAGTCTGTTTCTGCAGTCAAAATATTTTTTGAGGAATCAAACTTTGTCATCTGAGAAAATCCTTCTCTGTTCTTTAATAACACTCCGAAGCTTATCTTCTTTATTGATCATCATGGAAGCAATTGCTCCATCATTGAACTCAAAAGATGTTCCTTCATCCACAACCATGCAGGCATTCCAACCACCAGATCAAACACAAACTTTTGTGGAGAAACAACATTGGCGACTGCTTGATATTGGTTCTCAAATACTGAAAAGTACTTTTGGTTCTTCTGGACTGTACAACAGTGATTTATTATATTCATTTGTTACTTTCTCTACCAGTTCTTTATGCAATGGAAGTCAAATTTCCTTGTCTTCTTGTAATATTTAAAACATCTTCAACAGCCTGAGCTGCAACCCTGTTAATATTGAACGACCAGGCCTTAGATCCTATTTCAGTACACAGATTGAGCCCAGAACTTGTCTGTTTTTCCCATGGACCATCACCAGGTGAAATTTCATAGTAGGAAGCCCTGGATGACAGCCTCTCCCCAATGAAGACTTCATTTAGTGCTCTCACAGGCAAAAGTTGGGGTCCTGAAGACTTCAGGCCTTTCATCGTCCACTCTTTCAACGTTGAAGGTTCTGCTCTGCTGATTCAAGGAGCTGTTCGTGCAGGTCCACAGGAACGGGGTTTATGCCAGTCCCTTCAAGATATCACGAGATACACTGCCTCCAGAACCACCGTGGTAGAACTTCTGCAAGACTTCTGGGAAGGAATGTGTATGTCACACAGGCAGGCATAAATGACCTTCAGACCTTGCCCTCAGAATCCTGGGTGCTGGCTGGGAATCCACGCATGTGCCACCACCCAAATATTATTTTTGGAAAGTATGTATCAGCCTTTTCACCTGAGAGGTGGCTGAGCAGAGGCCGCACACTCAAGACTTGCGTGTACAGCTGTGCGAGCTGTGTACTGCTCAGCTTCCATGCGTGGCTCTGAGACCTGAGCTGACGAAAAGAGCCGCTGGGTCCAGATGGCAGGCATGATGCATTTGGATGCCTAATCTCAGGTTAGAAAAGCGATCCTTTCATGGGTAACTGCAGATAGTCACATTAACTCTCTTATAAGAACATTGGTAGGGCGAATTGAAATAGCACAAACAAAGCACTTTGAAATGTACTTGGAATATATCAAGCTAGAGGGTAGCGACAGAATTGAGCTTGAGGGCTGGGAGGATGGCTTGGAGGGTAAGGCACTCACTTGCCTGCAAATCCAAAGGACCCAGGTTCAATTCCCCAGGACTCACATAAGCCAGCTGCACAAGGTGATGCATGTATCTGGAGCACTTTTGCAGCAGCAGGAGACTGTGGTGCACCTGTTCTCTCTTTCTCTCTCTCTCTCTCTTTTTGTCTCTTTCTCTCAAATAAATAGAAAAAAAAAAAAAACTGAGCTCAAGTTAGCTGTGTCAATTAGTTTTTTTCATTCCCCCCTCCACATTCTGAACTTTCTCCAAAGAAGATACTGTCAACTCAAAAACATAGCATTTGGATGAAGAAAAGTATAAACAATAAGTGATTAAATACCTGGAAATTCCCATTTTGAGTTTTTCTTTATTCTCAACATATTTTTGAAAGAATGAACTAAGAACTAAATTAGCAAATTATGCTATTACAGGTAGGCTATACTTACACTGTAATAACTTTTGACTGTGTGTGCTATGTAATTGGTTAGAGTGATTTTGACATTTTAGGTAATATCAGTGAGTTTTATGTTTTGATTTGTTTCATTGCTACTCTATGACATGCTCCTTATAAACAAAGAAGATATTATATCTACCTGACAATGTGATAATACTAGTGAAATATGCTAAAAATAGATTACAAATTATAATAAGTTAGTTAAATAATACATAAGCATGAGAATTACCAGGAATTTTCTTTTTCTTTTTCTATGTAGCAGACTTTTAAATATGGATTCAATGAATCTCTGCAGAAGACAGGCATTCAATTATAACTTTGTTATTATTTTTTAGCAGAAAGCAAGAGTGAAAACTTAAGTCTTTCTTCTATGACAATAATTTGAAGAAAAGGGTGTGATTCTCAGTTGTTAGGAAGCAAATTTTAAAAGAAGGAGGGGAGGAAAAAGGCATGAAAAGAGGGATAGAGGGATGGAAGGAAAGACCGGCTGTGAGAGACTTTCATGAATGAAGAGTTCTTTCATGGGAAAGTGTTTTTTGTTTGTTTGTTTGTTTTTAGCTAGAAAGAGAATTAAGTTCAAAATTTGATATGAATATGATTATTACAAGAAGAAAAGTTTGGGCTGGAGAGATGGCTTAGTGGTTAAGCGCTTGCCTATGAAGCCTAAGGACCCCGGTTTGAGGCTCGATTCCCCAGAACCTACGTTAGCCAGATGCACAAGGGGGCGCACGCGTCTGGAGTTTGTTTGCAGTGGCTGGAAGCCCTGGAGCGCCCATTCTCAATCTCACTCTCTCTATCTGCCTCTTTCTCTCTCTGTCACTCTCAAATAAGTAAATAAAAATGAACAAAAGTTAAAAAAAAAAAGAAAAGTTTTTTTCTTTACTGCATTCATATTTTTTTTAATTAATTAATTAATTTTTTTATTTGAGAGCGACAGACACAGAGAGAAAGACAGATAGAGGGAGAGAGAGAGAATGGGCGTGCCAGGGCTTCCAGCCTCTGCAAACGAACTCCAGACGCGTGCGCCCCCTTGTGCATCTGGCTAACGTGGGACCTGGGGAACCGAGCCTTGAACCAGGGTCCTTAGGCTTCACAGGCAAGTGCTTAACCACTAAGCCATCTCTCCATTCATATTTTAAAGGAAAAATAATGCTTTGATAACAGCACCCTTTGACATGAGTAATCGATTTTAAATCCTAACTAGTATTTTATATGGGATATAAGAATAAGAAAATAAATCACACTTTCCTCTCATAATGTTAAGATCATCTTAACATAAAGTACCAAGGAGAATTCTCTTTGTTTCTTTATGATTTTTGCCTAGGAATCACAACTTAATGAACCAAGATCTCAGTGTCCCCCATTGAACTGTTAATAACTGGGAGCAAACTATTTATACTGGCCCCTACCACCAGGCAGCTTGCTTCTTTTCCTTTCAAAACACAAGGAGGTCAGGAGGAAAAGCAGCAGATGAGGTGGAATTCATGGGCCCCAAGTCCTGAGGAAAGAAATCCTGTAATGTTCAGACACTTCTTCATGAGGTTAAAGGTATGGTGGAATTCAAGGAAATCATGAGAAGGAAGTCATATTAACAAAATCTTAAGTGGTCATTTGTTTGGGAACTTGGACAAGACATTGGCATACATCATCTTTTGCTCACATATAACCTCATCTTCTACCTCCCTGTGGGAAGTCTGTATTGGAGTCAGGTGGCAATAGTAAAAGGAAGAACAAAATTCACAAAAATGTTAGCTGTGCCTATCTTTTCTGTGGTTGGACATTATAAGGATTTTCTTTTAAATTTATAGACAACAAAAATTTATTGCTCATAGCTATGAAGGGTGGGAAGTCTAAGACAAAGACATCCATAGACATGGGCCCACTTTGCTTCAGAGATGATTGTTTCTTGCTGCTCCTCATACAGTGGAAAAGCCAAACTCCCACAGGTCTCTTTTGTAACAATGCTAATCCCCTTCACAAGAGCCCTGCTTTAATGACCCCAAAGGCTCCACTATTACTGACACACTGGGGAATAGGTACCAACATGTAAGAAATTTGGAGAGAAACATTCAGACCATAATACAAGCTTAGATTCTATGGCCCCCTACAGAAATATTTTTCTTTCTTCTATTCTCCATTCTTTTGCTATTTTCTCTTTTTTTTTTTTTTTGAGGTTTTTTTTGTGTATTTATTTATTTGAAAGCGACAGACAGAGAGAGAAAGAGGCAGAGAGAGAAAGAGAGAATGGGTGCGCCAGGGCCTCCAGCCACTGCAAACGAACTCCAGACGCAGGCACCACTTTGTGCATCTGGGTTACGTGGGTTCTGGGGAATCGAGCCTTGAACCAGAGCCCTAAGGCTTCACAGGCAAGCGCTTTACCACTAAACCATCTCTCCAGCCCCTCTTTTCTTTTTCCATCATCCTACTCCTGCTTAGTTACTCAGACCTCAAATAGATCTCAAATTCAGTCAATATTAGTCTTTCCCTAGGCAATTTATCCTCTTCTTTCCTTTTACCTCTCCCTTAGACCATCATCTTATATTTTTCTCCCTGCAACTAATAACACCATTCCCTATTTTTCATTCTCAAGTCATAACTTACTGTATTTTACCAAGACAATACAATTAGAAGTCACACTTCATGTCGTCTCACCACGAGAAACCACAAGCAAGCTGTATCTGTGCTCATGGACAAATTTCATATTGCTTCGGCCAGGAGTCATCCTTGTACCTTGGGTGCAGAGCCTTTCTACTGGACACCCTCGATTTTTCTTCCTCAATGTCGGTCCTTCAATGCTTTTACATTCTCCTATGTGATCCTTTCCCTTCTCTTTACTTGATTTACCACCTGCTCACAAGTATGTTTTAATACCCCATCCTTGAGAAAAATCATATGCATAAGGGGAAATAGTATGTGAATAGGTACAAAACACAAAGCCTTTTCCTTAGTGAAGTCTAAGACATTTAAAATGTTCAAAGCCCAAGTTAGTGACACAGAAAACAGAGATTCCATAAAATAATCCTTGGTAATTGTCACATTTAAAGTTGTATTGACAAAGCAGAAACAGGAGGTATTATGAGGTTTCTGTAGAAGCCTTTTTCTTTGATTAACATTACTTTACCAGAGGCTGGATAGATGGCTCGGTAGTTAAGGTGGTGCAAGTATCTGGAGTTCGTTTGCAGTAGCTAGCGGCACTGTTGTGCCCATTCTCTGTCTCTCCCTCTCTCTCCCTCTTTGTCTCTCTCACAAAATAAAATAAATAAAGAAATAAGAGAACAAAAAAATATTTCACCAGTAATAACATGACTTTTCTACTCTCCAAACCTATTAAACACAAATATGGAAAACAAAAAAAAAAATACTACTGATTTTTACTGCTTAAAATAAACATCTTCTTAAATATAAAAAGACCATTTCATTCCTACCACTTCATTTATAATTTATTATTGTTATTAAGTAGAAATTTTGTATGGACACATCATATGTTGGTACCATCATTTCCCTCCTCCTTCCTCCCTGTCCCACTCCTTTTTAAATAAAATAATGTTAATCAACCCAATTACAAAATTGCTGGCTTAAGTTATATTCATAATAATAATAGCACATTTTTATTTTTAGTAAAATTATTTGTATAAATATTTAATTTACTATTAATACTAAAACATTGTACAATTACCATGATTACAATTAAGGCTTATGAAAAGACAATTTAAGCCTTTCTGGATTCCTCTAATTCAAGAGGCAGTTAGAATACCACATCTTGCACACTGTAGTGTGCAGTAGAATGTACAAACAGACTTAGCTCCAGAAATCTGAGTATGGGGTGTGGGATAAGTGGTATATCAGAGGAAGCACAAGAGCATGTACATGTGAAAAAATAAGACAGTAAAAAATTGGTACATATACATTAACTGAATATATACATATATAAACTACAGTTATGTTGCTCAAGGGCTTTTCTTTTTTACAAAGTAATTTCATAGCTCGGTTAAAACCAAACAATTGTACTGACTCTATAATTCTTTTTAAAGTATTTTTAAATTTTTATTTATTTATTAGAATCAGGGAAAGGGAGAGAGAGAGAAAGAAAGAGAAAGTGAGAATGGACACACCAGGGCCTCCAGTCACATGCACCCCCTTGTGTATCGGGCTAACATGGGTCCTGGGGAAGTAAACCCAGGTCTTCTGGCTTTGCAGGCAAATACCTTAACCACTAAGCTATCCCTCCAGTACATGCCTATAATTCTTTAATACTAAACTTTCAGTGCAAAAATATGAATATTTTTGTTTTAGTAAATATTAAGAAATTATTATTGCTACTACTATATTAATGTTTTAGGTTTCTTATTTTCCTTTTGGGTAAACAACATGTATCATTTAGCTTAAACACTAACTCCTATCACACATGAAATACTACATCCTCTACAGATTGATTTATTATTTATTAAATGCTTCTATAGCTATAAGAACATTGTACAAAAAATATAAGATAAATGTTTCAATTTTCAGTGAGATGTGACTTGAAGTAGTACAGTTCTTCTGGAAGGAAGGCAAGAAATGTAACTGTGATGGACTGAATGTAAAAATGTGTCCCACATAGACCCATGTGTACAAGTACTCAAACCCCAGCTGGTGTCGATGTTTGAGAAGAATGTGGAAACTAGGAGGTGAACCCTTGATGAAGAAAGTACACCGTGGAGGGGCGGGGTGCATGCCTTGAGGCTTTATAACTCAGCCCCAGTTCTTGTTCTTTCTCTCTAAGTCCTCTCTGCTAATATGAGGATTTCCCCACCATTACAGACTCTTCCCCACTGGACTGTCAATCAAAACAAAGCCCTCGCTTCCACAGGTCGCTTTTAACTGGGGATTTTCTCATAGTGATGAGTCAGTAACTGAGACAGCAACTCAGAGGACTTGGCAATGGGAGACTGTTGTGACATTTTGTGTCGCGCAAAGTCTGGCAATTAAGCATTGTCCCAACTGCTTCTCATGGTCAGGAAATGACTGGACCACAGCAAATGATTTTTCCTGGTTCATTTTACTAGAACGTAATTCGTTTTTCAAGGGCTTCTTTATTCGTCTGCCAGTTTCTAAAGTAGAGCCATTTTGACAAACTCAGTGGATTTTTTTTTTGTTTTTCATTTACCATCCCCAGTTCTGTTTTCAGTATAATGATTTCTGAAATCACATGAAAAATCTCCGGCAGGGGGCAAGAAGTGACCATTGAATTTTTCACAGGATGAAATAAATATAGTTCAAGGAACACTGAGAGTCAAGGAGGTGAAAGGGGTGAGAAGGGGAATAAACACAGCGAAAGAAAGAACATTTGAATGGCGTGGCACATTTCTCCTATGGAAGCCTGCATGCAAACATGGCCAAGGAACAGAATCGTAATAAATTTACGTAAGGAAAAATGATGTAATCCCTGTTTTCCTTGAGTCAACTAAATATAATTAGCCTGATAAAATTGTGCCAGGCATTCAATAGAAGCAGTAACTGTATTTATGTATTTTGATAGCATTTGTTTGGTAAGAATAAACCCAGCTGATTCTTCAGAGGATGTGCTCACGTGTATTCACATACTTTAGTGAATGGATACCCCTTTAAGGGGAAAGCAAAAGGATTAAAGAATTATGAGTGGACTTTCCTCATCTCCCATTCAGTTCAACAGTAACCACACATACTAATGAGCAGCTAATGATAGCCACCTGGCTAACAGATAATTGTGGCCCTTAATTGTATCACAGAATCAAAAAAAAAATGCAAAGTAAATTATTCTCACCTAATCATTTTTTGCTCATTTCATGCATTCAATTACTTATTGATTTTTAATAAAGATTTTAGAAATACAGTAACCTTGAAAAAAAACTTACTCTTTCTTCCTTATAGAAAGTACGCAGGAAAATTTCAATTATAAGTTGACCTGTGTAGACAGGGGAGAATCTGGGTTACAATGCTTTGAAGAGCACTGTAAGTAATTGCTAAGCTTGCAGTGCCATCTGTGGGCTCCGCACAGCTTCTAAAGGTCTCCGAAGGAGCATGACCTGTGTAATGATGAGAGCTCTGCCTCCCTCTGCACAGAGAATGGAGCTGCTTGCCAGCAGACCTGATAACAGTACCTCAGAGACCAATTTGAAGAAGGATTCCTTTTGTGTGGAGACTGTCCTCGAATCCTGGGTCTTAGAGATGACACGATGGGAAGTGCTTGCAATGAGTATTCACTCGTGTATTCCCTCATGTATTCCCTCATGATTGTGTGTTTGCATATGTGCATGTAGATAGTAAACGTACTTTGCTTTGTGAATTCCAAGGTAACAAAGACCCAAATATCCAGGCAAGAGCTGGATAGTTAGTTTGTCCTTTCTCTTCCTAAGGAGAAAAGACTTTACTGATTTTGTGCTGTATCTATGCAACTAAAATTCTTATATAGGCTTCGTGTGTCACATGCACTTTTGTAAGAAGCCACTCACTATGTATAAGCAATGCTTTAAGAGGCGATTGAAAGCTATACATATATGCATGGAAATGTGCACCTTTTGTAGCTTACAATAGAGTAACAATGATAGTGAATCCATATAGTATGTTTCCTGGAGCAAACTAATGTTATGCAAATTCAAAATAATAGACATATAAAATCTGGAAATAATATTTTGCATGACCATCTGGACACACTTATGTAAATTTATCCTTACTAGATGATGAATGGCTTTATTAAGAGACTGGTTATTGTTTTGTCTTGTTTTATACTCTATTCCCATGGTGTTTAAAGCAGCATAATAAAAGAATGTTTTCTAAGTATATGAATACAAAAAAAATGAATGAATATGATCCTATGTACTTTTTAAAATATGCAGATAAAACCGGGCATGGTGATGGATGTCTTTAAGCCCTGCAATTGAGAGGCTGAGGCAGGAGGATCACTGTGAGTTTGAGGCCAGCCTGGGCTACAGAATGAGTTCCAAGTCAGTTTGGGCTAGAGTGAGATCCTCACTTCAAAAGAATATATGAAGACAATTTCATTGCTAAAATTAATCACTTTAAATGATCTATGATCCCACTTTCAAAAATATTAGATACAAAAATAATTCCTGCATTTAGAAAGCAAAATGAGGAGGAAGAGACATAAGAAAGAGGTGGAGGGCTGGAGAGGTGGCTTAGTGGTTAAGCACCTGCCTGTGAAGCCTAAGAACCCCAGTTCGAGGCTCAATTCCCCAGGACCCACGTTAGACAGATGCACAAGGGGGTGCACGCGTCTGGAGTTCGTTTGCAGAGGCTGGAAGCCCTGGCGTGCCCATTCTCTCTCTCTCTCTCTCTGACTCTTTCTTTCAAATAAATAAATAAAAATAAACAAAAAAAATTTAAAAAAGAAAGAGGTAGAAATTACATGCAAAAGAAACAGATAAAGAGGAAGGGAGAGAAGAAAACTAGAAGGAGAATTGTAAAATGGGAAGGAAATAAAGAGGCTGCAACAGAAGGAGTAAAGTAAATGATGAAGTGGGAGAAAGAGAAGAGAGAAAGGACGAGCAGGAGGATGGTGGGAAACAAGAAGAAGTTCAGTAGAACATGGTGTGTGTGCAAAAGCAGAGGGGCAGAAGAGAAAGACGAGCAAAGAGAAGGGAAGTGGAGGGGAAGTATATGAAAGGATGCTCTCCAAGGATACACTCATATTAAATGGAATGTCTGCAGATGAAATGAGGTCAATGGGATGGTAGCTTTTTTTCATGACTTTTAGGGACTATAAGAAGCCCCCGAGTTTCAAAGGAAAGTAGACTTGAAGATAAAAGTGAATTAGACTTAAATCACCTAACACTGGTCTTACAGCATAGATAAGTCTGAAAAAGATCCACAAATTGCAAACACTCTTCTTCATTTGATTTCTTTCTTTCTTTCTTTCTTTCTTTTCTTTTTTCTTTTTTTTTTTTTTGACCAAAGGGATTTCATTTTAATTGGTTATTCTTGGTTCATACACAATGGTACAAAAATAAAATCATGTAAAAAATCACAGATTACACAAGCTTTTTATTGAACATTATGATTACAGAAAAACAAAGGACTACATGTTACATGACTTATTACTACAATGTTTTCATCAGTGTGAAATACTCGATTACAAAAGAAATCACCATGTTAAAAATATGATGACAAAAATTTGCCTTTATTACTAGTTGCAAATACCTTCCTTTTAAGATAGAGCCCATGATAGATAGATTACCTTTATTGCTCATTCTGTGCGTGTCTGGTATCAGTGTAGATATGATGCCTTGTGCTTACACCAGAAAACAAAATGTCATGTTTCTTTCTGCCCTATTTCCTTGAGACAGTCTCTCAACAAACTTGGAGACCCAGTTTTAGGTCATACCGACTAACCACCCCACACATAACTTGGGTTATAGGAATGTGAAACCAGACTGAGCTTTTGACATAGATGCTCAGGACTGAACTCAAGCCATCTTAGGACCTCTCTAGCCCTCATTCTTGCAGGCAAGCATTCTTTCACCAGCAAGATAGACAACATTTTGTTCTAGACAGAACTAATTGCATAGAATCATTTGACTTTCCAAATGTAAGAGAGGAACCCACCTACTCTATAGGGTGACTGTGAAGGAAAAAATCTACATTGCCAAGGCCTAACTGGAAGATTCTGTGGGCCATGAGGTAACAGCGGCACACATTTGCACCTGCAAATTTACTTAAATGTGGAATGGCTTATTTTGAGGCATTTGTGATTTAGGTCCTTAGTGTTTAAAGCTAAGATCCTATGTCTGATAAACAGAGGTGACTGTGATCATGAACAGATCATAGTGAAGAACTAGAATGCAAAAGAGCCTGTGTTGTAGTCAGCTTTTGAGAAAAAAAAAAAAAAGATTTATTTTGACTTACAGAATAGAGGTGAAGCTCCATCACGGCAGGGGAAAATGAAGGCATAAGCAGAGGGTGGACATCACCCCCTGGCCAACATCAGATGGACGACAGGAACAGGAGAGTGTGCCAAACACTGGCAAGGGGAAACTGGCTATAGGACCCATAAGCCCTCCCCCAACAATACACTGCTTCCAGGAGGCGTTAATTCCCAAATCTGCATCAGCTGGGGAGCCTAGCATTCAGAAAACGTAAGTTTATGGAGGACACCTGAATCAAACCACCACAGTCTGTAACTTACAAAGGAATAAATGCTTGTACTAAAGCCCCAGATGTTAACACCCAGATCCTAGCATTTAGAGGCATCTAATTTTCTGTGTAGTGATAGACACCAGCATAGCCCTTTCCATAGGAGCTTTCTGGAACCCTGAACTGTAGGAGAATAGCTTCCTGAAGGAGGATTTTAGTAGTTGACTCCTAAGAAATTTGAGACAAGTCTGTATGATGACCAGTGCACCATTATTAGCCTTGCTGATAAAACACCAAGCAAGGATACTTGAAGAAGACCAACACATTGCAAAGGATAGAAAGCATCCTCAAAATTCTTAGTGCCAGTGTATCTCTTTCCAATAAGGAATCAGAAAAAGAAAAGAATAAAACTGCTGCTTTCAGCTCAGACAGCAACTGGCTCATTACCTTATGCTGGAAGATGTGCCAGAGAGAGAGGGAGGGAGGGAGAGAGAGAGAGAGAGAGAGAGAGAGAGAGAGAGAGAGAGAGAGAGAGAAGAAAAGGAAGATATATTTCAGAAAGCAAACTACTTTGAAGAGCACAGAGTAGGCTGAAAGGACCTTGACTGGTTGAGTACAGAGGGAATGAAACAATGCAGAGTGGATCTGGGTGAGAAATGTGTAAAGACATAAGCATGAACATTCAGATAAGTGCAGATAATCTCAAAGTCCAGTGCCCAAACCGCTTCAATATTTCATGGCACAAGTTACCAGACAGCCAGCTGCTAAGACATAAGAAACATGGATTTCTGAAAACTTAGCAGTTTGAATGTGTTCCTTAATATTATAGGTACATGAATTATTACTTTAATCATGGGCATATTAGATCTTCATAAACACGCATGAATAAAAAGCAGCATTTGGGTTTAAAATGGAGTTTCTGAGCTGAAGAGATGGCTTAGTGGTTAAAGTACTTCCCCGCAGAGCCAAGGTACCCAGGTTCAATTTTCCCAGGCCCACATAAGCCAGATGCACAAAACAGTGCATGATGCTGAAGTTCATTTACAGTGACTAGAGGCCCTGGCATGCTCTCACTTGCTCTCTCTCTCTCTCTCTCTCTCTCTCCTCTCTCTCTGTCTCATTCTCTCCAATAAATAAATAAAAATATTTTTAAAAATAAAATAAAATGGAGTTCTTATCATCTCAAAACCTATTGTCCTTGGACTTTAATGTTAAACATTTGTAATTAATAGTATCTAATTACAATTTTGTCATAATATGTATTCTATAAATAGGAGATAGTTAAATCTCATATTTCTTACATAACATTATCACTTCTATCATTTCCATACTCAACAACAAAGAAGAACATCAAAATTTATTTTGGGGGCCATGAGAATGAACCATGGATTGCAGTGGAGACCCAGTGGAGATGCCATCTCCAGGACCACGAGATGGTTGCTAAGGAGCTGCCGGCCCTGATGAAGTTTTCCAGGACTGTGCCTAGATGGAGGGGTGGAATTGCAATGCCAGAAATTTGTTGCTGGCTAGAATGATCAGACTTGGAGAATTGTCACTGGCTAGAGTTGTTGGATTCGAAGCTACAGAGTTTGATGTTTGCCCTGGTTGTTTTAAATTTTGTATTGAGTGAATATTTCTTTGCTATGCCCAATGCCATCTTTTGCACTGTGAATGTTTATTCTGTGCCATTATGGGTTTTGGGAAAGATTTTTGGAATTATGGCTTGGTTAAAAGATCTTGGACTATGGGGATGTTTGAACATCATTGGAATTGATAAGAACTATGGGGTCTTTTAAAGTTGGACTGAATGCATTGTATTTTACACCATGTGTGGATATCAGTTTATGGGAGCCAGGGGTGGAATGTGGTGGTTTGATTCAGGTGTCCCCCATAAACTTAGGTGTTCTGAAGCTAGGTTCCCAGCTGATGGAGATTTGGGAATTAACACCTCCTGGAGGCAGTATATTGTTAGAGGCAGGCTTATGGGTGTTATAGCCAGTGTCCCTATGCCAGTGTTTGGCACACTCTCCTGTTGCTATTGTCCACCTTATGTTGGCCAGGGAGTGATGTCCACCCTCTGCTCATGCCATCGTTTTCCCCTGCCATCATGGAGCTTCCCCTTGAGCCTGTAAGCCAAAATAAACCTCTTTTGTCCAGAAGCTTCTCCTGATTGGGTGATTTCTATCAGGCATTTGAACCTGACTACAACAGTGGCCTTGAGTCACCCATGCTCCTGTAATCACACCTTCACCCTGCTCTGTAAGTAACCCCAATAGACTCATTGGTTCAGCAAAACTGGTTTTGATACAATCATAATTTGATCTGTGGTTTAAGCCCTATCTGGGATGAATAGATATCTCCCCAAGTAAAAAGGTTCACATGACAATTGTAGAACAAGATTCAACATGCAGTAGCTAGTTTGATCACAGTTAAGTAAAATATACACCAACATGTCAGAATTCACTGAAATATCAAGAGTAGTTAAGTGATTATCAAGGATACACTTTCTTCCTATATTCTTTCCAATCCCAATTGAGGCAACAGTCTTGGTTCTTGTGCTTCTGAAATAGAACTCACGCCCTAGCAACAGGAAGAGCAAGGAAATTTATTTTAGTACGCAGAAAGATTTTTAGCAGGTAAGAAAGCAAAATTGGAAAACATACACTCCAAAGTTGAGGGTGGACTGAGGTAAGGGATAATTAGAACTTCCTCTAGCACCTGGACTTATAAGTTTTTCATCCTTTTTTTTTTTCTTTTTTTGATTTTTGAGTAGAGTTTCACTCTAGCTCAGGTTGACCTGGAATTCACTATGTAGTCTCAGGCTGTCCTCAAACTCACACTGATCCTCCTACATCTGCCTCCTTAGTGCTAGGATTAAAGGTGTATGCCACCATGCCTGGCTTCATCCATTAATTTTTTTAGAGAGAGTGAGAGCATGAGAGAGAGAGAGAGAGAGAGAGAGGAAATTGGCATGCCAGGGCCTCAGCCACTACAATTGAACTCCAAATGTTTGCACCGCCTAGCGCACATGTACAATTTTGTGCTTGCATCACCTTTTTATGTCTGGTTTACATGGGATCTAGAGAATCGAACATGGGTTCTTAGACTTCACAGGCAAATGGCTTTACAAAGGCAAAGGGCCTTTGAAAAGCTAATCATCCTGGTTTATTTATTTTTTTTTTTATTTCTGTAAAGTTTGGAAAGATCCCCAATGTGTTCTGATAATCTACAAAGTTTTGGGAATAGTTGGCCCAGATAATGTTGCAATTTATATTTCAAATGAATGTATGACAGCTAGTTGATAATGCTCAAAGTTTTCTTAAAAAAAAAAATGACATGAGCAAAGTATAATTTGGTATAAGGCTTAGGAAACTAAATCCTGTCAAGCATTTTAGTTGTTTCTTTCACAGGCATGAGAAGGAATATGGTCATCATGCTTGACTTTGGACCATAAGTCCCAAACATAACAGGTTTTCTTCAGCCTGGTATCAGATGTAGGTTTATCTTATATTACTCTCGGATGATTATTAAACTAAGAATTCTCAAAGAATTCATATTATTGTTTATATATAAACCAGGACAGCTTTAAATTGGATTTCCAGGACATGACCAAGTTTTGGAATAGTTTTGTTTTTTTCTTTTCAGGAGTACTTCAAATGCAATATCTCAGCAATTACCATGTGCATATGCACAACAATCCTTTGGTGTTTAAACTTTCTCAGCATTGACTAGAGGATGGCTTAATGGTTAAGGCACTTGCCTGTAAAGGACCCAGGTTGGATTCCCTAGCACCCATGCAAGCCAGATGCACAGAGTGGGCAGACATCTGGAGTTAGTAGTGGTTGGATATCCTGGCACATCCATTCTCTCTCTTTATGTACCTCTTTCTATCTAAATAAATAAATAATCAACATGGTAGAGGTGGAGCCCACAGAGCCTGGAGCAGAATCCTATTTATAAATTGTTTTTGCTTTGGGCAAGATATCATTTCACCAAACAGGAATGAAGTAGGGGTAGGGGGGAAATTACCATGGGATATTGTTTACAAATATGGAAGTTGTCAATAAAAAAATAAAATAAAATAAAGAAAAAGAAAAAGAAAAATATGGTTCCTTATCATCAACATAGTAGTTATTCAAGAGGATGTTTGCATAATTTAATTTTTTTAAATGTGCATGAAAAATGAAATGCAAAACAGCATGCAATTCTCAACAGATTGGTAAGCATTTCCTTGTTGAGCAATTCTTCTGCCAGGGCTATAATATGTATCTATAGCAAATTTAATGGTTTGCTGGAATTGTTTGATATGAGTTCCACACCAGGAAGAAATCACAGTTACTTTGGTATCCACTGTTTGTTTTCTCAGTGTGAGACAAAGTATCCAGTATATTCATGCTTGGTTCACTTGTTTGAAATGCTGATATCCTCAAAAAGAAAGCCAAGAATTCTGCATGACATGAGTCCCTAAAGATGTATTTAGAAATCACTAACTCCATGTAATGCAACACTTGTAGAATTACTATTGAAACTTGCCCAGACTTCATGGAACAATCTTGCTTGTGATTTGGAAAACTGCTAATTAATGGAAAAATAGTACTCTGTAACAACATTCATGCTGGCAAGGCTTGCTGGTCGATGGCTGACAAAAAAAGAAAATATTCAATATTAGATTCTTCAGAGTACATTCTAGGTATGGGCATGAAGAAAATAGTGATAAATGGGACATCAGTAATAAACCTACACCCACACATATTTCAAGAACAATAGTTAATTTAGGAAATCAAACTTAGCATGGAATGAATTCAGCATTATGTAAGTAATGGGAACAAGACATCAAAACTTAATGAAAAGTGGACCTCTCTGATCAGAGAAGTGGAAAAGCTTTCTGAGATAAGGTATTACTCAAATCTTGCATTATTAGGTAGGTATCACATGCACATACTGCTATGCAAGTAAACTGGCTGTGCAAAGGGAAAAAAATAGAAAAGAGAAATCAACTCACAGTAGTATTTGCTGGTTTGTAAGCACTGCAGTGTAGGCAACTCTGAGATGCAGATATGATGACATGGAACATGAAGTTTAAGAGAACAACTCTTGGAATGAGCTCCTCTAGGTAAAAACGTGTCAGTCCAAAACATTTTGCCTAAGGAACAATTGACTCTACCTCATCCCAAAGCCTGAGAGAGTTCTTGGCCAAGGTAAACCTGAATGGAATTCATGTGCTATAGATAATCTTAATACTGCTTCTATCTATTTTGTTCACCACTCTAACATGCCTGTCTTCCACATACTTTCATCATTTATATAGGTGTTTTCTAAAGGTCCAAGGAGGAAAGTCCAGAGTTTGAGAAGCGATGCCTAAAAATAGCTTTAAATCTTAATATAAAAAGTAAGCCTAAAAGATTATGGGGGGGGGGGGCTGGAGATATGGCTTAGCAGTTAAGGCATTTGCCTGAAAAGCCTAAGGACCTAGGCCTAATTCCCCAGTTCCCACATAAGCCAGATGTACATGGTGGCACATGCATCTGGAATTCGTTTACAGTGGCTAGAGGCTCCGGTGTGCCCATCCTTTTCTATCTCTCTCTCATAAATGAACAAACTATATTAAAAAGAAATACAATGTTAGAACATTAAAAAATATTACAAGGAAGTTATCTTGCCACTAACTGCATAAAACTTTATGCATAAAACCTAATGCATAAAACCCACTGCCTTCAGATATCTTATGATCTGATATCACCTACTCACATTGCACCTACCCTTAAAGAGGAGCATTAACCATGCAACACTACCATTGTTCACTGATTTATGTCACCACTGAGTAGAATCCATCCATGTTACTTGCTGTATTTTACTTAGTGCCTTCCACAACACCTAATCACAATAGGAAGACTAGATACTGAAATTAATTAAACTCTAAATTCCAACCACAATTTAAAGCAATATAAAGACAATATTTCATCATTGTTAAAGAGTAATAAATATTATACTGATTTAAAATTTTGAAGGTGTGTTGTTATTATGCCACTAGAGGGCCTTGTGATTTTTCTGTGAACTATGTTTCATTTTTTCAATGTTTGTTTATGCAGTGTTCTCTAATGCTTTTGTTGTTAGGTGGCTGTTGTCAGTTTTTGGTAGCTATCCATTTTTGTGAATTTTGTTTCTTACAAAGTTTGCTGTCATCATTATTACCACCAGCATCATCATTCTCTTTACATAAAGCAGTATCTATTATGACAATAGCTGAAATAATAAAACTTTCCTTTTGTCTTGGATTAAGTTATTATTTTATTAAGTCACTTTAGTTCATTATCTTTAAATAGTGTTTACCTAAGCTAGTGTTACTGTAAATATAAAATAAACAAGAGCATGTGAGATGCTATTCTCATAAATAAAAATAGACTGAGTACATTAAGACTTTAATAAGCAAAGCACTCAAGACAATCTATGGACCCACAAATGTGAAGGAACTAGATGATAAGAATAAAGATAGGAATAGTCACTTTGGAACTTTAAGAATTGCCTCCAAAATTCTGCCAAGAAACCTGTTTTGGTGAAAGAAAATGCATCGTGCTGAAAGAATCCAACATTATATTTAGTTTGAGTTGTTTTATAACACTAAAGTTTAGGATTCAGAATTATTGTTGCTTATGTTCCTATGAACAGCTGTGTGTGTTTCTTTAAAGAAAATAGAATGTCATTCATTTATTCTTGTTCATTTAAATGACTGTTATTTGTCACCTCTGGTATGGTAGGTGGTATATTATAAACTTTAGCTCAGAACTAATATGATTTAGATTTAGTTGTTAAACACACAAAAAAACTTAGTCAAGTGGCAATTAAACAGAATGAGGTGGTGTGTGACAGATATTAAGGTGAGTAATAAGTATTCAGTACTATGTTAACCCAAAATTAAGAAACTATTGTTCTAGCTGGGCGTGGTGGTGCACGCCTTTAATCCCAGCACTTGGGAGGCAGAGGTAGGAGGATTGCCGTGAGTTCGAGGCCACCCTGAGACTCCGTAGTGAATTCCAGGTCAGCCTGGGCTAGAGAGAGACCCTACTTCAAAAAAACAAAAACAAACAAACAAACAAAAAAAGAAACTATTGTTCTAACCAGCTACAAAGAACTGATAGAACCAGGCAAAAATGCATGAATATCATGCTTGAGATTAAGTGACATATAAAGGATATCCAGGTGCACAAAGTTGAGGTGGGTTTTTCAAGGAAAGGGAAAGAATATTGCAAGGGGAAGAATTATGCCCTTTATCTGTGTCCAAAGGGAGTCATCTGCCACGTTAGATTTGGACTTCATTTTTAGGTAGTGATTTTTTTTGAGACTGGTATAATCAGAACCATGATTTAGAAAGATAGCGGTCAGAAATGGGAATGTAACTCAGAGCACTTAGAAAGACACTGTAATAAGAGTCAGTGTGAGATATGATAACAGTTCAGATTAGAAGTAATGCCATGACGGAGATGAGAGAATGAAAAGATATTTTGAGGTTCTATAAATAAGGCCCAGTGACTGATCAAATGAGAAAAGGCAGCACAGAATAAATCAAAGAGAACTTAAACATTTCTACTGAGAAATGACAAATTGAGAAAGATGGGAGAGAATAAGACAGTACTAGCCATGGAAGGCTGACTAAATTTGGAAGTTTTCAAACCAGTGGTACTGCCTGACATGGCTGCTTTGCTAAAATAGTGGTGGCAGAAACACAGACATAGGGGACCCCCTAACACCTCTGAGACACAACCTTGTGCATCTTCACAGTGCTTACTCTGTTTAGAAGGCAAGCCTCCACAACATAAATGACCAGGCACATATTAGTGCCAAGGATGAAAACCACAGCTTCCTGAGAGACAGCTACTGTGAGTGGAGGAAAAAAATCCACATTTTAAAAGTACATGAGCCTGAAATCTTTTCCCAGCCTCTGCCACGTACCAAGCACGTAACTTTTGGTCAGCTACCTCTGCTTCTGCTTTTCCTTCTGCATATACCTTACAACAAGGCATGTTTTCTTTTTCTTTTTCTTTTTTCTTTATTAGTTATGTACATACTCAGTGTGTAAACAGCCATGTTGGTACCATCGTTAGCCTCCTCCCTGTCCTCCCTCCTCTGCAGGGACCCTCCTCCCTGGGGAATGTGGGTTGTGCATTGTGGGGGCAGCCATCAGTTATGGGGAAAAGGCAATGACTCTGTGCATAATGTCCCAACTTGTGGCTCTAACAAACTTTCTGTCCCCTCTTCCGCCAATTTCCCTGAGCCATGGTGGGTTGTTTTAGGTCTACTTCAGTGATGAAGAGGATGAAGAGGGAGCCTCTGTGTCTCTGGATCTCTGGTTTGGTAGGAGTGTTCTCTGTGTCCATCTCCTTCACCCTTGTGCTGGTACCAGATTCACTAAGAAAGCAGCACTCTTGCTCATTTCCCCAATTACTCTATGGTTTCAGCTGGGGCCCTGGTGAGGTGTGATGGGTTGATTCTCTCCTCAGGTTCTGTGTCCATTTGAAAAAGAGAAGCAGATTCTCCAATGGAGAGTGAAGTCAGCACCTGATAAATGGGATGACCATTATTATTTTAGAGGAAATTTAGTAGGTGTAGGCCCTCTTGTAGCCCAAGATTGGTGGGAGCTTGATATTGGAGAGTGGGCTCATTTTTTGGATATGGTTCTGACTTGTTTCCCAGTTCCAGCTATGGGTTCCATTCCACTGAGCGGAGCCAATTCAAGAGCACTTGGTTACCCACCATGGCTGCATGCCACAAGAAGACATTTTCAAAATTCTTGCGACTGACTCACCATTTATTGCAATGTATCCTTTCATGGTCAGAAATTAATGCAGGACAACTTCTAAGTCCTTTACCATTACTGACTCAAAACTCCTCCTATGAAGTAGAATACTGTTAATACATGAGTTGGCTTCAGATGAAAGAATGATACTTTTAATCTCTTTTAACATGAGAAAGAAAAAAAATAATTTTCCAGATTAAATCATTATTAGGAATCATGGGTTTAGCTTTAATCAGTAAGCCCAAGAGATGAAACTGATTGTTTTTACTCTGTGAATTTTCTTAAATTCCAAGCATGTTAGCATTCTACAATATACAATATCAAATTACTCAAGTTATTAACAACACTAAGTATATCTGATGGCAGCTAGATTAATGATTTTTTAATAATTGAAGCAATACTGGTTATGGTTTTTCTTTTATAATCTTACAGATTTCCCTTCAGAACTAGATCTTATTACTAAAGTAATTGAATGACCTTTTTTTTTTCATAACGTAGAGCCAATACTACTGAAATAGATCCATGACTATAATGATTGTCTTCTGAAAGTACTCCATAGAGTTTGTTTCTATACCTTTGCTGCACACTAGCATATATGAAAAGAGAAGAAAATGTTCCATGTGGAGTCTCTCATTGAGCACAAATGGTTTCCTTCGTAAAGACAAAGCCTAAGGCATGTTTGCTCATTGCTGTGATCAGGTGTAAGAAGCAAGTGAGGCAAGGTTCATTTGGGCTTGCAGGGGAAGCCTGGCTGCCGGAGCAAGAGGCAGCAGGTCACACGAGCCCCACAGCCAGGAGGCAGAGAACATGTTGTCTCATGTTCCACAGCACCAGGATGTGGTGTACATGAGGCTGAGTAAGGAGGAAGGCAGTCTAGGAGAAAAAGAGTTGGTAAAGTCACTTAGATAGCAATCCTGATATCATATCAAGTTTATCAATCATCATTACCTGGGTCAGATTTTCTCTTTTTGTTCTCTTTATCGATCAAGCATTGACATGGGATGTGCAAAAGGGATGTCATGCCTAAAAAGTCACAGTAGTCAAGTACACAGGTGAGGCAAGAGCAAGGTCGTCAAGTACACAGGTGAGGCAAGAGCAAGGTTGCACAGGCCCACCAAGCAGCACAAGCTTCTGGAGTGCAATTTCAGTGGCTGAAGCCAGCCAATTCTTTCTCTCTCTCTCTTTCTCTCTCTCCCTCTCTCTCTCTCTCTCTCTCTCTATATATATATATATATCTATATCTATATCTATCTATCTATCTATCTATATATATATATATATATATATGTATGTGTGTGTATGTAATAATATATAATATTCTTAATATATTATATTATATATATATACATATATATGTATGTGTGTATATTGAAAAAAATATCCTGAGGACAGCTAACAGTAAAGTGGGGAAATCTCTTGTTACAGGGCTCAGATGCTGAGGACATTCTTAGACTGTGGGTCGATAAACCATTAATGACAGATTATAGGGAAGGCTGTGATTCCCCATGAGAGACATGTAGACCTCTCAGGAGTGGATCAATCATCAACAATGTCAGGGTTAGGTTTAGAGATCCCTAGGCTTCCCTAGTCTCCTTACAAATTAAGGGTTCTTAGTTGAGGGTCATAAAGCCCTGGACATAAGGGATTTCAGAGTATTTTGCTTATCCTTAACAGAAAAAAAATAAATAAAGATCAACTGAAACATGTGAGAAGAGTTAAGGCTGCGTTCTGGGGCTATCTCTTTCCATCGCCTTACCTGTACTGGGGCCAGGCAATGTTGTAGTAAAATACGATACACTCTTTTCTGAAGTTGTCTGCTCAGCCTTTTTCCAATGATTAAGCCTACATTAGAGGGTGAGGGTCCAGCCCCAAGGTGGCATGCTTTGGAGAGAAAGGAAGAAAATGGAGAAGCACTAGTCTGATCTCCCTTGGGAGACAACAGCAGGGTGAGTTGTGTATGGATTCCCAGGCATCCCCTGTGGGATCTCTCCTGAGAATGCTGAACATCTTCCATCTTCTGCCTTACCTTGGTTTAGGTGGACATCACACTGCCTCTTTAATGTTCTTTCTCTTAAAACCAGGTCCCTCCATTAACCTGCACATTCTTTTCTAGCAGCAGAACCCTGGGTGCAAGCAGCATTTTGGCCACTTCCCACGGGTCTCCTTCCAGTGAGCTTCTGGGAAGATTGTTGGTGTGTGGCAGATCACTATCTGAGGCCGGGGAGTTGTGTCTATAGCTGCGAGTGATGGTTTCACAAGCATTTTGAGTGCAGGGCCCCAGCATGTCCTGGGTCCACTTCAGCAAGTCAAGGAAATATGTTCTGAATGTGTTGGTTCCCTCAGAGTCTGGGTATGAACTAGAAAAGGAGCAATCTGAAAGATGCTTTATATGCTTCTGCCATTTATTTATTTATCACTATTATTTATTTATTTATTTATTTATGGTTTTTCAAGGTAGGGTCTCACTCTAGCCCAGGCTGACCTGGAATTCACTATGCAGTCTCAGCATGGTCTTGAACTCACAGTGATCCTCCTACCTCTGCCTCCCCAGTGCTGGGATTAAAAGTGTGCGCTACCACACTGGGCTCTTCAGCCAATTAAAATGAGTCTTCCCTAGCTACAGGGAGAGGATTTTGTCAGCTCATGTTTCAGAAAATATAGTGCCACAGAGTCCTTGAATTTAGAGATTGTATTAACATGGGATATTGAGGTCCCCAAAGTTTTGTAATAAAATATTTAAAAGTCACAAGTAGTCAAGCCAGAGGAAGAAGGATAAACATATTTTATTTTGTCCAAAAAAAAAAAAAAAAAACCCTGTTGACCTGAAGGTTTGTCTTGCTCTTGGAAGGGTGGAATTTGTACTGTGTTCTTTTTTATTAATGTATTTATTTATTTATTATTTTTTAGCAGGAGACATCCTGGGGGGTTTGGTCTGTGCCTCACTGGTTGGTGGCACACGACAGAGCTTTCAAAAGCAGAAGTTATCAGAGATTTTATGTAGAAGTTTAGGCTCTCATGTATGCTCTTAAAATAGCAATGTTGAGAATGTTAAGAGGAATTGATGAAACACTGCAAAGGAAATGAAACTGAGTACTTTGTTAGGAAAATAAACATAATTTTTAGAGCTTATGAGCTTTATATTTTTGAGTCATTAACTGAAAAAAATGCCCTATGCATTAAGTGAGGAGAAAAGAGTACATGAAAGTATTAATTGTGATTCATAATGTGAAAGTACTTTCTAGTATAGCAATTTATATGTATTATAGAATTTTTAAAAATAGATACAGTAAAATGAATGTTATCCCAAGCAACACCTCCTAAAGTATATCTGAATATTAATTCAGATTTGAAGCAGCAAAAACTTGAGTACAACTTTGCTTATAATCCAGAGATTTAAATATTCCACTTTACCCCCATTGACAATAAGATGCCTGACATATCTATACAACAAATAAGTTTTGACATCTTTCATTTTCTTGAAAATATTTTACCTTAATTTCTTAAAGTACAGACAAGGCCAAGTTCATGTATACAGAGTTTTTTATCATTTTTTTAATTAATTAATTAATTTATTTATTTGAGAGCGACAGACACAGAGAGAAAGACAGATAGAGGGAAAGAGAGAATGGGCGCGCCAGGGCTTCTAGCCTCTGCAAACGAACTCCAGATGCATGCGCCCCCTTGTGCATCTGGCTAACGTGGGACCTGGGGAACCAAGCCTCAAACCAGGGTCCTTAGGCTTTACAGGCAAGTGCTTAACCGCTAAGCCATCTCTCCAGCCCTGTTATCATTTTTATAGTCTAGCCTCTCATGCAAAACTAACTCACCTCACAATAAACCAGTTAACACATCTCACAGGAGTGTCTCTCTGACCTTGTCTTCCTCCATTGTCCCTTGTCTATTATTCTGCATATTGCCTTGCTTTTATTACATTCATCATGAGGAACTAACTAGAGTGCTTTCTGGTGTTGCTGTTTCTAATTCCGACAGGAAGGTTCAACATCCCTTTTCCTTATCTTTCGACTTGCATTCACTGCATTTCACTTATTTTGTGGTTAGCCCTAGATATATCTTTCTCTTCATTTAGGCTATAAATCTTTCATTGCTGGGTTTGTGCTCTGAAGGCTGTGTTTCCCCAAACAAAAACTAAGCACAATAGTTTACTCCTCCTGGGACCATACTACATATTTATTAGATTAAATTAATTCAGCTCAGTGTTGGTACAGGACTCAGGGAACATCTCTCCCATGAGAGAGAGAGAGAGAGAGTAGTGATTGATACAGTAATACCAGACTCCACATCATTTGGGCTGTGCTCCAAATTATTACTTCCAAAAAGCATAGGCTACAAGTCAATACCTTTGGTTCTAGTGAGTTGATATATTACAATCAAGAATTTCTTTAAGTTTGTGTGACTGCAGGATTCTTATAAAATGTGTATATTTCACAGTTAACAAAAATTGCTCTAAATGCAGTATCCTGGGCCTTCTCTATTCACACACTTGCATATCAGTCCTATGATACAAAATCATCTAGGTGAAGAATCTGACCAGCTTTGATGAGGTATGCATACCTTATGTGGTATCGCCAAAAGGAAGTCAACTGAGTACATTATGCTGTTGCCAAACATCGATTTTTAAATTTGGGATCTTTCCAAGTCCTCTAGAGCAGTTTTAAAGGAACTCATGCTCATGGTGACAGCTCTGAACCTGCTGCTACTTTCTCTCATTCTGGCTCTAGGACTACCTGTCACTGCTGGTGTATTGACTGCTGTTGTGCAAATGGTAAACTCTCCCATCGCTCCCTAAATGATTGATGAGCATGTCATTGCTGCTAGATTATTGCTTCTTAAGAAACTTACTCTCAGGGCACCATGAGACTCTTATACCTCCCATAAAACGTGCTACCATTTATTCTTTCAAGTTATTTCTGACCCTGTGGTCTCAGCTAGTGCCATTGTAGTTATATGATAAAAATTAGTAGTTTAAACTTGAGCTTTATCTCAAGATGGATCTCCAAACATTATTTTGTCTTGTTAAATTATGCTTTCTTTCATAATATACCTGATATTTTAATAATTTATTTAATAGTACCTCTAATGAATTCTTTTTAATATTAATAACTATTTAAGCAGATTTTATCTTGGTTAAGTAATCATGTTAAGATCAACTACATTAAATATTTTGACTAAATTAACTGCATATTGGAAAATGTAAAAGGACATTTTGCATGTGTCAAGAAATTACTATTACTTATCTAATCTAGACATCATTGTTAAATATATCTTTTAAGCACTATTTCAATTAGGTGTTAATCCCTCATGTTGAGCTTTAGAATGCAATATTTTAAAATAATTTAATAACCCATTATTTATTTCTAAGTCAAGCTGACTTATCACATAAGCTTTACCTGACTTTTCTCCCCAAAACGCTATAATATTACAGAAGATTCAATCTTAGAAACAAACAGGAAGGAGGCCTACAGAGAGCAAGGATGATTGAAGAATTTCATAAATATGCAAAACAGGTGGGATTTAATTGGAAAAGAACCCCCCATAGAGGTGAGCAAATGACGGCTCTATAGGAGCTCCTGGAATAAGAATATTTTCCACATAGAACACCAAGAGTGTCCCAAGATCAGAGACATTCTAGCTTGGGAGGCGGAGTAGTCCCCGGGGGCAATTGGAAAGGTAATTAATTAAAGGGCTGTGTAACTGTGGTGCTGGGGTAGTACTCTCAAGTGCAAGCTATGTACTCTATGGTAACATGGGAATCGGCCTTAGGGAACTCCCAGGATGAGTGCAGAACCAGGAGAAGAAGGGCAAGGCCCTTGTCAACTTCCAGTTGAAGAACAGACTGCATATCCTCAAGAGGTGAATGCAACAATACCCAGTCTCTGCATAGATGAGAATATTTCCAGTAGAAACTGTGGGGAATATGTTTAAAAAAGTGGATGAGAAAAGGTGTCCTCTGAATATAAATTCTAAGAGCCATTAAGAAAACCTTGGTGTCTTTGACCAAATATTTGACTTCACCTTCTTCTTGACAAAAAAAAAGCATCATGAAAAAACACAAAAAAGAGGGATGGAGATATTGCTTAGAGGTTAGGGCACTTGCCTGCAAAGCCTAAGAGTCCAGGTTTGACTCCCCAAGACCCACGTAAGCTAGGTGCCCAAGGTGGTGCAGGCCCCTGGAGTTCATTTGCAGCAGCCAAAGACCTGGCCATGTCAATTCTGTCTCTCTTCTCTTCTCTCTCTCTCTCTCTCTCTTCTCTTTTTCACCCTCTTTTGCTTTCTCTCTCTCTCAAATAAATCACTTAAACTAAAATTTTAAAAACAAACAAAAAAGAGTGGTGAGAGAAATTAGATTGCTCAGTGGTTAAAGGTGCTTGGATGCAAAGTGGCCCAGTTTTAATTCCCAAGCCACCTACAAAAGCCAGACACAAAAAATGGTTCAGGTCTCTGGTGTCTCTTCCCAGTCTTAAGAGGCCCTGGCATGCCCCCCTTTAGTTAAGTAATTTTAACATTGCAAAAGACAAATGGATGCATAGAAACTATATGCATGAATATAATAGACAAAAAATATGATCTTTCTAATCTACAAAACTCAAAGTAAATGAGAAAAAGACAACCCAACAGAAAAACATGAAATGAGCAAGTAAATTTTTAACTACTAAACTGGTAACAGACATTTCATTTTCTCCATGATTGGGATAATGTAAATTTTTAAAAGGTGAAGAATAACAATGGACAAATTTAAAACATATTCATGATACACATAATTGTAGAAGTTGTGAGAAAAATATTTTTCTCATAATTTGAAGAGAAGTTAATATAAACTTGGAGTATAATTTGACAGAATTTACCAAAATACATGACTTAGGTACAAAGTTGACTAAATAAACTCCTGCATGACAATAGATATAGGGTTATTGTACATTATACCTGTCCTTCACCCCAAACTTGAGAAAAGCAAAATGTTAGCAGTATCAGCAGGCCAAATTTCTCATGGGGCAAATCTACCTCCCTAATGAAATACTTTTACCATGAACAGTGAAAAGCCTGAACCTAGGCATCAGTGTGTTGTGGAGGGAATGCACTGACTGCTGCTTCCACCACTAAATGAAATACCACAGAGCACTACTTAGCAATGAAGAATTCTCACAAACTGCACAAACCTCTGGAAAAGTATATGAGGAGAAAATAAATCCAGTCCCAAAAGATTACAAACTTTATGAGTCTCTCACTATTAACATTCCCAATGTTAATTGTGAACAATTTAATAGCTGAGGGAACAAATTAATAGTAACCAGAGATTAACAGGCAAGGAAAGGGAGTGACTGCGATTATAAAAGGATGGCGTAGAATCGTAGACCAGAATAGATAGCTAGGACTGCAGAAGCCGTGGGAATCCACACATTTGAAAGCACATTTGCTAAGACTGCACAAATGAGTACAGATAAAGTTGATGAGGCACGATGAAAAGATACACCAGTTTTATCAAGATCCATTCCTAGTTAAGGTATAATAGTATAGTTAGGAAAGACGTTGCCATTGTCAGGAACTCATGAAGAGTACTTGTAAACTCTCTGAATCAAATATGACAACATTATCTCGTAGTAGTGATTGTGTTTTTAAAAAGCCAAAGTCCGGGGTACAGTTCTGATTCCTGTCTCCTGTGATGGAACTTAAGGAGTCCACATTCTTCCAAAAACTATTCAAAGATATGTGAATCTAAAGTGGAGGATTTGAGTAGCTGTTATGCCTATGATGTGACGGAACGTGTCCTCGACAACTGTCTATGCTTCAACTAGATTTGCTGTCCTCTGAGCAGCGTCTGGGCTGTTCGTTATGAAGACAGCCAGTACAGTGGCATCTCTCTTCTTCCTTTCCTCCTGCACACTGAAGCTTAGGTTAACGCTACTCTGCAATACTTAAAGCTTAAATTGTTTTCCATTGCTACTTGAGTATTACTTCTGACAATAAAGTTATACTAGTATTTTGTAATCATGTAAAAATACCAACAAATATGATTTATCACAAAGATGAAAAATATTTTGGTAACCAAAATTTTAGAGGTATTTATGGAAACTGCTCTTAATTTTGTTTTGTTTTATTGCATTCCTTTTATGTACTAGATACAGCATCAATTCTGGTTAGCCTTTAGAAGATATTTTTAATTGGAAGTGCAGAAATAGTTTTTATAAGCTTTCCAATTACGTTTTTCTAAAACAAGTTCGTGTGTTGCTATAGACACTGACAAATATTGTTAGCAAACTAACTGGCAAATAAAAATGACAAAAGACAGGTCAGGCTTTGTTTGGAGTCTTACAGTTATAATAAAACTTCAAGTATACCAAGAGAGGGAAAGAAAAAGTAAGGAAGAGGGGAAGAAATGGAGGGAGGGAGGGAGGGAGGGAGGGAGGGAGAGAGGGAACACTCTCAGGCTTTTAGCACACTTAGCCCACTTGTTCCACATAAATGCTGGTGAAATAAAATTTTGCCATGAGAAACAGTTCTATAGTGCCTGTTGTATTCAAATCAGTATTTAGTTGAAGGTGAAAATCAGTTAGAATATCACTTCCTCCTAGTATTCTAAGAACAGACATTCTACAGCAAAGACCCGGTCAGAATGGGCAGACCCAGTATGGAGAATAACTCTGACACCCATGCAGCTTTTTGTCACTTTTTTTGTTACTTTCAACAGCGATCACCTAGCTAACAGGCCTCACTGGGCTATCACAGCGGATCCCCAGGGTCAGTTTTTGTAACATAGCATTAAATGTTGCCTTGTCAATTGTGATAATTTGTACTAGCCATCACATGACTCCCAGTGCAATTCGTAAAGCGCCCGCTTCCCAACTTCCTTGTCATGCATTTCATGTGAGACTGGCATAGTTAATGGCCCCAATAGTAACTGATATCCTGGGACACCTTCTAATGCACGAAGATTACGCTTTGTCCTGACTGCTGGGTAAGCCAAATGGCTAGCTAGGCATGATCACGCTGCCCTAAGTATGAGTGCTGCACTCATCTGAATTCTAAGCACAGAGCTGAGCGGCTGCCTGGCCCACCACACAGCCCCTGCTCCTTTCCATGATCATCTGATGCACTGTTCTGTATTGAAAGCTCCATTTTCTGCTTCGGACACTTAATAGCACTGGCAAATGAATCACTGGGTTTATTAAAAGACACCATTTTGAAATGGTCGAACATCATAAGAATAACAAGCAACCAACAACAACATTGTCAATGCTGTGATTTTTTTTTTCTAAGAATGTAGCCATTCTTTTTCAGAAAGAAACATTTTTTTTAACCATAATTTGAGGAGATTAACATTCTCATCAAGCTCTTTTCAAAATCTAGTGTTCAGACTCTTGTTAGTAAAATCCTGATTTTGATCAAACTTAAAGAGCACTTGATTATTTCCTGTAGGACAGAGCCACCCTAGGGGAAGGATTTGCTCCCTTCCTCAGATGGAAGAGCTTTAAGCAACTTACCCGGGGTCCTGATCTTCATGATCCTATTAGCCAACTTCATTAATCATGTCTTTACCTTGTATACCTTGAGGTAGGCAGGATGTGCAAGGCTCCTCTTGGAACTGAACTCCTTCCTGCCCCCACTCTGAGATCCCTCCTTAGGGGGACTGCTGGTGTTCACCATGGAGCTGTAGGTTTATGAGTTGTGAGAGCTGCAGTCTGTCATTGTGGGGAGGGCTGTGTCTGTGGATGTTCTTCTCACCCGTGGCTCTTAACACTCTTTCTGCCCTCTCTTCCACAAACTTCCCTGAGCCTCAGTGGTGTGCTTAAATTCTACTTTAGTGCTGAGTCCTCAGCAGCTTCTGGATTTCTGCTTTGGTTAATTTTGAGTGTCTTCAGCTCATGGCTGCAGCACCCCAACCCTGGCTGTCAGGCTCGCTGTGGATGCAGAACCCTTGCTCATTGCCCCCATTCCTGTGTTTGTACTTGGGCCTTGGCTGCTGTGTGAGGGGTGGTTCATCTTCTGTCAGCTATCTATCCTTGTCTCGCTGGTAGATTTCATATATATATATTTCATATATATATATATGGCAAAAGCTTGGAGGGCTTCTGTATGTGATTCCAGCACACTAATGGGAAATGGGAGGCAGAGATAGGAGAATTTCCCAGAAATTCTTGGCAAGGGCAGCAAAACACAACCAAGGGATATCCTGAGAAACCCTGCTCAAGTGAGGTGGAGCAGTGAGGACGGACTCTAAAGTTGCCTTCTGACCTCCACAGACAGGCCATGTAGGCTTGCACACCCCAGTCTCCACAAACACATAAAGTAAATAAAATCTTTAAAAATTAAAAGAAAACCCTACTAAATGTGGGCTGGAGAGATAGCTTAGTTGTTAAGGCACTTAAGTGCAAAGCCTAAAGACCCAGGTTCAGTTTCCCAGTACCCCCATAAAGCCAGATGCACAAGGTGGCACATGTGTCTGAAGTTCGTTTGCAGTAGCTGGAGGCCCTGGTGTGCCTATTTTCTATCTATCTGCATTTTTATCTCTCTCTCACTCTGTCTCAAATAAATAAAAACATATTTTAAAAATAACTACTAAGTGGAAAATGTAAAGACTCACAAGAAACTAGATATTTGCAGGAATAGATTACTGCATGTTGGTACTGGACTTTTAATGAATATAGCCCACGGGTCTGATTATGGCCTAGATTGGGTACAAATGATTTTCTAGTTCACCCAAAATAAGTTTCAATAAGTTATGGAAACATGTGCGTAAAGTCACTCTTGAAAGAGGCTGCTCACAGCTGCTGCTCTCCACTTATTTTCCCGCACAGGGAATTCTCAGTATTTTAAGGTTAACTAAGGGTTGGGGTAACTTCATTTCTGGAGTAGCCAACTGAATGACAGTTAAATTTCCCAGCTTGATTTCACCCTACAGAGCTCCACCAAAGGATTTTGCATAACATGTGCACACATCAATACTGGTCCAGACTTTTTTTCTATTCGTTGATGCCATACTTCATGTGACACCCTTAACAAGAAGTTTTGGAGAGTGGCATAGGCCATAAGTCAGGTTTTTTTCTCCTTACTGATAATAAAAACATGTTTCCAAAGCCTTTTAAAAAATATTTTAATTACTTATTTGAGAGAGAATGAGGCAGAAAAGAGAAGGGAGAGAGAGAAGGAGAAATGGACACATCAGGGCCATCAGCCTCTGCAAACAAACTCTAGATGCATGTGCCACCTTGTGCTCCCGGATTATCTGCATTCTGTAGAACCAAATATGGGATCTTTGGATTTGCAAGCAAGCACCTTAACTGCTAAACCATCTCCCCAGCCCTCTAGAGCCTTTTTAACCTCAAAAAAGAAATTCAAGTGCACTTTGCAAAGACTGAACTCAGCTAAAAGTAACCTACATCTGATATGTTAAGCATAGAATTAAATTATGATGAAATATTTCAGCCAGCAGAATTCTCCAGAAGATGGAGAAAGAAGAGAAAACCTTTCCTATATCAGACTTATTATAAATAAAGATAATCCTCTTCACCATCTCTTCAGATATAGGCAGGAAAGTGCTCTCATGACTGGAGCCACACACAAATGTTTATGTTGTCCCTCATGTTAAATGCACACAAGCAACTTAAGAAGACAAGTCTAATCAGTTTCATTTCCCCAAAGAAGTATCACTGTTTAATATTCATCATAAGCACATAACATTTTCATTTTCTACAAAATATTTTTTAAAAGATCACTGACTAAGATTCATCTGAAGTCCTGCAGAAAAACTGGTATTTATTATGAAAAGACAAATGTGCATCTTTTTATTCTTTTGATGAGGCATAAGAAAGATTTCACTAATGTCTATATAATGACAATTTTCCTAAGTATACACAAACTAAGCCATTAGTACACTAGGGAAGCACTCTTTTAAAGAAAGTTTGTAACAATTACCCATGGGTGGCAGATACCTGTGAGTCATATCTTTCTCTCTCTGAATTTCTTTTTCTCTCTCCCTCCCAGTTTTCCTTTCTGTCTTACTCTTATAAGCCTTTCATAAAAAACACTTTTTGTTCCTCATATAGAGAATAAATGGAATAGATTAAATATAAACTACATCTGTATACATTTGTATCCCAGTTTTCAACCTACATGATTGGCTAATCCTGAAAAAAAAAAAAATCATTGCATTCTCTGTGCCTTATATTTCTCACCTTAAGCAGAGGAGAAAATATCTTCGCAACAATAGACTGGTTAAAAGGATGAGCTGGCTCATATGTGTGAAGCTATAAGATGTTAGTCAAGATGATTACCATTACAAGAATCATAGTTCTTGTTAATCCAAAACAAAACTGGACTGAATACCATTCACAAATGTTATTATTTTGTATTTCAAACAAGATGAACACAAAAGAACAAAACTTAACGACAGTATTTCCAGTTAGAAAAGACAAAATCTAATGAATCAAAAAGATTCAATACATCACTCTATTCAAAGATGACTAGAATCAAGAACCTAGACAAATGCACTAGTCAGTCTGTCCCTGTCTCCATTCTTCCTCCACTTGCTTCTGTTTATAATATTTTACTCTAGGTCTTCAGAAGATTTCTTATAGGTTTATTCTAGGAATTGAAAGTACTATCAAGGACAGGCGCTCTAGCTCGGTGCCGCTATAACACATGTCCTCCTATGGATCAGGAGCTGTGGAGGGAGGCAGAGGAAGATGGAAGCCCTTCATTGTCTAAGCAGTATTTGGTTAAAGGGGTGCTTTTTTTTCTTACTTTCATACTCACTTATTAGAATAAGGTTTGTGGGGAAACATAACAAATACAGAGTCAAGACAAAGGAACAATGGAGCATTCCATCAAATACACGCCGTAGGTGGCATATTAATATTACTGTCAGATACTACTTATGGTACATGGAAACTTTAATTACAGCACAACCAAGAAAAGCTGTCTTGGAACATTTCTCTCAAGAACAAGGTAACAAAAAACATCTTAACCTACTCTGTACCAGGCCCCAAAACATCTCCAAGGTGGTATGAAACTTCTATCACCATGGATTTAAATTCTTGATTTGCTAACATTTGTAGCTCTGTCACCTTGGGAAGTCACTGAGCCTCTCTGGCTTTGTCTCTTCATTGAGGATAAAGCTCAGTGGCTGGGCACCTGCCTAACATGAGAACCTGAGTTCAGTACCTAGCACTGAAGAAGGTTAAGTGTGTGACTTGGTAATTTTAGCCAAGCACTGCATGCCTATCATCCCAGCACTTGGCAAATGAAGGCAAGAGATCAGTTCAAGGCCAGTCTGGACCATGAGATCATGTCTTAACCAAATAAAAAGGGCTGCTTCTGAGGAAGAAGGATCTCTGTGAGTTCGAGGCCAGCCTGGGACAAACAGTAAGCCTCAAGTCAAACTGGGCTAGATTGCAACGTTGCCTGCGGGGGGTGGGGGAGGGAAGACCTGCCTCTTGAGGCTGCTGGGAAGTAAATAGAATATGGAATGTACTCCCTCTGTTAAGATGAGTGTTAACTATTATTACAATACATGTGGGTCAGAAACTTGATTCGGAGATTAAGAAGACACCAAAATTTCCAAGACCTCTCTGAATATTTTTGGCCATGCTCGAGGTCAGTCCTGGAGATTGAACCCAGGCCTTACATGTGCCGGGCATCTCTTTTGAATCTGTAATGAGGGGTACTTTTCATTAACTACTCTGTCCATTTACTAATGTCAGAAAATGGGTGTCCATAAAAAGATGGATTGTGAACAAATGAATGTCTACTATGAAGGCACACTTTGATAACCTTACTCAAAATATTGAAAAAGAGCCAGGCATAGTGGTGCACGCCTTTAATCCCAGCACTTGGGAGACAGAGGTAGGAGGATCACCATGAGTTCAAGGCCAGCCTGAGACTACATAGTGAATTCCAGGTTAGTCTGGACTACAGTGAAACCCTATCTCCAAAAATAAAAAATATACATATTTTAAAAAAGCTATAACGTACTTGTTCAGAGAGTGACATCAACTATCACCTATTATACTGAGACTTTGCTAAGACCCTTTCATGCATATCATGAGACTAGTAAAATTGTATTGTACCATCAAATTTTGCTACTTTGATATCATTGGACCATCCCCTGGATTACTGTATTAGCCTACTGAATTGTAACAATAATCAAGGAAGACTATTTCATCCAAACATATAACATTAAGGAGCATATATGGAGGCATAAAAGACTTAAACCTGATGATAAATTAATTATGTAAGATTTTAAGTTCATTTTGTTTACTAACTTAGTAAAAATTTCACAAATAAATTAAATATTTAAAAAAATAGGGCTGGAGGGCTGGAGAGATGGCTTAGCAGTTAAATGCTTGCCTATGAAGCCTAAGGACCCTGGTTCGAGGCTTGATTCTTCAGGACCCACGTTAGCCAGATGCACAAGTGGGCGCAGGTGTCTGGAGTTCGTTTGCAGTGGCTGGAAGCCCTGGTGTGCCCATTCTCTCTCTCTCGCTCTCTCTCTCGCTCTCTCTCTCTCTCTCTCTCTCTCTCTCTCTCTCTCTGTCTGTCACTCTCAAATAAATAAATAAAAATGAACAAAAAAAAGGGTTGGAGAGATTGCCTAGTGGTTAAGGCTCTTGCCTTGTGAAGACTATTGACCCATTTCGATTCCACAGTACCCACATAAGCCAGAGGTTGGTGGAAGAGAGGGGAATAAATGCAACAAGCTTTTTTAAACAGGACTTAGAAACGACAGGCAGGCTAAATTACAAGCACTGCAGCAACCCAATAGGGAATGGATGGGAGCCCTAAGATGAGGACTCAACTGAGGACTGAATTCAAGTTTTTTTTAGTATGTTGGGGCTGTCTCTAACTAAAATTGAGAGTGTTGTAGGCTGATTATGCATTGAGAATTCTTCAATAGTAACTGAAAATCCTATGTGTTGAGAAGAGAACAGAGCAAGGGACAAGCTAATTACAGAAGCAGTCATTCATGACTGCCTCCACCCCAACTTTTCTGGCTGACCTCCCAGAGCTTCGGACAGTTCTCAGTCAATCATACAGTTTTTAAGTTAACCACATGATTAGATGAGGGGATTTCTCCCTCACAAAAAAATTCTAGCTTGGGCCCCTTCCAGAAGACCAAAGGAATACTTTACATCACTAAAAGACAAATGTATCTCCATTGATTAAGCTGAGTTTGTTTTTGCCCTGAGGTGATGAGATGATGAATATTAGTGTTAGGAAAACAGTTATACTGGGGGTTGGAGAGATTGCTTAGTGGTTAAGAGGCTTGCCTACAAAGCCAAAGGACCCAGGTTTGATTCCCCAGGACCCATGTAAGCCAGATGTACAAGGTGGCACATGTGTCTGGAATACGTTTGCAGGCCTAGAGACTTTGGTGCACCCATTCTTCCTCTCTCTCTCTCTCTCTCTCTCTCTTTCTCTCTCACATCTATCTATCTTTCTGCTTCTTTCTCAAGTAAAATAAAATAAAATATTAAAAATGCATATGCTGGTATTTTATTTACTAACTCTCCTAGTTTGTGCATAAAATCGGCTTTCTGATCATTCCCATGTGTCCTAAACACTTTTATGTAATAGGAATAATAAAGTCATAGACTACTAAAGACAAAGTGTGATTTCAGCTTAACACAGAAGCATTTCTAGGGTTCCTTCAAGTTATGTAGTTTGGGGTGTGCAGACATGATTCATGAGACCAATATAAGGTATATTTTGAAAGCTTATTTATTAATAAAAATTTTAAAATCCAACTGATGTTTGAAAAAGATTTGAAATTTAAGATGGGCGTGGTGGTGCATGCCTTTAATTCCAGTACTTGGGAGGCAGAGCTAGGAGGATCAATGTGAGATCGAGGCCACCCTGAGACTACATAGAGAATTCCAGGTCAGCCTGATCTAAAGTGAGACCCTACCTCAAAAAATAAAAACAAAAAAAGATTTGAAATTTAAATTATACTTCCTATTTTGAATAATATTATTTTTATGTTGTTTAGCCAATTTAAAATAATGCAAAAAGTATTTAGAGTAAGTGTATTTATAACAGGTGGTCTAGATTTTACTTCCTACATATTTCTAAATTTAACTAATGTTTCTCTATCACCAGCAGTAAAAATCATATTATTTATATTATATGAAACATGCAAGATTTGAAAATCCAGTAAGCTACTCTCCCTATTCATAGAAAATATGAAATATAAATATATCCCTCTTTTTGAATTCCCCTGGAAATAGCTAAATTTAAAAACATTAAATTTTCCTACATTCTAGCTTTATTATATCAAAATGAATCTACTTATAAGTTTGAAAATACATCACTTAAGGTATTATGTAATATTTCTGAAGGGATGAACTAGTTAGATATTGGATCTGTTTCTTCTTTGCCTTAGTAAGTATCACTATTATCTGGCGATTGCTAATTTTAATGGCTAGATCCTGTCATTAAATCAATTATAAATTCATAAGATAATGATACCAGACTACTAAATAGTACATTGCAATAAACATATTTTTTCTTAAAATATGTCTGATATTGTGTGTGTGTGTAGAGTTTGGGGTGTGTATGATGTATGGTATATTCACATGTGCATGGAGATGTCAGCATCCCATACTCAGGCATGTGTGGGCCAGAGGAAAATGTCAAGTGTCTTTTTTTTTTGTTGCTCATCCACTTATTTTTTTTCCCCCTCAATTAGAGCTGCTTTTTGTCAGTAAGTCCCAGTGATTCTTTATTCTCCACTCCTCAACCCTACCTCCTCACTGACGGGGATTGCAAACATGTTTGGTCATGCCCAACTTTTTACATCAATTCTGAGGAGTTGAACTTGGTGGTTTCTGACTTTAAAAAGAACTAATGCTAAAGTAGCAGGTGTTCCTAACTGATGAACCATCTCCTCATCTCTATCCGACCCTGAGATATTTTTTAAAAATATTTTTATTGACAACTTCCATAATTATAAGCAATATCTCATGGTAATTCCCTCCTTCCCCCCACTTTCCCCTTTGAAACTCTACTTTCCATCATATGCCCTCCCCCTCTCAATCAGTCTCTCTTTTATTTTGATATCATGATCTTTTCTTCCTATTATGACGGATTTGTGTAGGTAGTATCAGGCATTGTGAGGTCATGGATATTCAGGCCATTTTGTGTCTGGAGGAGCATGTTGTAAGGAGTCCTACCCTTCCTTTGGCTCTTACATTCTTTCTGCCACCTCTTCCACAATGGACCCTGAGCCTTGGAAGGTGTGATTGAGATATTTCAGTGCTGAGCACTCCTGTCACTCTTCTCAGCACCATGGTGCGTCCTGAGTCATCACAAAGTCACTGCCATCTGAAAAGAGAAGGTTCTCTGGCCAAAACTGAGAGTAGCATTAATGCATGGATATGAACATTAAGAGAAGTGCTTACTGGGCAGTTTGGTAAGCATAGTATATACTTTTAGCCAGACAGCGGCAGACATTACACTCCTAGGGCTCATAACTACCACTGTTGTAGGTTCTCAGTATCAGGGATATATTCCCTCTCATGGAGCAGGCCTCCAGGCAAATTAGAAGACAGTTGGTTTCCCCCATAACAGATGTGCCACTATTGCACCTGTTGGCTCATTTGGCCTGGCTGGCCAAATATAAGGCTTGTAGTGCCCACTGTTGAGTATCTTCACTGGCGTTTTCTCTCTCTCCCATTGAGATGCATGCAGTGTGGCTTTTTCCAGATTTCTGTCAGCTGGTCTACATGGAGGAGGTTTTCAGCTCAGCTCCAGCAGGATTTCTCCTGGCAGCCCAAGTATGTGGAGTCTTCAGCAAGAGGGTCTTACCATCTATTCCTGGTAGGAAACCAAGGGCCTTGGCAATGGCCTGTAATGTTTTGGGGGCATCAGGGACCTCCCTGGCTAACAACTCACTGGAAGGTATCCCATCCTTGACACTGAAAATTTTCTAGTAAAATCTATGGCTGGGATTAGAAGGAACATATCTCAACATAGTAAAAGCTATTTATGACAAACCTATAGCCAACATAATACTAAATGGAGAAAAACTTGAAGCTTTTCTACTAAATTCAGGAATGAAAAAAGGGTGTCCACTGTCCCCACTTCTATTTAATATAGAACTGAAAGTCTTAGCTACAGAAATAAGGCAAGAGACACTCATAAAAGGGATACAAATAGGAAAGGAAGACATTAAATTATCACTATTTGCAGATGATATGAGTTTATCATAAAATACCCTAAAAACTATACCAGCAAATTGTTAGGGCTGATAAATACTTTTAGCAACATAGCAGGATACAAAATAAACACACAGAAATCAATAACTTTCCTATATACTAACAACAAACTTGCGGAGGATGAAACCAGGCAATCCCATCCATTAACAATTCTCTCTTTCTCTCTCTCTCTCTCTTATATATATTATAAGAATATATATTATATATTCTATATATATATAGAATATTGCCTTGGAATAAACTTAACCAAGGAAGTGAAGGATCTCTACAATGAGAACTTTAAAACACACAAGTGATAATTTGCAGAAGACACAAGGAAATGGAAAGACATCCCATGTTCTTGGATTGGAATCATCAATATTGTAAAAATGTCAATCTTATCAAAAGCAATCTATAGGTTTAATACAAACCCCATTAAAATTCCAATGGCATTCTTCACATAAATAGAAAAACAATCCTAAAATTTATTTGGAAGCACAAAAAACCTCAAAGAGCCACAAGGATTTTGAACAACAGAAATAAGGCTTGCGGTATCACCATACCTGATTTTAAGCTACATTACAAAGCCACAGTAACAAAAACAGCATGATACTGGTACAAAGACAGACATGTAGAATAAGGGAACATAATAGAGGACTCAGATGTTAATCCAGGCAGCTACAGCCATCTGATTTTTGACAAAAATGCCAAAAATATTCATTGGAGAAAAGACAGCCTCTTCAGCAAGTGGTGCTGGGAAAATTGGATATCTATATGTAGAAAGATGAAAATAGATCCTTGACTTTCTCCATGCACAAGAATCAAATCCAAGTGGATCAGGGACCTTAATATCAACTCTGAAATTGCTAGAGGAAAAGGTAGGGGAAACCCTTCAACATATTGGCATATGTAATGACTTTCTGAATATAAGCCCAATTGCTAAGAAAATAAAACCACTAATCAACCACTGTGATCTCATGAAATTACAAAGCTTTTGTTCAGTAAAGGACCCTGTGAATAGAGCAAAGAGACAACCTACAGAATGGGAGAAAATCTTTGCCAGATACACATCTGACAGAGGACTAATATCCAGAATATACAAAGAACTGAAAAAAACAGAACAATAATAAATCAAACAACCCAATCAAAAATGGGTTATGGAACTAAATAGAGAGTTCTCATCAGAAGAAATACAGGTGGCATATAACATCTAAAAAAGTAGACTATATCCTTAGCCATCAGGGAAATGCAAATTAAAACTACCTTGATATTCCATCTGTCTCCTATCAGAATGGCTACCATCAAGAAAACAAGTGACAATAAATGTTGGCAAGGATGCAGGAAAAGGGGTATACTTCTACACTGTTGGTGGGAATGTAATCTGTTACTGCCATTGTGGAAATCAGTGTGGAGGTTCTTGAGACATCTAAAAATAATTTATTATATGATCCAGATATAACATTCCTAGGCATATATCCTAATGATTCTTCTCACTACCTTAGAGATACTTGCATAACCATGTTTATTGCTGCTCTATTCACAACAGCTAGAAAATGGAACCAGCCTAGATGTCTTTCCACAGATGAATGGATAATAAAAATGTGGTACATTTATACAATGGAGTTCTATTCAGTAGTAAAGAAAAATGAAATTTGCAGGGAAATGGATGGATCTGGAAAGGATAATACTAAGTGAGATAACCCAGGCCCAAAAAGCCAAATGTTGCATGTTCTCTCTCATATGTGGGTCCTAGCTACAGATGTATAGATTTGTGTGTGAGCTGGAACCAAAAATCAGTAGCAGAGGCCCATAAGCTAGAAAAAGGCTATAAGGGAGGGGGGAGAGGGAAGATCTTAAGAGGATGGTGTTGTGTATATGTAAGTAGAAGAACAGATTACAGGGTTGGGAAAGGCCTAAGCCAGGTCAGGGGAAGAGATTGTATAAAAGAGAGATGTGGGGGTGAAAAGAAGGGATAAAGGAGTGTCCAGCACTGAAACATCCCACACTCTCCAAGGCTCAGGGTCCATTGTGGAAGAAGTGGCAGGAAGAATGTAAGAGCCAAAGGAAGGGTACCTCTCCTTACATACAACTGTGTCTGGACAGAAATTGGCCTCGCTATCCAAGACCTCACAATGTCTAGCAATACCTACACAAGAGCCTCATAATAGGAGATAAAGATGACATCAAATTAAAAGAAAGTCTAATGAAGAGAGGGAAGGTATATATAGGAAAGCAGAGTTATGAAAGGGAAAGCAGGGGAGGGGAGAGAAATACCATGTTGTATGTGTGTGTACTTTAAGTAAATTGAAACAGAAATGTATCTCCATGGTAAAGAATAAGAGTGAACAATGTGATTTTTTTACTCAATGTAATAGATTTGTCTTTTGGCAAGAAAAAAAAAATCAAGAATGACTCAAAAATAAAAGACTGGAGAAAGATTTATTGCCTGTAGGATGGAATTATTTCTAAAATAGTGTTCTCTTACAACAAAAATCATAGGATTTCTTTTTAAAGAACTTTTACATATTCTCACAGAAATATACCTTTAGGGAGGGCACATTCCTGAGTATGCTCAGTTTAAAGTTACAGTTCAAGAAGAAAAAGAGGTACTTTTAAAAACATGCTTAGCTCAAGATTAGTTCAAAAAGCCACAGTGAAGAATTCTTTTTCATTATGTGACAAGGTGGGTTTTTTGAACCATGCATTGACATAACCAAGTAAGTATGTATAAAGTTGACATACTCAAATTGAGTTTAAATGTGTCCTAGTTTCCCAAACTTGCATAAGGAGCACAAATAAATCATAGAGTCAGGGCTAGCTAGATGGTTTAGCAGTTAAGATGTTTGCCTGCAAAGCCTAATGACCTGGGTTCAATTCTCTAGTACCCATGTAAAGACAGATGCTCAAAGTGGTGCATGTGTCTGTGGTTTGTTTGCAGTGGTAGGAGACCATGGCCCATTCTCTCTCTCTCTTCTCCCTCTCCTTATGAATAAATAAAGAAAGAAACTTAAAGAAAAGAAATCTTAGCAAAGCCAGTCCATGCAGAGACAATCCTGAGATCTGAAGCATTATGCTAAATAGCCCATTTTAGCCTTTACAGAAAATTGCAATTTAAAATAGCATGACCTCAATCCACCTATAATCAACAGAAATATATGCTGCTTTGAGGTTAACTCCATTTTAATGTTTGTTTTCTAAAATAGTTTGAAATGAGAGAGAGGTTGTAAGAGCTTATGCATTAATATTTTCTTGGTGTCTGTCTCAATTACATGTACAGTTTAGATTCCAATTTTCAGCCACGTTGCTATTCTCTACCACTAATTACAATGGAGACAATGTTTTCTTTTTATGGGAAATTAAAAAAAAGGAAATGAAAATTTTCCTAAATTTAGCCCTGGCTATGTGACAAGTAAATTAGGACTCAACCAAAACTTATAATTCCTCACTGGGATTGTAATTATGATCCTAGAATTTTCCTATGTAAGAAAATAAAAAAAATACATTGTTAATACAAATTTTTGTTTGGTAAGGCAATACTTATGTGCATTAGTTATTTTTCTTTTTATTTTAGAAACACAAGATTGATCACAGAACTGCACATGAGTCTTGTACAATATTCCAAACATCATTACTGCTATAATGCCGTCTCCAAGCACACCATGTAATATTCAGTAGCCAGTCCTGTGACTTCCACAACTGTGTTAGCATTGCCAAATAAAACTCTGATTACTTTCACAGTAAAGGTTTTTGCATTTTCTGCTAAGAATATAGTTTAACTTAAACCTGGAGATATTGAAAACTAAATATTTTTTAATTATTTTTAATTTTTTCAGTAAAAAAGAAGAATGGGCAGGTTTAAGCCTCTTGCCACTGCAAATGAACTTCAGATGCATGCTCCACTTTGTGAATCTGGCTTTAAGTGGGCACTGGGGGATAGATCTTGTACCAGCAGGCTTTGCAGCCAAGCACCTTTAACCACTATCCATCTCCCCAGCCAATAAACTAAGTATTTATTGTCACAGGAAATTGAAAATCAAGTCCATATATCAGAAATGAGAAAAAAACTTATTATGGATAGTTAAGTACATCTGAGTTCCTTATTGTGCTTCTTTCTGTTTTCATTTGTCAGATAAAGTACATTGATGGAAACAAGAGGGAGAAAAATTTTGTAAATATCAAAATAGGGTTGAAGAGATGGCTCAGCAGTTCAAAGCCTAGTGGTCTGAGACTGATTTCCCAGTACCCAGGTACAGCCAGATGCTCAAAGTGGTACATGAGTCTGGTGTTTATTTGCAGTGACAGAAGGCCCTGACACACCCATTCTCTCTCTTATTTATCTCTCCTTCTCTATCTCTAAAATAAATTAATAAGTAAATAAATATTTTAAAATGAATATCAAAGCAAAACAGTAAGAAGATAGAGTTACATAATTATCTGTTAGCCAAGCACTTTGTCTATGTTTACTTGACTCTTGTAGATATTAACTGGAGACGTTCTTGAATTAAATCTTGTCTGTTGTAAGTTTCAGAGCATATGCATCTCTAAATTTATTCCATCACACAAATAACAGCTTACAGGGAATGAAAGAAGCTACTTATTCAATTACTAATTATTTCTCAAAATTCTGTTACCCAATTCCTTATAAAAGCAAAAAAAAAATAAAATAAAATAAAACAAAGTTCACACATCTGTGAATTTTTGCTGTCATAAAAGGGAACTGAGATGAATGTGACCTGCTTCTCCCTCACCTATCCTCCAAATCATTCTAGAAATTAAGATTTATCATAAGTACTTATGATAAGTAAGTTATTTGCTATTATTTCTAAGCTTAATGGGAACAGATATGATTTCTTCTTGGGACACATTCTCACCATGTAGCAAAATATATCCTTGAATTCATGACTGTCAAGCTTCAGTCTCCCTCCAAAGCACTGGTATTAGAGATATGCACTATGACTGTAATATTGACATATTTCTTGTTGTAAGTGTACCATAGAGATTTGGTGTTTCCCACATATCTGTAGGGAGATTGAGTGTTTTCCCCTAGATTAGTAGTGTGTAATCAATAAAAATAATAAAAAAAATTTTCTTATGACTGGGAAATTCAAAGCTCATCAATACACTGAGAGGAAGCACTAAGTGGGACATCTGTCTCACACTCCCCAAGGCTCAGAGGCAATTGCAAAAGAGGTGGCCAAAGGAATGTGACAGCCAAGGAAAGGGGAGGAATGCTTTCGAACACAGTTTTCCAGACACAAAGTGCTCATTGCACTCTTTACCTCACAGCAACTGTCATTACCTGTGCATAACCTATATAAATTGGGCCCATCAACAGGTTGTCATGGATGACGGAGGAGAAAAAAAGACATTAAAATAAAGGAGGAACTAGTTAGCAAGAAGAATGGGTTCAGTGGAGAAAGGATGAGGGACAAAACAAAGTAATTAGAAGGGATTATAATCAAAATACATTATGTATATTATAAAAATTGTCAGGGCTGGAGAGATGGCTTAGTGGTTAAGCACTTGCCTGTGAAGCCTAAGGACCCCGGTTCGAGGCTCAGTTCCCCAGGTCCCACGTTAGCCAGATGCACAAGGGGGCGCACGCGTCTGGAGTTCGTTTGCAGAGGCTGGAAGCCCTGGCGCGCCCATTCTCTCTCTCTCCCTCTATCTGTCTTTCTGTCTATGTCTGTCGCTCTCAAATAAATAAAATAAAAAATGAACAAAAAAAAATTTTAAAAATTGTCAATTAAAACATACAAGCAAGCAACAAAAATGTAAAAAATACACCACATTTTCTTATTTTCTAGTCTTCAAAATCCAGGTTCTTTTTAATTCATTGGCACATAAAGTGCTCAGTCACCACCCATGTTCAGAGGGCAGCAAAGCTACCTCTGCAGAATTTGTTTTTAATATTAGAATAATTAGTTTGGAATTATATGTGATCTGATACTTTCTTATAAATTTTGTCTGATCCTCAGGAAGATAAGTTTACTACATAAACTATGTTATGGTTTTGGAGCCTTTGTCATTATTTTCTGTGTTCATGTTAGGATACTTACTACAGTTAGAATAGGTTCAATAATGTTTAATCTTCGCTCTTGCTGTAGAGATTTCTCAGTTGTTAAGGTGCTTGCCTGCAATACCTAATGACACAGGTTTAATTCTCCAATTCTCATGTAAAGCCAGGTGCACAAAGTGGCGCATGCATCTGGGGTTTGTTTGCAGTGGGTAGAAGCCCTGATTCACCCATTCTGCCTCTCTCTGCTTATAAATACATAAATTTCATAATCACTATAGATAAATTCCCAGCTAAAATATGCTTTTCATAATTAGTCTGAGTTCTTGGTAACTTGGATATCAGTGCATTATTTTGTACTGAATTACTTTCTCATTACATTAGTTTCCTTTTAAAAATTATTTTTACTTATTTATTTAAGAGAAAGGGAGAGAGGTTGAGAAAGAGAGAGAATGAGCATGCATTTGGCTTCACATGGGTCCTGGGAATTGAACCTGGGCTGGCAGGTTTTGTAAGCAAGCACCTTTAACCCCTGAGCCATCACCCAGCCCCCAATTTAGATTAGTTTCACAGATTCAGTATTCTATTTCTGACCTTTCCCACCTACAGTTATTCACCTGATCCTAAATCAGAAATTATTCTCAATATGCTATATTTTACTTTTCTGCAGTCCTGGGATATAACTGCCTGACATTTCTAAGATGAAAATCTTGATAATCAAAGCAGCTGGCTAGGGCTGGTCCTGTAGCTAAACTGGCAGCTGCTCAACCGTGGGATTTGGAGGGGTCTAGAAGGTCCTCCATGACTCCCTAATCTCTTCATATTTTTTTATATTCATAAACCATATTTTTACTACATCAAAAATTTTTTCATGACTTCACAGTGCCTGACACTACCTACACAAGACCATCATAAGAGGAGGAAAAGATCATGACATCAAAATAAAAGAGACTGATTGAGATGGGGAGGGGATATGATGGAGAATGGAGTTTCAAAGGGGAAAGTAGGAGAAAGGAGGGTATTACCATGGGATATTTTTTAGAATCATGGAAGTTGTTAATAAAAATTTGAAAAAAATATTTTTTTTCAACGTGGGCATTGTGGTGTACTTTTATAACACCAGCTACTTAGGGGTTGAGGAGGAAAAATAACAGGTTCAAGGCTAGGCTGAGCTACAGAATAGGTTCATAGAGAGATAGTCTGTGACATATAGTAATTTCTAAGCTATTCTGGGAATCTCAGAGAGAGCCTGTCTCAGATAATAAAAATAAATAAGAATTTCAAATGTAGTTCAGTGGTAGACCATTTGCTAGTAAGAAAAGTTCTTACTTTTATTTTTTTAAAAAAAAAAAACTATTAACATTATAGAAAGAGATTTAACCATTTTTTTTTGGCTTGAGAAAAAAAGTTGCCATTTAATGTCCTAATAATCAAATGATGGTTTGATCATGTTAATTAGAGTCAATCTTAAGTTTAATACCACAAGATCTAGTACATATCACAAAGCTAGTCAATCCAGTAGGAGACTTACATAAATTTAAAACTGAGCGTCAAAGACGTTACATTTGGAAAATTACCCTTGTTAGTACATAGCATACACAGATTCTTAAGTATATACAGACTACCATAATAGTTAGATTTTCAATAAATCAACTAACTTAATTTTTCTTGTTTTTGTATTTTAATAATTGTGGTACTCTGAATTAGCATCATTGCATAGGATAGATCATAGATTAGGATGGAAAGATCTCACTATGTATCCTAGACATCTTTCAGATTCAAAATGTTCCTCTTTCAGCCTTTGAAAGTGGGCACTGTCACACCAGGATAGAACATAGAAGTACATTTTCTGAATTCCAGTTCTTTTTCATGTGTATTAAACAAGATGCTTCTTTTTTTTATTATAATTGAGTATCTTTATTTAAGACATTCTTTGGTGGTCTGATACTGGCAAGATGATGTCTAAGTTTCTTTCCTGCCCTGATATTTTAAATACAGCATTTTCTTTTTTTTTTTTTTTTTTTTTTTTTTTTGTTTTTCTAGGTAGGGTCTCACTCTGGTCCAGGCTGACCTGGAAGTAACTCTGTAGTCTCAGGGTGGCCTTGAACTCACGGAGATCCTCCTACCTCTGCCTCCCGATTCTTATGGATACATCATATGTTGGAACCCTCTTGAACCTTCTCTCTGTCCCCTTTCCACTGGGGACACTCCTCAGTAGGGTTGCAGGTATTCCTTGTGACGCTGTAGTTTATGTGTTGTGGGAGCAGCAGTCAGTTATTGGGGGGGGGGTGTTAGAGAATGCCTCTGGGTATGATGTCTCAACCTGTGGTTCTTCTAATCTTTCTGCCCCCCCCCCACTTCCACAAAAATTCCCTGAGCCATGGAGGGTGACTTTTAAGTTTACTTCAGTGAAGAGATCTTAGGAGGCTCTGGATCTCTACTTTCATAGGTTTTGAGTATCATCAGGGTCTGTCTCCTACACCCTAGTGCTAATTATTAGGAATAGCATGGAAGTAACACTATTGCTCATCTTTCCATTCCTCTGTAGCTCTCCTTATGGTGTGTTTGTCTGGGCAAAGGCTTTTTAGCTTCATGAGATCCCATTGATTGATTGATTATTTAATTTCCTGGGATACTGGGATTTGGACTTGATTTTTGTGTATGGAGAGATGAGTGGTTCCACTTTCATGTTTCTACATATGGTCAGCCCCAAGTCACCTGCATTTGGACCTACTGGGACCAGGGAACTGAGAGGAGTCCCAGGGAACAGGGATCTGGCCTACTCTCTCCACACCTGCCGCATGCACCATCCACCTCAGGGTGTCCCCATACTTTTGTTGTTTTTGTTGCTGTTTTAGGGTGGTTTCCAGGTAGTTTCTAGTCCAGGCTGATCTGGAATTCACTGTGTAGTCTCAGGGTGGCCTTGAACTCACAGCAATCCCCGGACCTCTGCCTCCCAAGTGCTGGGATTAAAGGCATGTGCCACCACACCCAGCTCTCTTCATATTTTCTTAAATAATCCAAAATATTCACCGTAATGACATTGTCATCTAGATACAGACTTTATAGAAAAGGTGAATTCAGGATACTGCACTCAGCTGGCTGGATTTCAACACAGCCCCTAAGCTGAAGAATGGACGAAGGGAAGGCGTGTTTTCTTGAGGTGCCGCAAGTAAGGACAGTGACAGATGGGGTGACTTCAGAGAGCACTTGAGACCTGGGAGGAGGGTTGGGATATAGAAAACAGCAACCAGAACAGACAAGCAGAGAGGGAAGAAAGGTGAGAGGGAAAGAACAAGGGAGGGAGGGGGGAGAGGAAGACAGAGCGAGAAAATAAGAAGGGAGGGGAGAAGGAAATTGCTTCAGGATTTTTATCTTGGGCTTTTTTTTTCTTCTAGCAGCAAGGTAGAGCTATCTTGAAAACATTTAATTTATTTATCTAGTCTACCCTATATACTGGTAGGCTAGAATCTATATTCCTAAGCAGGAAATTAATAAGGAATCATATAAGGTAATCTTCACTTAATACCAAAAAGTAAAATAATTAAGACTACTTTAATCTGGCATTATATTGCTAATGATGTAGCCATATAATTTGCTACACAAAAAATAGAACCATTCTTTCCTTCATGATTTTTATAGAAAATGCTCTATGCTTTCTTTCTATTTTTTTGTCGAGTGGGGTACTGAATTCTCACTTTTGGAAAATGTTCAGAGAATGCTTTTGAGCCATGATTTTAATGTGTTACAAACCTATAATTTGTTCCAGAGAACAGTGATAGAGTCCATTGTGGGATTTTAAATAGCAAATTCTTAATGGTTTCTAAATCCTCTTGAGAACTGCATTAGTGTGAAATGGTATTTATTGAATCGGATAGAGCCATTACTCACAGAAGGCAATGCACAGCCCCATCTCTACAGTGAACAAGAGCTTCTAGGGTAAAGAACAGAATACAGCTGGTAATTATGGGTACAATTTTTTTTTTTAAATGCTGAATAGTTTGTCTTTCCTTTCTGCCCAAGCTCACTAACTGGAATCCCAAATTTCTCAAGTTCCTTCTCACATTAAGCCTTTCATAGAATCCTCTTCTGAGACTGCAAATATATTCTTCAGCTCAATGAATGGAATTTCAGGAAAGTGTATAACCAGAACCCAGGTTGTGACGGTGCTGTGGTTTTTCTCCCTCATGTTTTATTTCTTTTTTCATTTTTTCGTGTGTGTGTGTGTGTGTGTGTGTGTGTGCCCCAAAATTGACTGAAAGGCTTTGAAGACACTAAGTATGAAATCTACCACTTAGCCACACCCACTATCCCTTTTTCACCTGTGCCCAAGTGATGCTATGTGGGTCATAGAGGTAAGTCTATGAAGTGGAGAAGGCTGCTCAAAACACAGAGTAATTATGTAAGATGTTACGGTGGGAGTTAATTTTGCTGCTAGAAGGGAGTTAGTCTCTGTATGGGGGAAGCTTCAAAGCAGAAGATAAAACATGCACTGCACAAAATGATATAATTGTTAAAATCCAGAATATGAAATCTAACAGGACCGAAGTTAGGACTGGATCACTTGCACAGTCAGGAGAGATGTAACATTTCCATGTTCAGTCATCTCAAGAGCGCTCACAGCACATCTAACTCCCCATTTGAGTGCAGAGGGAACTCAAGTGTAGAGAATGTACCTCTCTGCAGCTAAGAAATGGTGGGGTATTGTTTGAGTAGGGGCTGAAGACCTCATAAGCTGGGCTCCTAGCAAACAACAAGGCTTAAACAACACAGTTACTTACCTACTCCTTATTGTTTTGTCATCTGTCCAATGGAAATTAATATAGTATGGATCACATAAATGTGAGTGATATCAAGAATGTAACAAATTAGGCAAACAGTAAATATTAGCTTACCAAGTAGTGCAGCCCTAAATGTTAATTTCTCAAGACAGCAAAATCTGTTTATTGGCCTGGATGTTCATGGAATCTTGCTTTAATGTATCTGATACATCTCTGTCAGTATCATTTGATATTTCAACTGTCAACTATTATCACTGCAACTTTGATGGCGAAACTGTTACCATGCTACATGATATGATTAATAGTGTGGCAAAGAACAAATCTCTCCAAAGGGTGGAACAAAGCTTTTACCAGATAGAATGATTGATGGGACTCAAGTTATATCTTATCTGAATCATACCCAAGGGCAAAATATTCAAAGCAACCTCAATCTCATGCCACACAGCAATCTTAAAAGATGCTAGCTTAAGTCAGCATTCTGACATAGGAATTCCAGTGAGGGGGTCGGCAGGCCTGTTCAGGCTCTTACATGCACCTGCTGTTTTGCCTTCAGCAGTAAACAATAGGAAGTAAAGAAGCTGCTCAGAAAACAACGACCTGGGTTCAATTCCCCAGTACCCACATAAAGCCAGATGCACAATGTGGGCCATGCATCAGGAGTTTGTTTGTAGCAACTAGAGGACCTGAAACACCCATTCTCTGTCTGTCTGTCTATCTATCTATGTCTCTCACTTTGCAAATAAATAAACAAAGATTTAAAAAATACACACATGACAAGTCACAGTTGGCAAAGTTCTCCAGAGGGACTTAGTAACATATGCTGACTATACTGTGTTTGTACTATTGTAAATTATTTAGAAAACAATTTTATCAAGGCCTCATACATATGTAGAATATATATATATATGCGTGTGTGTGTGTGTGTGAATAAACTATATATAAACTGCATGTATTTTATATATTATATATAACTGTTTATCACATTATTAATCATATATATTTATATATAAATATTATAAATAGGCAGGCATCCATATGTAGATAATGAGAAATATGAAAACTTTGTAAGAATGCGTTCTAATATTTTGATGATCATAGACTCCCTGAAAACATATTTATAATATTACCCTGCAAGTCATTAGGGGAAGGATAACTAAGGGTTCAGAATTCACCCTGAGGAAGGTTGAATCTCTTTCTGCCTCAATGTCTCCAACAATAAATAACAAGAATAATAGCATTTTTTTCAAGTATTTATGAGGTTTGCCTCCCAAGGGTCAGTCCATTTATCAGAAGATCGGTCCTCAGTCTGATAGTATTGAGAGTCTTGAACATTGATGAGGTGGGTCCTAATGGGAAACATTAGGTAACTAGGTTCTTACCTGTTGGAAAAGAATATTGATTTCCTACACTAATTTCTAGAGATAGCAAGTTAAAAAATACATGAGTCTTATCTTTGAGTCTCTCCTTTTTTTCTGGATTCTTTACATGAAGAAATGATTTTCTTCCAACAAATATCCCTGCCATTGGCACTCTTCATAATGCAATACAGAAGAAAAGACCCTTAGAGAATTGAGCTGAGGTCAGAACCCTGACCCTTCTGAACTTAGACTGATGATAAGGATACACCTCTTCCTAGGGCACCATGAAAATACTAAGTACTATTAAAATCTGTGGACTAAAGGAGACAGTAAAGTGGGTAAGTGCTTGCTGTGCAAACATGAAGATGTGAGTTCAGGCCAAAACCTACATAAAATACAGGGAATGATAGCACATACCTGTAATCCTAACACTGGGGAGGTAGAGACAGGAAATCCCTGAGACACACCAACTAGCTCATCTAGCCAAATTGTCAAATCAAAGAGTTATGAGTTCAACAACAGACCCAGTCTAAAAAAAAAATTAACACAGTCAAAAGTGACTGTGGAAGACCCCAGTGTTAATATATGCCCTCTGCACGCATGTACCTTTCCAAACATATGTGCCCCCACACATACAAACATGTTTACAAATATGCACAACACATTGACATAGGCCACACACATAAAAAAGTTATTTTTAAAATATGTTTAAGTCACTATTAGTGTTAAGCATAACTTCTTTAAGGTTATATTGTGTGGTGGTTTAAATGTATATCCCCATAGCCTGACATAGTTTTAAGATTAATCTTCCTACTTAACTCTCAGGCAGGGAGAACCCTGCTGAAAGAGGTGTGTCACTGAAAGCAAATCTTGAACCCAGCCTTACTAGGTGTGTACTGAGCCAGCTCAAGCTCTGAGTGTTTGCTTTGCTCTCTCTAAGTAAGCCAGCTTCTTCCACCATGATAAAGCTTCCTGTGGAGTCTGTAAGCCTGAAATAAACCAAATGAACCCTTTCCACCCATAAACTGCTTCTACTCATGGATTTACCCAGCGATGAGAAGGTAACTGAAACAGAAAATTCATACCAGGAAGTGAGGGTTTTATTACAATGAATCTAACCATGATTTTTGTTGTTGTGTGTTTCATTATTTTTTTTTTTTTCTGTCTTTTAGAATGTGTTTGCAGGGAGAAGATGGCAGGATGTGGTACTTTGGACTGGAGAAGGCTTTCAGTGTTATAAGCAGTGCTTAATGGACTATTACAGTGAGAGTTTGGAAATGCTAAACACAGGAAGAATTTTGGATTGTGAAGGGTTGGTTGGTGAAGTCCCAAAGAGGAAGGAACTGAGCTACTAGCCAAAAGGCTGGATATGTTCCAACCATACCCTTAAAAATTGAGCAAAACTGGGTATGGTGGCACATGCCTTTAATCCCAGGATTTGGAAGGCAGAGGTAGGATTGCTGTGAGTTCAAGGGTACCTTGAGACTACATAGTAAATTCCAGGTAAGCCTGGGCTAAAGAGAGACCCTAGCTCGAAAAACCAAAAAATAAATAAATAAATTTTGAGTAAAGTTGAATTTAAAAGTTATATTGCTTGGTGGAAGTATAAACCAGAAAGATATAAAAGGTGGGCAATGTATCACAAAAAATACTTCAAGCAAGACTGAAGTTACACAGAGACTTGTTTTAGAGTTAAGCTGCAATTAATAAGATTATCATCCTTAAAGTTGGGCCAACTGTTTTGCATTTGGGACAAAGGGAAAGATAAGCCCTGATGGTGGAACCAACCCAGGGAAGGATCAAGCTCTTAGGAATTTAAGTTCTTTTGCCAGGGGAAGGCTTGAAGGAAGAATTCTAAAGGAGTATCCTGCTCTTCAAGGTCAAGCTTTATTCTCCCCTGGACTTACAAATTTGGCTAAGCCCGGTTTTGGAAGTATGACAATCAAGAGAGAGGGTCATGAATGGCACTCTAGGAGCTGCTGAAATGGGGCAGTATGAAGCAGGGTTAAAAATCTCTATATGGAGACCCTGTAAGGCCATTATATTGAGCTATGAAGTTGAACCATTATTTACAGTGTAGACTTAAGGATGCTTTTGATATTCAAAGATGTTGGAATAGTTGCCAAGGAGGGCTTCTGGCTCAGGATGAAGTTCTCCCTGGGCTTTGAGCAGCCACACCAGAGAGATGGAATTTTGTGTGGCCTATAAGCTAAGCAATATTTTGCATTTCTAGACATTTAATGTTTTGAATTTAAATTGTAACCCTGACAACTATATCCCCAAAAGCCAAAATACTCAGTATCTACTTTTCAGGGTAAAAAAAATCATCTTTTCTAATGTTACAAATTAAGAATTTCTATCTACAAAAGGACCTTTTAGTCAGTTGTTTAAATTCTAGATTACAGTGGTTTCTTACCGTCAAACTTTTGTATTCATGTTATAAAAAGCATCATTACGTCAGTGTTTTTGGAGCATGTAGCTCATGTATTTTAAAGACAAGTTAGAACTATTAATTGTGTAATGTTAGTCATGCCTTAAAAATGTGAACTACCCTAAACCCACTGAATTTTATAATGTTAGTCAAGTCACTTATGACTTCAGAAGATTCCAAGTTGTATTTTGTATATAGAAAAATAACCCAAAGACTAATAAAAATAGAAAATATTTCAATACTAAAGAGTTAAATTTTCATTTTCATTAAAATATTAGCATGTCTCAACAATTCAATATAGATTATTACTGTCTTATGAGATATAAGTAGGTGGAGTTCTGAATAGTTATCTTCTTGGCTAAGAGTTGAGATCTTTTGAATCAAAAGTAAAATGGGATTACTCAGAGACAATGTAGAAGAATTCTTTTGAGTCTTTTCTTCACAGAGGATGATTTCTGCTTAGGGACCTGTTCTACATCCTCAGTGTCTCAGTTGACAGCGCTTCACACCCTCATTAACAGGCATGAAGCACCAGAGTGGGTTTCAACCAACCAGGTGATGACAACATTGACTTATGTTCAAGACAAGCTGCATCTAATGATTACTTTTTGAGTGTTTAGGGAAAAAATCAATTTCATTTCAACCACCCTTTTTGCTTCAGGACCCATCATTACTTTTGTTTGGAGCTTGGCATTCATTTTTAATGGGTAAAATTATATTTACAATGCTTTTCTATCAAGTCTATGTTTGCTATTATATTATTTTATTGTTGTAAATAATCATTCTTGGACAGTATTATATTCATAGGTACTAGAGTGAATAACAAGTTATTTAGGGCTCAAAATTTCACATAAACCACTTATTTCAGATATGGTGACTAGCATATAAATATTATTGACATATTGTCAACCAGAAAAGAAAAGGAAAAAGAACAGAATATAAATTCTCTCTGTCGATTTAAGAAAACTTTTCCTCAATATATACAAGTCATTGCATACAAATGAATAAAGCTCTGTCAAATAACTATTGTGTAGCACTTGTCAGCGGTATGCTATTTAGAAGCCCCCCCCCCAAAAAAAAAAAAAGATAAGTAGAAGTTGGGTTGAACTCTGCTATTTCAGAATGATAAAATATGCAGCTCCCTACTGAAGAAAAGTGTATCTGAACATTTGAAATGTATGGGAAATATGTTAGACAATGAAGAAATTCCAAAGTACTCATCCCAAAGGTCATTGTCAACATTTAACCAAAAAAAAAAAAAACCTGTGTGGAACCAATTCTATTCAAATGGTTAATTGCCTTTGTGATTTCTTTGTCACTGTTTTTCCTCATCCAGGTCTTGATTGAACCTCTTTTAAATAGGATTAACCATATTCCTCCACATACCTACTTCATTAAATCATTCAAAGATAAATCAATGTATTTAAACACATTGAAAAAGAGCTGGAAAATCTCAGAACATTAAATAGCGACACAACATTTTCTCATCATAATTCTCACCTTTACCTCTTTGCATAATGCAAAACAACGTCTTATGCTGCCTTTTTATTATCCAAGATACTCTGCAAGTGGCTATAGTAGGCAATGGCATAATGACAAATGTTTCGCCACTGGCACATTTTGAATATTGGTTTCCATGGTATTTGTTCATACTTTTAAATGTATTTGAAAGTGGAAAGACAGAAAGAACGAAAGAAAATGAGAATGGGCATGCCAGGCCCCAGTGTCGCTGCCAACAAACTACAGATACCTGCCCTGCTTTGTGCACCTGGCTTGATGTGGGTACTGGGGAATGGAATCCAGACTTTCAGGTGCTACAAGAAAGTACCTTTAATTGCTGAGCCATCTCTTCAGCCCAGTTTAAAGTGGAGTTGAGAAGAGATAAGCAAAATCAATGCTTATAAAACAGAAGAGCAGTTTGCGGCAAACTTTCCCTTCCTGTTTATCAGACAAGAGAAAGATAGTTGACGAAAAGATGTAGTGGCAAGAAAGCAAGGCATGTAAGTAAGCTTTCCTAAGGGACTCTGACATTGTTCCCCAGACTACTATTTTTCACCACCTCCTTCTAACACACACACACACACACACACACACACAGAGAGAGAGAGAGAGAGAGAGAGAGAGAGAGAGAGAGAGAGAGAGAGGAAGGTATCACTACCATTAATAGAACTGACATAATAATCAATTACTTATCACTTATCAAGAACCCTTAATATAAAAGGACTTAGTCCAACTTGCTCCTGGAAGAATCCTGGCTTCACATTGGAGTCATTTTTTACAACCATATGACCAACTCGGACTAGCTTAGCTGCCCAGGACACAGCTAGTCTTGAGCAGTAAACACATCCTTCTCCTAAATAATACACCTAGATACCTGTTGGGAATCTGAGACCCTCACCTGTATTGAGTGCAAGCACACTTTGTTCCGCAGGATGAACTGGTTTTCCTCTTCTTAACTACCATTCTCTATGATCAGTACCCATTTCAGCACAGTCTTAAGTATATCTGAGATCAGAACATCAAGAGACCCTGGTATGCCCATACTCTCTTTCGGCTTCCTCACTCCCTCCTTCCTTCCCTCTCTCATATATGAAATATTAAAAAGTAAAAAAGAAGCAAAGAAACATCTGAATTAAATGACTTAATGAAGAGCTGCTCCTTCAACTGATAAACAAGATTGACAAACCCTTAGCCAAATAAGCCAAAAGAAAGACCCAAATTAATAAAGCTAGAGACGAAAATGAAGCCACTACACAGATACCAATAAAATTTATAAAATCATTAGGGCATGACTTCAAACTTTATATTCCACTAAGTTGGAAAATTTAAGGATAAATTTCTAGATGCATATGACCTAACAAAATTAAACTGAGGTGGGATATACCATTTAAACAGATTTATAGGAAACACCATGATTCCTGGAGTAAAAAAAATTCCCCCAACTAAAACATGTCCATGGCAGTAAAGGGAGACCACCTTGATTCAACCCACAAAATTGGTAAAAAAGCTGATATTGGTGGTTCCTCCATGTGCTTCCAGCACTGAGAAGATGGAGCAGGCAGAGCCCTAGGGCATGCCAGTCAGCTAATCTAGCTTACTTGAAAAACTCTAGGCCATGACAATGAGAAAACTTGACTTTAAAAAATGCAGGTCAAGGGGACAGCACCTAAGTGGAATGACACCCAAAATTGTCCCATGGCTTCTGCATGTGTGTACACATGTTCATATGCTCCCCCTATACACCTGCACCGACAAATAGGTAAACAAAAGTCCAGACCCACACCGATTCACTGCAGAATTATACTAGACTTTTAGAGAAGCAACGCCACTCCCTCTCAAACATTTCTGAAAATAATATCAAGGAATGTTTGCAGGATCTTCTCATGAAGTCACTGTTACCCTGATATTTAAGCCAGATGAAGATATAACAAAAAGTAAAAGGTAAAATGATAGCACAATTTCTCTGAAGAACATAGATCAAAAACTTCTCAATGAAGTACTTCCAAATTAAATTCAAGAACACATTGAAAAGATCATTCACCACAATCAAGTTGGCTTTATTACAACTAGTTTCAGAAAAGTTGGAATAAGATGCAGGAATGTTTCAATATATTCAAGGAATAAATATCATAATTCACACAAGTGTGTACTTAAGCACAGAAATCACATGATCGTCTCAATAGCTATTGGAAAGCTATAGACAAGACCCCACATCCCCTTTATGATAAATACCCTGGAGAAACTAGGCATAGAAGGAATATATCTCAACCAAATAAAGACTATTCATGAGGAACATACAGCCATCACAATGCAGATAGAGGGGATCCCCAAAACATTTCACCAAATTCAGGAACAAGACTAGGATATTCATTTTTCTACTCCTATTCAATATATTTAAAGTTAGCAAGAGTGCTATTTGAAAAGAAGTAAAGAAAATAGATACAAGAAAGAAGCCAAAGTATCCTTATTTACAGTTGATATGATACTATGTAAAAGAAACACTAAAGATTTCACCAGAAAATCTTGAAAGTAATAAACACTTCCAGCAAAGTTGCAGGACACAAAATTCAGATACAAAAATCTTCCTCTTGGGCTGGAGAGATGGCTTAGCGGTTAAGCGCTTGCCTGTGAAGCCTAAGGACCCCAGTTCAAGGCTCGGTTCCCCAGGTCCCACGTTAGCCAGATGCACAAGGGGGCGCACGCATCTGGAGTTCGTTTGCAGAGGCTGGAAGCCCTGGCGCGCCCATTCTCTCTCTCTCCCTCTATCTGTCTTTCTCTCTGTGTCTGTCGCTCTCAAATAAATAAAAAAAAAAAATTAAATTAAAAAAAAAAATCTTCCTCTATACTCTTCCTATAGACCAATAACACACATGCTGAAAACAAAAGCAGGGAAAGGATGCTATTCACAATTATCTCAAAAAAAAAAAATTAAATACATGGAAACAAACTAGGAAGAGTGAAAGACCTCTAAAATGAAAACTTTGAAGTACTAAAAAAGGGAACTGAGGAAGACATTAGAGGTTGGGAAGAGCTCCTCCCATGTTCAAAGATTGGAAGAGTTAATATTGTACTAATGGCCCTCTTACAAGAAGCAGTCTACATATTCAATGCAATCCAAAATAGAATTCTAGCACAATTCATCACAGAAATGTAGAAGTTTCATGACTAAATTTTAAAAGTATAAAATAGAATGTTAATCAGCCATCAGAAGAGAATGAAATCCTGTTACTCTCAACAATATGGGTAGAAATGGAAATAATTATAAATTATACTGAATAAAATAAGTCAGGCACAGATAAACACTACCACAGGGATCTCACTCACTTGCACAACAAAGAAGTTGACAGCATAGAAATTTAGAGAAAAACCAGAGTCTGGAAAGAGTATCAAGGAAAGAATGAGAAAGAAAGAAAAATTAAAGAAATGGAGAGAGAGGAAAGAAGGAAGGAAGGAAGGAAAGAAGAAAGGAAGAAGGGAGGGAGTGAGGGAAGGAAGGAAGGAAAAGAAAAGAGAAAAAAAGGAAAGAAGGGAGGGAAGAGTACAGAGGCTTAAGAGATCACTTAGTGGTTAAGGCACTTGCCTACAAAGCCTAAAGACCTGGATTTGATTCCCTGGTACCTACATAAAGCAGATGCACAAAGTGAGGCACACATCTAGAGTTTATTTTCAGAGGCTGGATGCCCGGGTATAACCATTCTCTCTCTCTCTCTTTCAAATAAATAATAAATAAATAAAACATTCTTTTTGTAAAAAAGAGGGAGAATAAGGAGTAAGGGAGGGAGGAGAGAGAAGAGAGAAAGCAAAGAAGGAAGGAGGGTAGTGTGGGAGGAAGAAGGGAAGAGAGGAAATAAAAAGTGGAAAAAATATCTTAGAAGAGGAAAAGGGTATCATAGGTCCGTCTGTGGACTGAAGAATAGCATTAGTTACCGTTAACAATGTCTCGTCTACATTTCACCTTTCATATTCCCTTTCATTATTCATAGTCATCACATTGGACTGGAATAAGTAATCACATAAATAAGTGTTGAGGCCAAAAGCAATGGAAAAAACTTACTTAATGCTATGGGAATTCCTCAGACTCAAAATCATTAGAGCTTGGAATTGTGTTCAATTTTATAACTTCTTTTTTTAAATTTTTTTTTGTTCATTTTATATTTATTTTTTTGAGAGCGACAGACACAGAGAGAAAGACAGATAGAGGGAGAAGAGAGAATGGGCGTGCCAGGGCTTCCAGCCTCTGCAAACGAACTCCAGACGCGTGCGCCCCCTTGTGCATCTGGCTAACGTGGGACCTGGGGAACCGAGCCTCGAACCAGGGTCCTTAGGCATCACAGGCAAGCGCTTAACCACTAAGCCATCTCTCCAGCCCTCAATTTTATAACTTCTGTGGTTTAGGAGGTTTAAAAATGATGTCTCAACAATTTCTAGGAATAGATTCAAAATATGAACAACAAAACTGAATTTATTTGAAATAAAATGTGAATCTGATTTTAGGTTCCTTTTTAAAGTACTGTTTAATTGACTTAGATCGTTATTTTAGTGCCTTCCAAATGATTGCTGAAGGGAAATGTTTTCAATCCAAGCCCATGATGGATTAGTGAAGTTTTATTGTTAAAAAATGTGGTTCTGTTAAAACCATTTTAACAAGCTGTTGTAGAACTTTGTTCCTCTAATCTGTAAACTATCTCAGATTACTATTCAAAGCTAAAAACTTAACAACTCATAACAGCATGATTGCTAAGACTAAAAACAAGTTCAGGCTAGTTGCCCTCAACAATTTTAAGTACAGGTCTTAAGGCAATTGTTACCTTTTACTTATTTCTGCATGGGGTATATAAGCCTGATTTCTTAAAAGTTTAATTTGTGTCTGAAGGATTTGAGGGTAATACTTTAAATCTAAATTTAAAAAATTCAGAGTTCTAGCAATTGCAACAGGAGCATAAATGTTTGCAATTCTACTTATACCTATTTAAATCAGAGCTCATGAGTAGAATTTGGACACTAAAATGAAAGTTAAGTTGAGCCCAGAATTGCTTGAAAATCTCTTTTCCCCACAAAATTTATTGGAAATACAGCAAGGAAGAAGCACAAAAAGCAATGTTTCTTGGCTTCTTTTTTTTATCATTTACTCTTCTAATTTAATTTCCCATATCCTCATGATCTGGCAGTGAATTTGACAGATTATGATGCAAGTTAATGTAAATTAAGTGTGAGGGTATTCAAGAAGATCCCATTTTATCTCAAGAGAATAAAGAATGTACAAACAGATTTGATTATCTAACAGAGACACTAAATTTACTGAGTATCCCTAGTGAAAGGAGGCAATTGCACAAACGTTAGTCTTTGTACTGGCATTCTTTAACCATATTGCAGCAGTCAGTCCAAAAACATGAAGTATGCTTCCAAAGTCAGAAGGAATCCTGCAAATCAAACTCACACAGAGACAATTATGTCGCCTGTCTATGGGCTAGTTTCATCAAGTAATATGTTGTCACAGTCAGTGCTGTGCTGCTGGGATGAATCTCCAAACCCAGCACAGGTTATGGGAGGAAGGGATTTGTTACAGATCCAGGGGAAGTTCCAGAATGGCAGAAAAAGCCAGACCCTCCTTTACCAAATCCACAGAAAGAGAAACCCAGGCAGAGCTCAAACATTCTGTACCTTAAGCTGGAATTCAGATCCACCCCCAGTAACACCTTAGGGCTGGACCCCAGGATCTGCCCAAAGTGACACCTCTTCTAGCCAGGTGGGTGGAAATCCAAGTTACAAGCATTGATAAAACATCGGAGTCTATTGGGAGACATAAATTCAAACTACCACATATGTAGACGACTTAAGTCATCTTCATTTACTAATTTCTATTCATTTAATATTTAAAGCAGATATAATCTATAAGTGCATTGACTACAAATTTCATCACATATAAAGATTATTTTCTGACATTTTATATTAACATTCTGGCTAGCAGCGCAAGGCCACAGTCCTACATGGAAGCAAAGACATTTCTGAAGGCTCTTGAGGCCACCGGTCACACTGCATCCACATTAAGGAAGCAGAGAATGATGAACCCTAGCACTCAGCTACCTCTTTCTTCCTGGTGCAGACCAGAACCCCAGATCAAGGAATGGTAATCCTCATGGTTAAAGTGGGTCTTGCCATTCAATCTAATCAAGATAACCCCCAACATAATCTACATAGTTCCTCATAGGCATGCACAGAGATCATTTCTGAGAGAGTTTTAGACCCGATAAAAATAAACCTTCACAGACAGTCACTGTTGGTAAGAGAATAAAGAGGATTGCAGCATTTGGATTTTAGTGATAACTTATATTATTCTGAAAGGATTAGGTGCTTTGCCACTTTAGAGCCACACAAATCAAGGATAATCTTGCTGTGCTACAACAAATGATGAATGTGCAGTTTTATATGCAGCCACAGTTTTACTATATGGCTTTTATTTTCATTTTACTAGCGTCCATAACTGATCAAGAAAATATCAAACTTAAAAACAAAGTTTTAGGGGTTTAAATTCATGTTTTCCATGTTAAACATAAAAGGTAGAATTAGTGATGAAATTTTAAGACACCAATGATCACTATGTACTCTTGTAATCATTGAATTCCGGAATTTAAGACTGATATCAAATATACCAATCTTTTTTAAGTAGAATCCTTTTAGGGCTGATCCAAATGCTATTGTGATAAGGTCCTTAACCACCTGAGTGATAAAAATAACTGTTACCAGGCTGGAGAGATGGCTGAGCAGCTAAGATGGTTGCCTGAGAAGCCTAAGGTCCAGATCCCAAGTTAGCCAGATGCACAAAGGTGAGGCAAGCGCAAAGTTGCCCATTCCCACTAGGTGGCGCCAGAATTTGGTGTTTTATTGTGGTGGGTGAGGCCCTGGCTCACCAATTGTCTCTCCCTCTGTCTCTCTTGTTCTTGCTTTCTCTAATAATAATAATAAATAATAATAATAATTGTTGTTGTCTTGTAGCCCTTTCAAAAACCATAAATTCTGTGTGCACAAAATTAATGAAGATCCCTTAAAGAAATTTTTAATGTGCAACATTTAATCAAATTTGATATTTTCATATCTGTGGAAACTAACAATATGTGCTTTGTAATGTATTTTGAACGTCTTCTGATTTTAGTTTAATTTTTTCCTTTCTAGAAATTAAGTTTTATGGCATTTCATACTCTTCTATGCTGCATAAGAGACAAAACGTAACAAAATAAAACTTATTTTCCTCACAGATAGCTCAAGGTTCACTAATCTGCAGACAGAGCCTTTGACAAAAGAGAAAATATGTTTCTTATGTTCAGTAGCATTTGGTCAGTAAGTACTTTAATGAGTAGTGTTAGGGATGAATGCCTATTGTGGAAATAAAAAAAGGAGACAATCACATGTCAAAAAATGTTAGAAGAGCCCCAAAGAATCGTTCAATGCACATTTTACAGACACAACATTCCCTCCACTAGTCAAATATATCTAGATAAGGTTAGTAATCACAAGCAATTTAACCATGATGGGCAATGCATTGTGACCTAACAGCATCCACTGAGATCACTGCATTCAGCCTGACAGTGGTGACCAGGAAATTGGACTACCTTTCACTTCCATGACATAAGTACAAACTGAGAGCTAGTAAGGAGCAGGGCATGTACAGCTTGCCTGCGGATGATCATCTCACAGTAGGGGGCACTGATGTCTTCTGCCAAAAATATTCCATGACATGATTCTGTCCATCAGTTTCATTACTGCCCAGTTATTTTTGCTGGTAGAAAATAGTGATTTTTATGAATGAAAAACCTTATTTTTTATCAGCAACAATCAATTCCTGTAGTACGCTAGGGGAGTGATAATTAGATTAAGTGCGTTAGCATTCTCTGAATGTAATCAGCATGGAAAAATCTTCTATATCTTCCCAGTAGCTGTAGTATGCTCAAGTACCTGTGCAAACTCGAATATGTTGTCTACTTAGAATTCCGTCATTATAATTACGCATGCTTGAATATGTTGTTGATGTAAAATTCCATCATTTACCCCTCCTCTAAATAGCCTTGCCTTTCTAAAAGATATTTCATGGCTTTATAAAATTCTCTATGAACAAAACTAAATGACATAGAATACATTAATATCACTTGAACATATATTTACAATCTTTTCTCCTAGAATCATCCAGATAGTCATCATTTATGTAACAATCTATATGATATTCTACTTTACTTTAATGGAAGTAATAAAATACAAATTTTAGCACAATTCTGAAATTGCAAATGTAATTATTTTCTACAATAGTGGTGAAGATTAAACAGAAAGAAATAAGCATGGCTATTTTAAAGTAAACACAATTATTACAAATGGGATCTTTACTGGCCTTTATTTTACCCTCTAGAATGCCTCTTAGAGACAGATATTCAATGCTCCCTGCCTTGATTCCTTGGTTCAAAAGTTCTTCAAGCATAAACTGTGCAAGGTCACAATATGACTCTTAGACATATTAGAATATGACTCTTAGGCATCTTAGAATATTAGTGAGTTGGTAGGAGCAAATATAGAAGTAAAAAGAAAAATGTAAATCAAATAAGGAGAAGATGCTTTGATAGTCACATTGTATTTTCATCTTTTAGGTATTTATAAATATGTTTTTATTTACATAGATTTTACTCTTGCACTGCTTTATTCCTGATCTCCATTACCCTGAGGGCCCTCCTCTGTAAGGTCCTTGGTGTTTATTGTGGGACAATTAAGGTCTCTATTAGTTTCTGGTGTGGCTGTGCCTCAGGGTATTTCTACTCACTCTGTACCTCTTTTAATCTTCCTGTTCCCTCTTCCACAGCCTATCTTAACATTCCTTAGGCCTTGGGTGTGTTAGCACATTATTTTTAGTGTCGAGTTCTCTGTAGCCTCTATATTTCTGTTATAATGTGTTTCAGTTCATCCCCATGTTTATTGCTATTTCCCTGGAGATGTTGTCAGGATAGCATTTCAGAGCAATGCTCATGTGGCAGCTTCCTCTGGGATTTCTACTGGATCCCAGTGAATGTAGTAGAGGTGGCACATCTTGTACTGAGCAGTCAACTATCTAATCTTGTTGAATTTGTTGCCTCCTTTCTCCAAATAAAGAGCTACCTTGTTTCTTCATATGTGCTCATTACTGTTAACCTTGAGGACATATAAAGTGGTTGGCTTTCCACAGATGAAACAGTTAAGCGCTTGCCTGTGAAGCCTAAGGACCCGGGTTCAAGGCTCGATTCCCCAGGACCAACATTAGCCAGATGCACAAGGGGGTGCATGTGACTGGAATTCATTTGGCTGGAGGCCCTGGCACTCCCATTCTCTCTATCTGCCCCTTTCTCTGTCTTTCACTCTCAAATAAATAAATAAAAATAAAAATAAAGAAAAGAAAGATTATTAAAATTTCTCCCTTCTTTACTTTCTCCATCTTGCCTGTAACTGACTTCATAGAAGAAATCTTACCAGGCTTTTCTATTATTGGTGGAAGAGTTCTTATTAGCATGTATGAAAGCTAACATGCACATGTTTTCAAAAACCCAAACACCGGGTTCATAAGCCATGAACTCATTTATTCTGTAGGAAATTAAAAAAAAAAAAAAAAACTGACCAGATACTTAGGGTATTCCAAGAACTAAGCTACATTCGGGAGTTTGTTTGCAGTGGCTAAAGGCCCTGGCATGCCAATTGTCTCTCTCATAACTAAGAAAATAAATAAATGTGCATTTAACATAGCTCAGAAAAGGAATGACTAATAAAACAAAACACTGAATGTGAATGATTACAACAAAGTTGCCTCTTTATCCAAGACTACTAATTAGAGAAATCGAAGGGATCAAGCACTTTTCCTAGTGGGATGGACCAAATGAGTGAAAATATCATTGCCCCAGAGTGAAATTTTCATTCTTCAAGCTATAGGAATCTGCTCTTCTTTTAGGTTCACTTTAGTATGGGCTGGAGTTAGGAAGAACAGAAGGGTAAAGAGAGCCCTCTGCTTGGTCATTCTTTCTATCATCATGAGGTTGGTACCAGCAATTCATGCTCTATGCAGATCTATGGTCACTAACACATATTTGAGAAAAATGTCAGAGAACTAAGTTATGGATGTGTTGCAATGAGGTTGTATGAAGAATGATGATGTCATTCAACATTCTCAAAGAGAAAGTCTCATCTGAGCATTGGCAGAGTCTGGAAAGTGAAAAGATCCCTCTGTATTCAGTGATAGCTTGTTGGTGATGTATTGAGAAATTGGCCACGAATTTCAAATAACTGATTTCTGGTGGTTAAAAATTCTTATGTATCACAATCAAAAGATGAAAAAGATATTCAATATACTCATTAGTAAGTTTGTGGTGAATTTCTCATGTATGGAGAGTAATTTGGCAATAGCTTTTAACCATAAAATCCCCCTTGTCTGAGATGCTGCAATCCCATTTCAAGGCTTTGATCCCTCAGACACTCTCCACATATACAAGGTTTGTAGTGTGTTTTCCATGGTAACTAAGTGTCCTGCACAAAACAGCCACACTTTAAAAAATCATAAAATCATAATGATTCTCTCTATATAAGGTAATATGGAAAAATTTTTCCAGGATATGTTGTGTGGTAAAAAGAACAAGATCCAGTCAATAAAGAATGTTAAGACCTCAAAGTGGTACATGCTTCCAGGGTTTGTTTGGAGAGGCAAGAGGCTCTGGTGTGTCCATACAGTTTCTCTCTCTCTCTCTCTCTCTCTCTCTCTCTCTCTCTCTCTCTCTCTCTCTGTCTTTCTCACTTTCCCTATCTATCTCCAAATAAATATATAAAAAGTAAAGAAAACAATATAAAGAAATAAAAGATATTCACACAATAACATACTAACGAAATATATAAGAATCTAACAGGAACAGGGGCCAAGTTGATGGTAAGATAAACAATGACATAGGAAAAATAAAATATTACAGTGTAGGCTGCTTTAATTTCATTTCTACATGTTAATCAGATGACATATTACTGTTCAACATAAAAAGAAAGTTTATAAATTAATGTTGGATTTTAATTCACTTTGCTTTAGCAGTCTTGATTTAGGAGAAATAGCATTCTTTCCGGTTAGTTGATGCTCACCCGAGCAGAAGTAGCTCAGCAGGCCTGTAACTCTTCCTTTGGCTTTGCGTGCATAAGGATCCAAGTGACCAACCTACATTCTGAAGGTTGCTTTGAGTTTTCAGCTACTCATTAGGAAAGTCCACAAATATTCAGATTTTTCTTCTACATTTGTGATAAAATATCATTTTGTTGCACTTTTAAAAATTAGGTATGAGTATGTGACTTTACTAACTAATTTAAGTATGGGTAGACTGACGTCACTTCTTGGCAAAGGCATGTAATGAGAAGTGTAATTGTTTAAAATTTTTTAAAGAAATATTTTATTTATTTTTGAGAAAGTAAAAGAGACAGAGACAACATGCCAAGGCCTCTAGCCACTGCAAACAAACTCCAAACATATGTGCCCTCTTGTGCATCTGCCTTACATGGATACTGAGGAATTGAACCTGGATCCTTAGGCTTTGCAGGCAAGCACCTTAGCCACAAAGCAATCTCTCCATCCCATCCTTTACTGTTTTAGAAGTCCATCTTGAAAATAAAAAAATCTTCCATCATTAGTGGGGTCCTTAAGTATGTTAGAAAATAAAGTTCCTTGCTGGCTTGTGCTACAGGTACACCATGCAAAAGAAATAGGAAGAATGAGTTTGGAAGGACATTTGTATGCAATAGGTCTTCCACAGTGACTGGAGAAGAATATCCTCTGATCCAAAGGCACCATGGTTTACCCTATAATTGATGCGCATAAATCCTGTCATTGTGAGTTGATGGCAATAACCAAATAAATTCAAACCCAAACACCAAGAATTTCTTCCTGGGAAAATATTCAGATTTAGCTGTAAGAACTGTTGAAGAGATTTGAGTTCCCAATTCTCACACAAGTTACCCTTCTTCCTAGAAAGCCACTATAAACCAATCTACCATTAACTTTTATTCCTCCATCTCTGGAAGGTGGTACCTTCTGTTGTACAGGTACATATGTTCATGCCCTATCTACATGCTTATTCCTCCATTCCTGGAAGTTGATACCTTCTGTCTTAAAGGTACACATGAGGATGACCTATCTACAACTCAAGATTACACTGAATCACTTGCGCCAAGTGTTAGAATCTTAAGCTCCTTGCCCTCAAACTATAGCTCAGCAGCTACCATCTACAAAGAAAAGTACTGATGAAATCTTAACCCCTTTCTTGTTATTAAAATAAGAAATTGATGCTGGGGAGAGAGCTCAGCCAGAAAGTGCTTGCCTTTCAAGCATGAGGACTTGAGTTAGATTTCTCAGGTCTACATGAACAAAGTTGGGCATGATAATCCAAGTACTTGAAATCCCAGTGCTGTGGAAAGAGGCATAGGAAGACTCCTGGAGTAAACCGGCCATCCAGTCTTGCCTACTTGCCAAGTTCCAGGCCAGTGAAAGACCCTGTTTCAAAATAAAAGTAGTCAGGGGACTGGAGAGATGACTTAACAGTTAAGGTGCTTGACTGTGAAACCTAAGGACCCAGATTTGATTCCCCAGTACCCACATAAACCAGATGTACATGGTGGAACATGGGTCTGGAGTTCGTTTGCAGTGGCTAGAGGCTCTGGCATGCCAATTCTCTCTCTCTCTCTCTCTCTCTCTCTCTCTCTCTCTCTCTCTCTCTCTCTCTCTCTGTCTCTCTTTGTCTCTCTCTCATAACTAAGTAAGTAAATAAATATTTTTAAAATGTAGACAGTATTTGAAGAATCACATCAATGGTTGTCCTCTGACCTTCACTCATATATGCACAAACACATTGGCACACACATACACAAATACACATTTAAGAACACAAAAAATAAGTAAATACAGATAAAAACCTCTAAATAATCAAGACCTATAACATGCAGCTATAACTTTATTTAGTACTACTTCACAACATTTTATGAGAAAAGAATTTGAATAGGAACTTGGGGGATATTTAATCAACAAGAGTATCAGAATGAAGAAATAAAACTTCCTTCTATTCAGCCTGAACATGAACTAATTCTTCATAAGAGGACTTGCTGACCAACTTGATCCTTGCAAGCGTACAGGTGAGGAATAGTTCAGATGTGAAAAGGTTTGCTGGTGAACAGGGACCTTACACAAGCCCCACTCTCATAAAAGCGTACGAAATGCTGCACACTTTGATCTCACTCGCCCAGCTCAAGTAGGTTGGCAAGATTAAAATGAGGTTTCATACAAGTCAAATTTCCTCCTTTCGAGGTAGAATCAAGGATTTGCTTGGATTTTGTAACTTGTAGCCAAAGAAGAGAGCACTGATAAAAAGCTGCATTTGAACATCCAAGGAATGATATAATTGAAAGAAGAAAAATATGCCTAGCTATTTATATTCACAGATGTTTGAGAGACAAATTACATGTTCTTCTTACAAAATTAGAAACAAAAAAAATTAGAAGTGAAATAAAAGAGAAAACGAAAAGCTCTATTACCTAATTTATCAAGAAATGTGTATCCCAATACATTTTACCCTATGTTGGTCACTGAGAGCTTTTGCTTAAGTTTCTTTTATTTTTATGGTATAGTAGGTTAGAAAGCATCACTCAGTAGGACAGACAAACATGAGATTCAATTGTATTCAGGCTAATTGATACCACTATGACCAGACTGAAATAGGTATACATCTCCAGCCCAGACTACGGGCTATAGGTGGCATTTAGACTTTCACAACTCAGAATTTGAATATTTAGACATATTTCTCTGAGAAAATACTGGTGACATTTGAATCACCCTTTGAGTCAAGTCAGCGGTTTAAAAAACTGTCATTCCTAAATGTCAGCTGTCAGTCAGGTGTACTATAACATTACTGAGAGACTTAAAATATGTTCAGTCCTCAGATCATTAGAGAAAGTTTATTTATTCAGTAGTTATTTGATTTGGATCTGAGTTTGGCACCATATACATTTTGGGTGCTACAACTCAGTCCTATCTTTTCGTTCTTTGTTTTTTTAAGACTGTTACTTCTGTCTTGCTATCATGTGCTAGTTTGTTGTGGATGTGTTTTGAGGTGTGAAGGGTCATTTCCAGGTGCTAGATGAATGTCCTCTGTAGAACTCAATGCAAAATGTTTCTTTCTACGAGGCAGAATCTCGCTTTGTAGATTAGGTCGACCTCAGACTCACAATCCTCCTGCCGTAGCTGAGAGATGAAATTGCTGCACCCATGTGAAGTACGAGGAGAGACACTGCGGTGACCCTACCCTTGACCTTGCTTTTGCCTCCTAGAGCTCTTCCTTCTGAACTTCTTTCCCCTCTCCTTCTTTTTCCTCGCCATGTGTCCCCTTCACAGTTCCTTTCCTGATGCTTTTCCTCTTTTCCTTCTCCACATGGCTTCTCCCCCCTTTCTTGCCATTGGGCCAGATGAGTTAGCCCTACTTTAGTGACAGTATCGACAATTTAGGGAAACGAAACAAGAAGACAGCGGATTTGAGCTCTGGTGAGAGAGCTGCAGATAAATCAACAAGACTTGTTTAAAATCTCATTTGCTATAAATGTGCAGTGGCCAATATCAAGGAACAAATACAACAAAGAATAGATAGATGATGAGGATGATAGACAGATAAACAGAGATAATAGATAGACAGAGCAATACCCATATTTAGATAGTTTAGAAATAATACAAAAGAATACTACTAGCTGTTTTATTATAGGGGGAAAATGAAGCATCTCTTCTGACTAAAAGGAAAAAAATGTAATTTTCAGATGAAATATGTAATTTGGGAAAGAGGAAAAGTAATATCAAGTTGGGATGCCTTCAAAGAGTTCTTAAACTACAAGGTTTCTCTGCTTTTTCCTTTCTTTTTAACGTTCTGTTCACAGAGCAGAGTTTCTACGCAGACAGCAGCTGTATAAACACTGTCCCCATTTCGTCTAAGTGAAGCTTCACATCAAAAGTCACCTCCCCAAACACCCTGTGGTCTCTGAAAAGTGAAAAGTAAGAGCTACTAGCTGTAAGACATTGCGTAGATAAATCCGGTGACTTAAAATTGTTGATTTATGTCTTTCTGCATTTCGGAAGAATCTTTGTTTTGGAGATGTTCCAGAAAGCATGAGTTACAGAAACAAAACAGCCAGCATGGCTGCATTTCTGCATCTAAGTCATCACAGAAGCATGAGATTTCCTCTGTTACTTGGATGAACAGTTTTCTTGGCTCCGTTGAATTTGTACAAAGGCTTATAATGACGCCAAGAACTCTGACTGGAGCACTGAACCCATGCACAGGGCAGGGAGGGCAGTAGAAGAACAAAAGAAGATCAAAGAAGCAGTATTCTTGTGGTGTATAAATTACAATAAAATTAAATTGTTTCCTCAGCTTTGCAGTGAGACTTTCTTTCAGCCACCAAAATGCCAAAACTCCCATGTAAGCCAGAATCACATGGTGGCACATGCATCTGAAGTTCATTTTCTGTGGCTAGAGGTTCTGGTGTCCCCATTCTTTCTATCTGCCCCTTTCTCTCTCTCAAATAAACAAAATATTAAAGAAAGCTTTTGCAATTGCTAAAAATATTCATTCATTCATATCAGACGCTTACTGTGGGAGTGGGATGCTGTAATGAGTACTGGACTGCCATGCAGAAATCAGAGGCATCAGGAGCCCTCAGTTAACTTTCCTACATGAGAAGATGGATGCAAAGACAAACCTTAAGGAAAATCAGTTGATTAAGATGCAATTGGTCTCATCTCTCATAGAGTACAGTTGCCAAAAAAATAGACTTGGGCAAATTCAGTTCTACATATCCATTCCACTGCCTGTGTAACCAGAGAGAAGTGACTAACACAGGAGGTGGGCTACTACTCAACTTGGAAGGTTTTAATGAGATTAAATTCCATGCTGCATGTTTATTGCCATAAAAACACAGGATACTGGAAAAGTCAGTAGTATATTTTTTGCCTGACATTGCAATGATTTTAGGTTTATTAGTACAAAAAAATTCCTACCAACATATATACCTAGATAGTGTGTAAAGAGCCCTCTATGCTCCTTGGACCATAATGGCGATCAGCATGTGGTAGATCTCAATTCCGTTAAGTGGTGAACTATCAGAACACTTAATGATAACAAGTAAATTCAATAATGAGATGTAATATAATTAAATTCTATAGACCAGCAATGATTCTTAAGACAAACAGCTTGTGCTGTGTGGTGTGGTCCTCCAAGGAAAACAACTATTGCTGTCTTTATTAGAAGCAGCTGCAATTACACAAAAGAGACTCTCCAGATTGAGCCTGCTGATGTCCTGCACAAAAGGAGAGTGGTGAAGAGGAATCAACAGACCCTCACCTGAGACCTCAGCTGCCCCTGTGCCACGTGAACCCAATAGTGCCTCAGAGGTGGATGGAGTATTTAGTGTGTGGAAGACCACTGGACAGGGATTCTGTCTATCCTGCCAACAGGAAGTTGTTATCCATGTTGGGATGAGGCCATTCAATGTGGCTGCTTTGGGCTTGTCTAAGTAATCCCTTGCCCATGCTCTGTAAAGATTAAAAGGTAACAACTAATATAAGCTCACTAGTTCTTCAAGGTAAACTTTGGTGTACTTGGCCTTTAGTTTGTCAGGGATTCTCCACCTAGGGAAGCACATTCTTATCTCAGCTTCTCCCCAGAAAGGAGTTCATGCAATAGGACCAAACTACAGTGGTTTTCACAAGAATAGATGTTCTGATGTTACGCTCAGAGCCCAGGTTCCATAAAGCTATGATACCATAAAGCACAGATGTATAGACCTCAAGCTGGCTCCAGCCACTAAAAATCAGGTGGAAATCCCTCATAGTAATGGTGTTCATAATAATGATACCCTTGCCACCTAGAACTTCATATGTATAAGAAAGGAGTTATTGGTAAGCCAAATTTACTGATGTTTTGTAAGGGAGAGAGGATATCAAACACTGGGCTGGGTATCCTTATCTCCTATAAGGGGGTAGAATTTGACCAATAGCTCCTTGAATGAAGCTAATTTGTTCTCATAAAAATGCCTTTGTTAGATCTTTTTAATCTTTCAACCATTCCTGTGTTCCTTCTTCTACCAAACTCATGAAAATAATAGGCCCCATGAAAAGACTACTCTTTAACCATGGTCTTACATCCATCCGAAGTGTCTATGGGAAGTCAGTGGGAAGCTCACAAGATGACACTCCTCTGGATCAAAGGTCAGTTCTCTGCCTTTAATCCCAGCACTTAGAAGGCAGAGGTAGGAGGATCACCGTGAGTTTGAGGCCACCCTGAGACTGCATAGTTAACTCCAGGTCAACCTAGACCAGAGTGAGATCCTACCTTGAAAAAACAACAACAACAAAAAAAAGTCAGTTCTCTCCAGGCCGAAACTAAATCTAAGTGAAGTTACTGATGGTAAGTATCCATCTCCAACACCCACTCGTGGGTGCAATTTAAAACTCACTCTATCTGTGGGGTTATCTTAAGTTGCTAAATTGGGCCTTGAAGCCTACAATTTGCTATTTTTATATCTCTCTTCTAAGGAAGAAGTAGCCAGGTTAAGAAACCCCTCCTGCCAACAAGAGCAAGCCATATTCCTGGAATCACTTCTCATTCTCAGCGTACCCTCCCATGGAAACTCTCCTACATCAGAACTGCTGTTTCTTTAGGGCCCACCATGGCCAGTTCCTGCCATAGCACTTATGCTAAAGGGTTTGTAGAAAACAAAAATCGTGTTGTTAAATTGGCAGATTAAGGCAACCATCTATTCAGACAATAGGGTTAAATCATCATGTATCTTGCATGAATTTTTAAGAAGAAAAATGATCTCATTGCATTTTTCATGTTCTATTTACTTCTTAATTTTATTTCCCCAAAGCATTTCAAATTATGTACCCAGACTAGTGAAAGCTTTATTCATGCAATCTATGTTAGGATACTTTTATGAAAAAAAATTATAAATGTGTGACGCTCTGTCCTTTTCATTGATTATAAACTATCAAAAATTGCAGATATTTACAAATTAGCTCAGCTTGTCTAGGACTGCTATAAAACTACTCAGTTTATTTGATCAGCTATAATTTGATTCAGTTGAAGTCTTAACAAGTAGGAAAAAATTTATTCTAATCTCCATCAAGAAGGCAGCTACAGCTGGGCATGGTGGTGCATGACTGTAATTCCAGCGCTCAGGAGGCAGAGGTAGGAGGATCACCATGAGTCTGAGGCCATCCTGAGACTACATAGGGAATTTCCAGTCAGCCTGGACTAGAGTGAGACCCTACCTTGATCCCCTAACCCCCAAAAGAAGAAGAAGAAGAGGAAGAAGGAGGAGGAGGAGGCAGCTACAGAAACAGACAATAGCAGTGGGCATTTGTACCTGTTGTAAGCCAGCCCAGTGTATCACTGAAATGTCACCTAAACTGTTCTGATCATTCATAATACTTAGGTTCTAAACTGTTCTGATCATTCATAATACTTAGGTTCTTCCCATTTGTAATGAAAGCTGTCAAAAAGGATTTTTTTGTGTATGTGGTAGGGTAGGTGAGGATTCATTATTTCCCTACAATTTGACTACCAGGATATAATTAAAGCAGGGCTCGCAAGATATATTTACAAAGCATTCACTAACAAGCAGTCTCTCAACAGTTTATACCAGCCTGATCATTACACTCCATATCCTATTATATTGAGCAGACATAACAATCTTCCTCAAGCAGGATTCCATGACTCTTTGCATTAATATCATACCCCCCCCCAAAAAAAAAAACCTTCCAGGAACCAATTCCTTGTTGTAAGATTCCTTAGGGATAATATCCTAAAACTGCCAGCTACCAGCCCAAATAGAAATTTATATGTTACACTATCCACACATCTTGCACACTGTTGCTTTTACTAATGAGAATCACTGTGTTACAAACAAGGCAGTCTTCAGTGTGGTATTTCCTCACTCCAACCAGCAAAAGTGTCATGTTGAGCAAGGCCCAGAGAGCCGAGGTGTTTCTGCCAAGCTCCTCGGGAGCACTGACATTCTGAAGTTGCATAGCTATCAGAGAAGGGCAGCCACTAAAAGTGAGCCAACATGTCCTCTCTAAATAAATCCATACTTCTTTATACTAAAATATTATCAGATAAATTACAAGCATAACATATTTCTGTCACTATTTGCTTCTTTCTGTTTGAATTATGATCTTTATTTTGGATATGCTTTCAATGTTTATGTCCTAAAGTAATGGCTATTGTGGGAATTTAACTGTGTTTTATATGTGTATCAACACAGACCTCTTTTCTACAGAACATTGTCATCACCCACAGGGACTTTATTTAGTGACTTAAAGAAAGCTTTTCCATGGTAACAAAGGGAGGCTTTGTACGCAGTATAAAATTAAGTCTAGTTTTTCTGTGTTATAAACAGTAAAATATTTCTGGATTTGGTATGGTTGCTAAGAAAATAATATACTAAGCTGAGGTTTGTCTAAACACTTACAAAGGGTTTTATTCGCTTATGAAAATCTGTGATTTTTCCACATTTGTGTGATGTTTATGATTTAGACCATCTCTACAAAAATTTGACAATGGATATTTATCTTTGAGATGTGTTCCTTTTAATTTAATCATAACCGATTTTACACAAGAACATATGCAAATAAACTATCATTGGAAGACTGTTGCTCAAAATGCAGTCTGTTGGCCACCTTTCAGGAACTTGTTCAAGAGGAGAATTCTAGGTCTTGCCTCTGCTGAGAGAGTGGGAGACAGCACGAGGGACAGAACCAGCAATGTGGTTTTAACAAGCCCTCATATTACTCTGAGGCCTTGAAAGCGTGTGCAAGTGTCATCAGAAAGCTGTTCGCTCTCTCCAGAGTCACTTGTCAGGGTTCAGATCAAGTTTATCAAAGTGAAAGCCAGCCATTTCAAACATTATTTGGTAAAACTTTTCATTCTTATGACAGAAAGAATAAAACTGACATTGTTGTGGCCTTGTACAGACAACAGTATGCATAAGCATTATGCTGTCGAGTCCTAAACATTCTTGAAGACCAGGGCCTCACCACATCCTTTTAGAAGAGACATTTTTCCATATCAATTTCAAAAGAACTGAAAAATTACTTAATTAAATTTTCAAAGATGAGCATGTTCACATTTCCTATGATTCAAGAATTGTTTGAAGATTTTATGATGGTGACAGTGTGACCCAAAATAAAGTTATTCATATTTTACGTCTTGCATTTTAAATTGATTCAAAGAACTAATTTAGATAGCTTAATGTTACGTTATCCTTTAAGAATGATATTATACATGATTTTAATATTAATCATCAGAAAAACAAGCAGAAGTCCTAAATTGCTAGAAAAAAATAAAGTTCTGCAATAAAATCAAGTTGTAAACATTTTATCTTTGTTATTCAAAAGTTCTTCTGTTTAAACAAAATTTTAATGACTATTTAATTAATTTTATAGTAGGTAGCAATAAAAGTTGCATTTAATTTCAATTATATTTATTACTAAAATGGATTCAAGCCAAAATAATACATATATTGCCATACTGAAGTGACTAATAATGAATCAAATTGTTAACTATGAATCAGTTAACTGTGAGTCTTATAAAAATAAATTTTGTATTTTAAAATTAGTTATCAATGGGTAGTGACATTATGGGTGTTCTTTCCCTTTTGCGCATTTTCAAGTAATTTTTTAAAAGTAGATCCATTATTTTTGTCCACAGCTAATTGTAGTATGGCTTATTCCAGTAATGAAAATTAGCAATTATAAAGAGTATTTAAAACAATATTTTCATTCACATGGAAAGATCAAAATAAAAACACTCATGAAAAACTGTATAATTATTCTTATTTAATAATTATTGCTACATATGTTACATATTCAAAACTAGCCTTGTGCTCCAGGAAGTGGTCTTCTGCCATTTCAGTCAGTTGCCCAAGATGGATTTTCCTACGGATTTAGGCAGATTATAAGAGACGACCAGTGGGACTAAAAGCCTAAAGTGACTCATTGTCACTTTTGCCAGAACTACCTGAGCTCCAGCTGACCTGGAATTTACTATGTAGTCTCAAGGTGTCCTCAAACTCACTGCGATCCTCCTACCTCTGCCTCCTGAATGCTGGGATTAAAGGCATGCGCCACTACTCCGGGCTTAACATTTTATCTATTTTATTTATTTATTTGAGACAGAGAGGGAGAGATAGAGTGAGAATGGGCTTGCTTTGTTTTGGCTCCTGGGGTCTTTCCAATACTAAAGCTCTGAATGGACATCTCCACATGGTCTTTGGGGTTAACTGTTATCCCCACAAGGGGGCAGTGCATTGCCCGCTGTTTTGTGGCAATCTCCAGACCTGTTTGGAGATGGAGTTGGTTAGATTTATGGAGAGCCTCCTTGCTATGAATTGATACTTTATTTCTATAAATTGCTAAAGTAAATTGGTAAAATATCTAGTATTTCATATATGCTCATTAAATCATATTTATTAAAATTCATGAGATATAAGTATAACGGAATGTTATCTAGTAGGTACATTCTTTTGTATCTTTAAAAATAGCTTTCAAAAGTTTAGTGTTGTGAATTTTCTAGAGAATTAAGATCATAGTATGTTTCAAACTCCCAACGAGGCCTCCAAGAGGCAGTGAGAAAAAAACTAATGGCTGTATTACTCTCATATGCTTAGAACACACAAATTTTATTGGTAGGTACTACACATTACTTCCTGCCTAAACTTCCAAAAGTGCAAATATTGAAGATTACTCTAAATAAATACCTATTAAGTACTTAGACGTACAAAGAAGAGTTATTTTTAATTCATTATCCCATTCCACTTCTTTATAACCAAACACTTAGATTTTACCAATAAAACCAACATAATGCCAGACATAATTGAAAGTGTGATCTTACAGACATCCTAATATTTATTATTCAGTTAACCACATCATGTAAGTATGAAGGTCAGTTAACATATGTTATTCATCTTATTTTTTCATGAGTCACAGTCATCAATCAAATAAATATTTACTGTTAACCAGCATTAGTCCAAATGAATGAAAAGGAATCTACACGCCATTGTGATTCAGAGCAGAACAATTGAAAAAAAAAATCTCAAATAATATTTATTATAAGCTTGAGAGAAGCTTTGTTGTCAAACAAGCAATGCCTAAGATAGGAAGAAAGGTAAGACGTGTTCCTTTACCTTTACCTTACCATTTTTTAAACAGATATTTATTTTTAAATTGTTTTATTTTATTTTACTTATTTACTTGAGAGAGAGAGAGAGAGAGAGAGAGAGAATGAGCATGCCAAAGCCTCCAGCCCCTGCAAACTGCCTCCAGATGCATGTGCCACCATGTGCATCTGGCTTATGTGGGTCCTGGAGAATTGAACTGGATCCTTAGGCTTCACAGTCAAACACCTTAACAGCTAAGAAATCCTTCCAGCCCCTTAAAATTTTTGAAATATTATATAATAAAGGTAAATTGACACAATTATTCTCAAAAAACAAATAAAAGAAAGCTTTGTCAAAAAAAAAAAAAAAGCTTCTGCTTAGTGTTGGTTTGAGTGAACATTCAGTGTGAAAGTACAAAGTCTCTTAGCCCACAGGTGTTTACAGGGTTGGGAATTTTGGCTCATCTTTGGTTGAAAGATGCCAAATAACTTTTATCAAAAGGTGTTCTTCTGTGTCCAGACAGTAAACATATTTGGAATGGTTTAAGTTTGAAAACAAATGCTAGAATAGGCTGGGAAAATGGATGTTTCTGTTTGTGACACCTTCAATCAAAGCTTCCCAGAACCTAACATGACATGTACAGCCCAACAGTTAACACTTCTTGTCAGTTATGTGCAAGACTTGCACATAGAACAAGGCTACCCAGTAGGAAAGGTGGCTTAGAAGTCCTTACACATTGATTGCCTTCTCCAGACAGAGGGAGAGCAGGGAAAGAACAGAGAAACATGGGTCAGAGTTTACTAGGAAAAAGTCAGTGAGAAAGTCCTGAAGGTAAGTTTCCCATGAATTACTTGCTTGTCACCACTATCTTTATTTTCAAATAGTGTCAAAAAGTCTAGTTATATGCCCACCTCTTTACTAATAATTATACATTTCATAGTATCTAGCTTATCATCAATGTTCTTTAATCAATGGTAATGATACATTTAAGTAAAATCTCAATCATTACTTTAAAAATCCCAGCATGTTTGGAATCCAAGGACTTTTTGGAAAAAACACTTAGCTAACTTCCTCAAAAAAAAAATACTAATGGAAAAAATTATTTGATATTGGAAGGGTGCAGTGATATTGAGAAGCCTTGCTTGGCTATTGTCATCAATCTTAATTAAAATGTGCTTTTGGGTGGTTTTAAGTGTATTATTCTAAGTGTGTCTAGGACCTTGTAAATAAGAAGAAATACGGTTTCATTCTCTTTTCTAAGTTCAATTCTATAGCCCACGACAAGATAAAGTGCAAAGGGTCTCCTACACCCATAATCTCTGCAGAGGCTCTAGCTCCCATACATATTTTCTCTGAGTCATCCCATCAACTCCAATGTGAAAGTTCTAATAAGTATCACATAAACGGTTCAACTTTGATGATATACAGCAGAGTCTGCTCACTTAAACCTGTATGGAAGGACTGACCACCTCTGTACCTGGTTTTCTGTCTATCAAATTGGTCTTCTATCACCTGCCCTTCTTTCATCCCAACTCTCCTAGAAGAAAGGCAGTTTCCTGTATCTGAAGAGACATCTAGCAGTCCGTTTTCAGTGTGCGAGTTGTCAACTTTGCAGGAAATCTGGTGTCTTCCTCTTATCTTGATACAGGAATGCTGAGTGGGGTAGTTTGAATTTATGTCCTCCAATACTCAAATGTTTTATTAAAGCTTGTAACTTGGATTTCCAGCTGTATGGCTGGAAGAGGTGTCACTGGGTGAAGATTCTGGAGTCCAGCCCTAAGGTGTTATCTGGGAGTGGATCTGAATTCCAGCTTAAAGTTATGCAAAGAGCTCTGCCTGGGTTCCCTGGGGGGGGGCTTTTTGTGGTGCTAGTGATGGTTTTTCTCTCTTAGTGGCTCTTGAAAAGGGGGGCAGCTTCTTCTGCAATTATGGAACTTCTGTTGGATCTGTAAGCTTCAAATTACGGAAGCATACCACAACTTTGGGATTTTTTGTGTAAATTATTTGTATAAAATGGCCTTATTTTTCTTTCTCAGCTCTAAGGGAAAATGGAATGGAAAAGCTATAATATTCTTGTTTTACTGAAAGCAAAAAAAAAGTATACAAAAAAAAAAGAAGGAAAATGGCAGTCTGGTTTCTGTGGCAATATTTTTTTTTTTTTTTTTTTAAATTATTTATTTATTTATTTGAGAGCGACAGACACAGAGAGAAAGACAGATAGAGGGAGAGAGAGAGAATGGGCGCGCCAGGGCCTCCAGCCACTGCAGACGAACTCCAGACGCATGTGCCCCCTTGTGCATCTGGCTAACGTGGGTCCTGGGGAACCGAGCCTCGAACCGGGGTCCTTAGGCTTCACAGGCAAGCGCTTAACCGCTAAGCCATCTCTCCAGCCCTCTGTGGCAATATTTTAGTGCTTAGACATTAATAAAAACACCTCAGGGCTAGAGGGATGGCTTAGCAGTTAAAATGAATGCCTGTGAAACCTAAGGATCCAGGTTCAATTCGCCAGGACCCATGTAAGCCAGATGTACAAGGGGGTGCATGCATTTGGAGTTCATTTGCAGTGGCAAGACGCCCTGGTGTGCCCATTCTCTCTCTCTACCTGCCTCTCTCACACTCAAAATGGATAAATAAAAAAAAAAAAAAGAAAAAAGAAAAAAGAAAAACACTTCTTTGTACATAGATTTGACAAATTAAAAGAAAAAGTCTTGAGTATATATAAACATATATTGGAATTTTTTCACTGATAGAATTTCTTCCAAGACACTATATAGGATTTATAAACTAAGTGTGGTATAAGATGGGACCCCAAGTTCTCATTGAGAGGATTTATTGTCAAATTTGTTTATAATACATTTTTGATAGCTATGAAGATTTCATAGAGAGGTTCAAAGATGAGTGATTCTTTTTTTAATAGGTTAGTTCAGATGGGCCATCTTTGTGGATTTTATGGCTCCAACACTGTCAACTTACAGTCACTAATAAGGGATTTATGACAATGATAAGAATTACTGACAGTTATTACTTTTGCCATTTCAAAACATACCAATCATCATGCTAAGAATTTTATCCATTCTCCTACTTTGTCTTTTCATGACTGAAAAAAAAAAAATGTAATAGCAGAGAGTCTTAGTAATTTGGCAACTAGGTAACTGGGGAACACACGTAATGGTACTCCAAAACCCTGGCTCTAACTAAAATATACATATATATGTAATAGATAATATATATAACTAATATATAATAGATATTAGTTTTATATATATTAGAGACATAATATATATGATACATATATGTATGAAGGGAACAAATGGGAAGGGAAGAGTCTTGGTGGTGGCTTGAATTAGGTGGTCCTTTTAAACTTATGTGCTAGTTCTCCCAGCTAGTGGTAATTTGGAAGGGGGGACTTTGCTGGAGAAGGTGTGTTGCTAGGGGGGTGAACCTTGGGGGCTTATTAACCCTCAGTTTGACAGCATTATTTGGCATAGTCTTCTCTTGCTGTTTTCCACCTGATGTTGGCCAGTAGGTGATGTCCACCCTCTGCACATGCCATGGTTTTCCCAGCCATCATGAAGTTTCCCTTCAAGTCTGTAAAGCAGAATAAACCCTTTCCTCCCACAAGCTGCTTTTGGTCAGGTATGTAATGCCAGCAACATGAAGGCAATTTCAGCAGCCTTGAATTTCCTTTCGCATGTTTGTCACTTGATCCATTGGTATCAATGAGAATATGTGTTTCCTTTCTTTATGAAAAATATTTTATCTATTTATTATTTATTTAAGAGAGAGAGAGAGGTAAAGAGGCAGATAGAAAGAGAGAGAACGAGTGTGCCAGGGCCTCTAGCCACTGCCAATAAACCTCAGACACATGTGCCACCATGTACGTCTAGCATTATGTCAGTACTGGAGAATCAAACATGGGTTCTTAGACTTTGTAGGCAAGTGCCTTAACCATTAGGCAATATTTCCAATCCATTCCTTTTCTTGAAAACTTTCCTGCAAGTCATGAAGTAAGCCTTTTGCAAGTGGCAACATTATCGAATGAGAGTATAACATCAACTAAAAAGGAGCGATCGTAATTTTTTTATTCATTCATTTAAGTTATTGTGGGTATAATTAACAAACCAATGTTCTACTTGTTTTGTAATTATTTATACATAAGTAAAATCAGTTAGGTTAAAAAAGAGAGGTAAAGGAGGGATTTCTTAGAAATAATTTAACTCTTTTTATTTACTTGCAAGTGGGGTGGGGAGAGAAAGAGAGAGAGAGAGAGAGAGAGAGAGAGAGAGTGAGCATGCCAGGGTCTCCAACTACTGCAAATGAACTCCAACTGCATGCATCACTGTGCATTTGACTTTACTTGGGTACTGGGGAATTGAACCTGGTTCCTTAGGCCTGTAGCAAGTGCCTTAACCATTGAACAATCTCTCCAGCCTCTAATTTAATGCTTTCAATCAGTATTAGTTTTCATGAAAACTATTATTATAATTTCTGGAGTTTGTCAAAGTGCTACTTGGCCACTAGAAAAGATTCATATTTGTATACTAGTAACTAATGTTTTCAAAACAAAATGTGTAATCTCATTTCACAATGACATCTTAAGACACAAAACACTAACACAGTGGTTCTATAATTCAGGAAAATGTAACCAAGAGAAAATAAGGCATGATCACATAGCTAGTAAGTTAGAAAGCTGCCTTGAATGCCTCATGTAAGTCTCTCACTAGAGCCAATACTAATAGCCACTCAGTCAAACTGTCTCCAAGACACATTATCATCTTAAGAAAAGACTGATGGACTGAGAAAATGGCTCATTGGGTAAAGTGCTTGTTTACAAAGCTGGCTGGCCTGGAATCCATTTACCCATGTAAAGCCAGATAGATAATGTGGTACTTGTGCCTATAGTTGATTTGCAGCAGTTAGAAGCCCTGGATCTCTCTCTCTGTCTGTCTGCCTCTGTCTCTCTCTCTCTCCCTTCCATCCATAAAATGAGTTAATCCATCCCTTCCTCATAAAACCTGCCTGAGATGCACAGAAGAAATTTAAAAGTGGGTTTCAGAGAAGTTAGCGGTAGCACACTCATGACCAGACTTCACGTCTTTTTGTTCCCTGGTTCTCTAGTATACGTTTCCTCACCAGATGACCATAAATAAATGTTGATATTTTATTACACATCTGAGGCTGTTGCTTTGACTTAGCTTCTAAGTTTGGGTCACACAAATACTGCTGCTCCTTCTCAGAAATTTTGATTCTTTGACCTTAACAGAGAAATTCAAGTAGAGGGAAAATCACCCATGAATGTTGACCCACCTGCCAAGAGCCGTCTCTCTTCTCTCGGGGCTCTCACTCCCTGTGTGCATATGGTTCCTGGTTAAGCTCATATCTGTCCTGCTTCCTGGCAAGTTCAACATTCAGTATGTAAATTAGCCTTTTGGGCTCTCTGCCTTTGTTTTTCTTTGTTACATCTTGCAAAATAAACATGCTTTTGCCACTAAAGTTTAGCATAATTTTATTTCCAACTCTGTTATATTTGCCTTTTATCTTCATTTGGAGATCTTTAAATTTTTCATACTTCTTCTCCATGTTTTTAGTTTTGGATTTTTTTCAACAAATCTTTTTTATTCAAAAGTAACCCAACGTGACAATTTCTGAATAAAATTATCACTTTTGAAAATGCTTTGTTGTTTATTATTATTATTATTTGGTATACACACATATGTGCGATGCATCCATCCAATGTGCATGGTGCATGTATGTGGCAGCCAGAGGACAGCAGATGCCCCAGGCTAACACTTTCCTGCCTTATGTCGCTGCGCCAGGGTGTCACTGAATCACTATCTCTCCAAGTTTAGGTTAGACTGACTGACGAGGGGCCCCAACCACGCTTCTGTCTCTTCCTCCCTCAGCACTAGGGCTGCAAGCATGCTTCACCATACTAGACATTTTATTTGAGTGTTGGGGATTGAACTCAATTCCTTGTGCAAGACAAACACATTTACCCCCTGAGGTATCTCCCTAGCCCCT